>NW_017728991.1:2159836-2170672 GCF_001723915.1 Gavialis gangeticus | reverse complement strand
GCCAGAACTGCAAACGCAGAGCACCGTAAACCTCCGAGAGCCGCGGTGAAGTCACCCTTCGCTTCAGGAGCCGGCGGGGGCACGATCCTGCCATCCTCACTCTGCCAAACAGGGTCCCGAGGCTTTGCGTGCTCACAGGATGGTGCTGATGGGTTGGCGCTAGGATGTCGAGGCAGCTTCAGGGGCTGGTGATGAGTGCTGGACTCTGCTGCAAGGTTTCCCCGCACAGGGTCATTGGGGCGGAGATTGCGGGGGTGCTGGAGGGACCCTGTGGCTCCATTTGTCCCCCATGTCCCCGCTGTGCTAGGAGCAGGGTGGCTTCATGCACGATCCTGCCAGGTGCCATCACCTTCACCCCTGGGGCCGCAGGGCCGAAACCACCATCGGCAGATCTCTAGACATGACAAGCAAGAGGCTCTTAGTGCTCACAGCCCCCAGGGCCTCTGTCCTGATCAGCCACTGATTACTGTCTCTACATGACTGCATAGGAGGAAAGATAACCTTGCAGACGAGTGCCTGCCCTGGCTCCTCTTCGATGGGGATCTTAAAGCCCTGGGCAAGCAGCATGTCATTATCCACCTTGGACGCAGAGGCAGGTCTCATCTGTTCATGACAGATGGGGTAGTCAGAGCCGGAGAGTGGCTAAGTGACTTACCCAATGCACACAGCAACTCACTAGCAAGGACCCAGGCGCCCGACCCCCAGCTCTGCATTTAAACGGTGTAACCCAGCAGGCTTGGGAGGAGGCTGGAGGGAAACAGCTAGGTCTGCCAGTCTCAGAGAGGTGCCAGCCTGGACCAGACGCCCAAGCTCCCTGCCAGCTCTCCAGCAGTGGCATAGATGTGCCACGCCAGCCACTGCGCGGAGCAAGCAAGCAAGGACGCTGCGCTGGGGGCCGGCGAGCCGATCTCCATACTGGAGGAAGGCCTCTCCGTGCCGCCTTTGCCCCAAAACCCGCCACCCATGGCCATGCCAGGAGGTCCTGGCAGGCTTGCTCTGCTGCCGGTGCCTCTCCTGAGCATCACCCCCGCCCCTTCCCCAGCACAACCTCCAAGCAAGGCTGGATCAGACCTTCCCTAGGCTCCTGGGTCCTACGCCCGCCTCTCCCCCGTGCTCCTGGCTCCCCGTCTGTGCAAAGCAGGCCGAGGTCCAGGGGTGCAAGAGGCACGGCTAGCATTAAAGACGTTTGAAAAGGGGTCAGGCTGCATTCCCCGCTGCCCTGGCTCCCGTCGAGGCTGGACTCGGTGGAGCGGAGAGGTGAGCGTCGGGGCCCTGAGCTAGGCTGAATGCTCCTTGGTGCCCTCCTGTCCTCGGCATCCCTCCGGCGTGTTTGGGCAAAAGCATTGCAGCTGGTATCCATAGCAACCTTGCAAGGTACCCAAGGCTGCAGGATGGCTCCAGAGCAGAGGGGACCGCCAGCTGCCCCCATCCAGCGCGGGCACAGCAAGGGCTGGTCCTCAGCCTCGCTGGACACGCCGGCCTCTGCGCGCACAGGTCAGCCCATGCCCTGCAGGTTCAGGGCAAAGAGATGCCATGGCTCATCTCTAGCCTGGTGCCTACAAACCTTTGTGACCCCAGTCCTGGTGAGGGAGGGGGATGTTATTTATCTCGGTGCTTCCAGTGGAGAAACCAAGGCTGGGGCACGGAGCTTCACGCTGGCAGGGCAGCTTGAAACAGCCCCAGGCACCTGAGCTCAGGCTGCAACTAGACCTTGCATTTACGCAGGGACAACCCACTTGCAATCGCACAGACATCCACACGTTATCCTGTGTAAACTACCCAATTCCTGGCGAAGAGGTAGCATCCATCCGTCCTGGGTCCGTGCAGTTATCCCAGGACTGCATCGCTGGATCTACAGCAGAGCAGCAGCAGAGCATTCAGCTGCTTGCTAAACCCCCATTAGAAGGGCAATGGGTGCACGTGCCAATCCCGGGATATCTCTGTCCTGGGACAGACACAACTTATCCAGGGACAAAGGCAATGTCGGTTCCTACCTTGAGTGAAACGTGGTGGCGGTGCACGGGGGGATCTTTCTGAGGACTAGCGTGTTGCAGGCGGTGCGGAGGGGCGGCCGGCCAGGGAGCGGAGCTGAGGGCCATACGCTGGGTGCTCGGGGAGGGGAAGAGGGGGAAGCCGAGGCCGGAGGGATCTAGAGCCAGGGCAGGGGGTTGCTTTTCACCCACCCTCCTGCTGCAGGCTTCATCGCTGGGCCGTACTCTGCACCCATCCCTACCCCGAGAGGAGGGGGCTCCCATCTCCCCAGATCACTCCCCATTGCCATTTGGCCCATGAGCTCAAACCAGTGCACCCACTGGCTTATCGGCACAGCTGATGCCTTTAGCTGACGCTGTTGAACTTGGGATCTGATCTCAGACCAGCCGGTCATTGCCCTTTTTTAAAGGCACCCTGCTCTGTCAGCCAGTCGCTGCAAGGCTCCCCCTTCCCCGAGCCCATGGGAAAGCCGGATGCGGGGCCGTCTCGCTCCTGTTACGTCAGCACCTTTCCCCTCTGCCCCAGATTAAAAAAGGCGCAGAAACAAAACTCTTGCTGGCTGCAGTTGCCGGCAGGTCCCATCCCTCTTGTTTTACACCTATCCTCCGCTGCATTTAAAACGCGCGCGTGCAGCAGCAAGAGCTGGATCCCAGACAGCGCAGTTGCAGCTTCAGGCGTGCATCCACATAACTTGAGAAGGGAGAGAAATCGCACGTGCACGCACAGCTCCCATCAGAAGGGGCTTTCCCTGCAAAAGGCTGAGGTTTTATAGAGAGGAAATGAAAGCCAGGGGACCCGTGGAACAACCCACGTGGGATTCACCCTGCTCTAGGACAGCAAAGCCAAGCAGGGTCTCTCTTCCCTGCAGGCACCAAAAGGCAAAGCTGAGGCAGCCCCAGCTCCCAGGTAGCCCGCAGCCCACCCAGCTCCCAGCAGGTTAAATAACTGGAAAATTAAAACAGCTCTCAGAACAAGGCAGCACCCAAATTACCTCTGACCCGGGGGATTGACCACGGGGAGCGTGCGCGCGCGAGACAGAAAATGTCACGACAAACGAGAGCCCAAGGAAAGCAGCCGCTCTGCAAGAGAGGAGGAATCAGCATTAGAGCTGGGCCACAGCCCCCAGGACAGCCGGGTGTTTGGGAGCAGCAGGCGGGCGATGGATATCGTGGCGCATTGCCCCTGGGACCCAGCGCGCCCGCTTTGGCCATTGCTTTGCCGGGCCTGTTGGATGGGAGCTCCTTGCTGGCCAGACGCCCCAAAGAGGAGAAAGCAACTGTTCCCCCAAGGGCCTGGCTCTCCTGTCCGCTCCTCTGCTCTGCAGGATTAATTGCACTGACACCCGCAGGGGAAGGCTGGCTTGGCCCCCCGCTAAGGGCTCGATCCAAAGCAGCTTCCGCTCAGTGGGGAGAAGGGAGAGGAGAATCGGGCCCTAGCTCCCCTGTCTTTTAACCGGAGTTGTCATTTTTCTACCCAAAAGGTGACACAACACCCCCGCCTTGCTCCTTCCCTCTCGCTCTTGGCTTCCCCGAGGCCGACCCTCTTCAGCGGACTCCAGTTGAACCAGTGTCAGGAAGATCAGGACCGAGCCCCCTGGCATTAGCTAGACGTAAGGACAGTTGGGCCCCTGGTCTGAGCTTCCTGGGACCCTTCCCAAAAGGGACAAAGACTCTGACCCACCCCACAACTATTCAATCGCGCCCCAGCCCGGCTGCGCTGGAGATGGAGGCTGTACGTACAGCACGGACCCACCGCGGGATTTTGGCTACTCCTGCTCTCCCAACGACGCGTCGGCCTTTTGTACCCCCCGTGCTCACCAGCGTGCGAGACCCGCTGTGCATGTTCGGTATCGTGTGTGCGTGCGTGTGGCGGTCGGCCCCTGCCCTCGTGGGTCCCACAAGCCCGTGTTGCCCCACGACCGGGCCCTGCCATCCTAGAAGGGGCGAATGAACTCTGCACTCCTCCGGGGATCGCAGGCTCCGCTCCTCCGTCAGCAGGTTACACGACGGCCATGAAGACGGGCGGTGGAATACCAGGTTTAGCCCCTAAAGCCGCGATGACCCTCCTCGCCAGAGCAAAACTCCTATTCCATTGCCCCCCTCCACCCCGTGATCTATAATTTATGTTGTATATGCCGCGTGCGTGTTGCTTGTAACGTAAGACCGGTTGTATCTCCCCCGACTGTAAAACGCAAGAGATAAAGTCACTTTCTTTTATTGGCTCAATGCTTTTTTTTCCCCTCCCTCTTTGCAAACAGGCTGGCTAGAGCCATCTCCCTGGAAAACTCGCTGCTCTGCCAAGGGGGATCCCGGGCCATAGCTTCTCTGCGTGCACTGAATTTCTGAACAGGTCGAAGCAAATAAAGCGACAAGCAAAGAGTTTTAATAGAGTGGCCGTGAAGATGCCCCAGACTGATGTTAGTTATTATTATTAGATACTATTAGAAGTGTTACGAGGGAGTCATCCCCTGCTTCTTCTAGCCCACCTGCCCCTTGGGTGGGCTCATAGCCCAGCTAACAAGGGGTCTGGGGCAGTTGCTGCCACATGTTGTCTGAATCTAGCTCAGCAATGAAACCAGAAAGGGCCAAGAGAGTGGTGCCAGATGGTGAAAGCAATGCCTGCCCTGCTCTTCCTTACCCCAGATGGGTGCTGGACACAGGCAGAGGGTTGAGGGCAACCCCGAGAGCAGGGTGGCATTTGCAGGGTGCTAGTGAGATCACTTCACCCAGCTCCCCCTCCACACCCCCAGCTGCTATTCTGCACCCTGCAATTACAGACCTCCCCGCCCCTGACTGTCTAGCCCACTGCAGGCCCGAAGATGGGGCAGATACTGCTCCCCTCCCTCCTATTGAGTAGGGTATCCAAGCAGCCCTATTGAAATCAATGGCATGATTCCAAAGGAAGACACTACACAGCATAAAAACAGCAGCATGTTAAAAAAAAACAACAACCCACCGTAGGAGTTTGGATAGACAGACAAATCCCCTTGCTAAATACACGCGACTGACTCAACCTCTGCCCCAGCGATTCTCAACCAGGGTGCCACAGCACTCCGGGGTGCCTCCAGATCCTTTCAAGGGCGTCTGTTCAATGTCACCATAATTTGTAGGATAGACCCAGAGATTTCCAAGAGATGTCCATAGTGCTGGGCTTCCTGCATTCTTTGCAACAGAAAAAATGCACTATTATTTCTCTGAGTTTTCACTCTTTTAAACAAAGATGTGACATTTTCCAAGGGGATGGGGGGGACTTTGAATCTACCTAGGGGTGTCTTGACTCAGGAAGGCAGACAAGTTTCTTTGGGTGAATCCGATATCTTTTATTAGACCAATTTAAATAGCTGGAAAAACCTTCACCCTTGAATCAGGAAAGTTGAGAACTCCTGCTCTTCCCAAATTCAGCACAGATGTGCTTCTGACAGTGTGCAACCCTTTATAATGATGCTTCCAAGAAATTTGGTGCATTGAAACTAAGGGGCATGAGAGACGGGCATCCAAGTCCCAGGTGCCCATATTACTGACCCATCGGAGAGACAGATTGATAGATGAGAGGGGAAACAGTGGTTTGAGTGGCTGCATGGAGCCCCCTTTTGACATGATATGTCTAGAAAAACCCAGCGCTGCTTTTCAACTAGGCTGCAGTATTGGAGCGAATCACAGAAAAGTGAGGGTGGAAAGAGACCTCAGGAGGTCACGTCTAGTCCAGCCCCCTGCTCCAAGCAGGACCAGCCCCAACTACATCATCCCAGCCAGGGCTTTGTCTACCTGGGCCATGAAAATCTCCAAGGATAGAGATGCCACCACCTCTCTGGGTCACCTGTTTCAGTGCTTCACCACCCTCCTAGTGAGAAAGTTCTTCCTAATATCCAACCTCAACTTCCCTTGCTGCAACTGGAGCCCATTGCTCCTTGTTGTGTCGTGCAATAGTGGTAGGGGACTGTGGTAGTGCAAGAGCGATGTTGTACCCGTGATGGTGCACAAGGTATGCGAGGTGGCCATTGGACTTGTGCAGCCTTGGAAATACTGCGAAATGTCACAAAGACTTACTAATAAAACGAGGGTTTGGAGACTTTCATAGCAACCAACCACACAGACGACTTCAGAAAACTTTGAGCCTCGAGTCACCGCTGGTCTACAAGGCAAGAGCTGCCCAATGGACCAATTCCCTGCACCACTTTTGCCAGCTTGTTGGAGGAGGAAAAAAGAAAAAAAGATGCAGCCAGCTGATGTCTGGTGTGGGCAGGGGAAAAGGCGGGTGTGCTCCTCCGTGAATAAAACAAGGCTGTGATAACGAGGACATACTTCCGAATATGAAGTTGGCCCTCGAATGTCACACACAAGCAAGCGGTGCTCCGATGGCTCTTCACGCACAAATTGCAGTCGGAGGAGGAGGACGTTACGTTGCGTGCGCCTGTGGTGCAGCGAAAGTGGCCCATTCCCCGGGAAACGAATAGAGATGTTTACCGCAGTCATAAAAGAAAACAGGCTTCTATTTAAATTACGAAGGCACAGCCAGCTCCTGCAATCAGTGCTGACAAGAAACCCACTCTCTGTCTCAGCATTCAGCAGCAGCCTTGCAGGGAGCGCAGCCTCCCAGTGCAAGACGGCTCCAAAATATTCACCTAGATTCGCACTGCAGTCGAGTCTGGGGTGCCGCAAGCCTCACTGCCAAGTCACCCAGGAAGCTCCCCCTGAGTTACGCGGTCCCATCAGAGCAGAAGGAAGTCTTAAGGGACCGATTGTCTTGCATCCATCGTAGTCCTACATCCCAGCCCCACAATCAGCTTCTTTTGGATGAAGATTTAAAATATCCTGAAAACAGGTATTTCTAGGAAAGCCATTGGCACGCATATGGTTGCACTGTGTTTCTGGCTGAGAGGGTGTTACCTAGTCAACAGGTGCATCCATTTAACCAAGACGCATTTGCATTTGTTCCCCAGGTTTCTTCCCTGCAGACTGGCACATAGGAAGTCTGGCTGCCCGTTTCAAGTGGGACATGCTACACCCGAGTCCCGAGGTGCGAACAGGCACCAGTCCTGGGAAGTCCTTGCAGACTCGGATGTCCTGGAGCAGGCAGACTCGAGTCCATCTCTGTGACTAGTCAGAGGGATTTTTAACCCAACTGAGTTGGATTTCTTCAGAAAAGGGCATTCAAGGGTGGGACGTTGAGTTGGAAATGAAGGGCACAGGTATACACCAGCATGCACAGATGCTTTTGACTCCGACCACATGATTTTTGCCCAAACCTGACAGCAACAGGTGGAGGTTGGCACAAAGCAACAGGTCTGCCCCGTTCTCCTGGAGTATTTTCCCCTCTGTGAGCCTGGTGCCTGTCAGAGCGCTGCACGGGTATACAGGGCACATCCACAGCAATCACTTTTCTTTCCACAACTCAAATGGCTTCTTAAAGATAACATTAGGCAGCATCTTCTGTAAAGGAAAAGCAACAAGCTGTGCATGGAGCATCCATTGCAGCATACCCTCTCCTTTGTGGGGGCTGTGCAAGCTTCAGGGAGCCTTGCATTTGGTGTATGACCACGTCTCCCTCCAGTGGCTGTCCTAAGCCATTATGGCAGCCTCTTCCTTTTTCCTACAAGTTAATGGCTAGACTCATAGAAAATGAGGATTGAAGGGACCTTAGGAAGTCACATCTAGTCTGACCTCCTACTCAAAGTAGGACCAGCCCCAACTTCATCATCCCAGCCAAGACTTGGTTGAGCTGGGCCTTAAAAACGTCCAAGGATGGAAGTGCCACCACCCCTCTGGGTAATCTGCTCTAGTGTTTCACCATCCTCCTGGTGAGAGTTTTTCCTAATTTCCAACCTAAACCTCCCTTGCTGCAACTTGAGCCCATTGCTCCTTGTTCTGTCATCTGCTGAAACCAGCCCAGCTCCATCCTCTTTGCAACCATCCTTCAGGTAGTTGAAGGCTGCTATCAAGTCCCTCCTCAGTCGTCTCTTCTGCAGATTCAGTCAGCCCGGGTCCCTCAGCCTCTTCTCACCAGTCCTGTCCTCCAGCCCCTCAACCATTTTCATTGCCCTCTGCTGGACTCTCCCCATTTGTCCCCATCCTTTCTGTAGCGGGGGGGCCCACAACTGGACACAGGACTCCAGATGTGGCCTCCCCAGTGCAGGAGAGAGAGAAATAATCACTTCCCTTGATCTGCTGGCAACGCTCTTACCAATGTAAAAAATTCTCACATTTTTGAGGCTCAACCTCCCCTGCCCCCCTTGACTGAAAGCTAAGAGCTGGCTTTTTTTATTACTATTATTACTACTACAGAAAAAAAAAGGCAATTCTTTTGTGGCAAACAACTCAGCAAGCCCACTACAGGTCAGAGGGTCTGAGACATTCCGGATTCCTATTTGAAATCTCTGGGTTCATCTTGTGAATCACAGGTGGCATTTGCACATCTAACCTGGGTAGCATTGCAGGGCCATCTGTGACACCCTCACAGGTGCTTTAAGTACTGGATTCAATCCTCCATTGCCAGCTGCACCTACAGCTCATTAATTTGTTAAAGCTGGTTTCACAAGGGGGTGGATTTATAAGTCTGCAAGCAGTACAGCGTCCTTTGAATGGTTAACAAAGCACCGAGACGGCATTGTTGAATGAATGGGCTCCAAGCAGGGTATCCAAGTTTAGTTCTGAGTCTGGGGGTGATGAACAGGACTCTGCCACGCAACAGAGCCTAAACTCGCAGCTCCGCTCTGTTCAGAAGAGATGCCCAACCAACAGGGCCATGGCTCAGAGGGACACAAAGCCTAGTACTTGAACCAGAGCCACTGGCTTCATGTTGGGTTGTTTGCACTTTGCAGACCAGTAAAGGCCATCTTTGTTCAACGCCCACCATTCAGCTTGCAAACTCACGTAGAATTCACTCGTTGAAGATGCCGGGGAGAGGACGTGTCTTGCCAAACATCCCAAAACCATTCTGTAGCCAAGGCAGGCATCCTCCAAGCAACCACAGGGAGCAAAAGAAGAAACACACGGTAGAGATTCGAAGACTCTTGACCTCTAGGCACCCATTTCTGGGAAACCTCTGGGTTTGACGACTATGCTTTGAGCCACCGTTTTCCCCCACACGCAGCACAGTCCATCATGCCGTTGTGAGCGAACAAGGTCCTGTGCGTTTCTCATACAGAGAATTAGATCCAAAAGGAATCAGGACTTGTGGTAGAGGTGATATCTTTTACTCAGCCAACTAGATTTTTGCAATTTTTTTTATTTTTTGCAGAAAGAAAATTTAGAATTAGATCCAAAGCAGCCAACATCCCCCTTCCTTGCCCTAAATAGGCTTGGGAGTTCATACCCAACAGCAGCACGACTGCGGCCTGGCAGTGCCTATTGATTCGACTGTCAGTGGAGCAAGAGTGGCATCTTCAGGACAGTGCCAGGAAGTAACCCGGATGAGTAGGCATCTTCCAAAATAGTTTTGCTCCAGCAGCGATAACATGCAGCCACTGGCTTAAAAAAAAAAAACCCACGAACTCACAGAAACACGGTTAACATCAACCTTAGCAAATGGAAGAGATGATCTTACGCTCCATTCAGTCTGATGGAGCAAGACAGCCCCTCTCAGCTCATCTCTTCTTCAACAGAAGGCATCACGAGACCATCTTCTGATGCAAACCATCCTTTGAACCTACACGGGCGCTTGTACACGTCACAAAATAGGCCTTAATTGCCCTTTTGCACCGCTTTAATGGCATGGGAAGGGCACCTATTTGGAAGTGAAGCAGACGAGCACCTGTTAATAGACCTGCATTTTGCAAAGGACTCATTTGTGTGGCTTAACGAAACTTAGACGACATGTTGTAGCCCCTGAAAACCAAGCCAGGCCGGGCTGCCTGCTTTGCATAGGCTCTGCGCAGACAGGAAAAGGGGCGGTCAGCAGCAAGGCAAGCGTGAGTCGAGGTGAGGGCACCAGGCAGAGACATGCCGGCTTCATCGAAACACGAGGGAGATGACATAGCTGGGAAATGAGGGGCTGAGCCGGGCTGGCTTGGCGGCTGCTGGGGAAGAAGTCGGTGCTAACGCACATTGCATTAGACATGCACCTGCCACGCATTATGCATGGGCACACGGGCGTGTTGTTGGCAGGACCTGCCAAAATACTGCTGCAGCAATCCACACTGCTGGGTTCAAGGGTAGAGCCTCCAAAGGCTGACCCTGCTGAGGGGCATTTGCAGGAGGGGACATGGCCCTAGCAATGTGGCATGGGGCGGACCACATTGCCTCATCAGGATTGCCTTGCCCCTCACAAACATGGCGGCTGCCGCTTCAGCACGTGGTACTTTGCCCCTCACGAAGATGGCGCCCACAGAACCCTCCCAGGAAGTGTTCCATCTTTGCCCCTGAAAATGGCGCCGAGAGAATCACCCCCTCCTCTTCTCCCGGAAGTGCCACTGCCCCTCACAAAGATGGCGCCTGCAACAACCACCATCACTTAGCGCCCCCTCCACACGGAAGTGCCGTGGCCCTTCATAAAGATGGCGCCGAGCGAACACGGAAGCATCCCGTCCTTTACAAAGATGGCAGCCAGGGGACACGTCACGGGCCGAGAGCCGGCTGCTTCCGGGGGGACGACGGCTGCCAGCAGGGCCCGCACGCTGAAGATGGCGGCGGCGGCGGAGGCGGCAGCGCTGTTCGAGGCACACACGGCGGCCGAGCTGCGGGCCGTGGAGAGGCGGCTGCGCGCAGGCATCGAGCAGAAGCGCGAGGAGCTGCGGCAGATGGTGGGCGAGCGCTACCGCGACCTTATCGAGGCGGCCGACACCATCGCCGACATGCGCCTCAGCGCCGAGAGCCTCCTGCGCGCCGTCACGGGCCTGCAGCGCGGGGC
>NW_017728991.1:2158684-2159514 GCF_001723915.1 Gavialis gangeticus | reverse complement strand
GGAGGGGCTGAGGGGGAAGGGGCAGGTGTGAGGAGGGTGGGGTCATGAGGGGAGGAGCTACGAGGGGCTCCATGAAGTATGGGGGCAGGGACCATAAGGGGCAATGTGGGGGGCAGGTGCAGGGGGGGTCATGAAGGGCCAGGAGGGGGTGGGACCATGGTGGGGAAGGGCACTGGCTGTCAACCCCCCTCCCCCCAGCATGTCCCTGTGGGATTCCACCCCCAGGACCCTCCTATGAGTTGAGGGCTGCTTCCTCCTCCCCCCCACACACGCAGGGTGTCCCCCAATTCCTCTGTACCCCCTGCCCCGGCGGCGCTGGGAGGCTGAGGCCGACACGAGCCATCCCCCTGGGTCATTAGTGCTCCGCCAGGGTGGTCCAGCCGCGGCTGGGGCCGGGGGAGCTGCCATGCCCCCGTCCCTGGGCCCAAGACAAGCGGCTTGTCCCTTGTCGCCCCGCACAGGCCACACTGGCCTCGCAGGAGACGTTGTACATCCTGGCGGCGCAGATCAAGCTGCTGCTGGAGGTGCCCGAGAGGGTCTGGAGCGCCATGGAGGCCTCCCAGTACCTGCAGGCCACGCGGCTCTACCTGCTCTGCTGCCACCTGCACGGGCTGCTGCGGCTGGACTCCGCTGGCTCGTGCTACAGCCCCGTCCTCGCGCGCTTCCCCATCCTCGTGCGGCAGGTGGCGGCCGCCACCCACTTCAGGTAGGCCGCCCGGCTAGCTGCGCCCGGGTCCATTTCTTCCGCAAAGCATTTCACTGCTTGAACCCTCAGCCGGCACCTCCCAGAGCCCTGTTCAACCCTCATGCCCTGACCTGCCTTCGGGGGG
>NW_017728991.1:2150695-2158366 GCF_001723915.1 Gavialis gangeticus | reverse complement strand
GGGGGGTCATAAGGGTTGTCCTTTTCTATGTAGAAAAACAGACCTGAAAGTGAAGCAGTTTACCTCAAAACACACGCACAGGTGGCCTGTAGCTGGTACCACTCCCAGGGCTCTGCTCCAGACAGAGCTTCTCACCATCAAGTGCATGCGTGTGGTGGCCTATTCCTTCTTCCCCAACTTATTCTTGCACCAGAGACCACGTGTATGTCTTGGTTTATTTAAATACGACTAGGGGAGAGCATTGCTTGACGAGCCCTGGAACTTGAATTGCTCAATATTGTACTTTGCCACCTTGTTAGCTCCTCAGCAAGTCTTCTGCACTGCTGCCAGACAGGGTTGAGGGATAAGACTTATACTGCATCCCTTCCAGAAGAGCCCAGCCCCTGGCAACTGCCTTATGTGTTTCCCTGGTAGATCTACCATCCTGCATGAAAGCAAGACGCTGCTGAGAAGCCACACCGTGTCAGACCAGGCAGTCGCTGAGGCCTTGTGCTCCATCATGCTCCTGGAGGACAGTTCTCCGCGCCAGGCCCTGGCAGATTTCCTACTGGCCAGGAAGTCAGCTATTCAGCAGCTTCTGAACCAGCCCCATCACGGTCAGTACAACTGGCTTCTTTTGAGCTGCTCTTACAGGATGCAGACATTTGCGCATCCATCTCAAAAAGGGAACAGAAACCAAGAGCAAGGGTTTGTAACCACAGTTCTCCCCAGGAGTTTTGTTGCAGTAGATCAGGACTAACTGCTCATTACATCTCCCTCAGTCATTTAAAACAGTGGGGGACCAGAACAAATAGGGCTCCTTGCTCAGTGCCGCTCTTACAGACTGCTAGGCCACACTGGCTTTCCTTTACCTGCATGTTGCATTGGTGATACTGCTCAGTTGCTTGTGGTCAGTCAGGTCTTCCTCTAATTATGGGAGTATCTGGATTTACCAAGTTGAGCATCATACCCCAGTTATCTCCACAGTAAAAGTTTCCTGGCAGTAACACAGCTCCTATGAAAGCACATTCCTCCTTTATGCCCAGCCTTGTCCTCATCTCTGTTACCTGACTCTCTTGCTGGTGCCTTTGCTGAAAGTCCTCTCTTTACAGGGGCTGGTATAAAAGCTCAGGTGTGTTCACTAGTGGAGCTGCTGGCCACAACCCTGTATCAATCTCACGCCCTTTTTTACACGCTGCCTGAGGGGGCACCCCCTGATCCATCCCTGGCCTGTGGCTTACTCTTCTCGACACTGGAGACCATCACAGGCCAGCATCCAGCAGGTGAGCTGCCTGGTCAGCACAAAGCTGTGGCTGGGCTTCCTAGTATTGATACTGCAAGGACTGAGTGGTCCAGATTGGCTTGATCCAGCCTCATCCCGCACAATTCTTCCAGGAAAAGGCAAAGTTTTGAATGAGGAGATGAAGCTGGGCAGCTGGTTCAAGCACCTGCCCAGGTCCATAGTGGAGTTCCAGCCAGCCCTGCGGACCCTGGCACACCCCATCAGCCAGGACTACCTGAGAGACACGCTTCAGAAGTGGATCAACATGTGAGTGCACAGAGGGAGCTTTGATTAAGGGATGGGATAGGACAGCACCCATTGCATTAATCTCTAGCGAGACAGGGGAGGCTCTTGGACACTGCTGCCTCTAGAAGGGGAGAGCACGCTCCTGAACCTAGGCAGCCCCATGGTACCCTGTAACATGGGGGATGAACAGTGAAGCAGACTCTGCCCCTTCCTTCTCATGTCACATACAGAGCAGTTCCCTGCACTGCTTGGTGATCAGGGTCCTTCAGCACTGCAGTAACCAGAGGCTCTTAATCAAAGAAGAAAGCCCTTGTGGGCTCGTACCTGTAGCCTTCATTCAGGGTCCAGCACCTCCTTCCTTTCCAGTGTCCTCCCAGGCACTGAGGGGGAAGACAGCAAGGCATGCCTTATAAAGACTCAGGCCCCTCCCTTTACCCAGAATGCTTTGCTAAGAGCACCATGACTGCCATACCTCCCTGCCCTCTGTACAGTGGTTTATTCTGCCCCTTGTGACTTCTGCCTCGGGAACCCCTGCAGATGTAAGCAGCTACAGCTGGGGTGAAGCCTGAGGTCTCCTTTGCTTGGGAGATGCTCTCTGCCCAGCTTACTCCTGGCAACTTCCCTCAGTTTCTCCCTGCCCAACAGACATGGCTTACTCCCCTGAGAGCAGCTCCCTCAAGGGCCCCATCAGCACTGGGCTAGCGAGAAGGAACAGTTAGCGTATGTGCACTGTTTGTGCGGGGTTTTAGCCCAAGGTTGTCACAGTGCTGGACCTTGTGATGCATGAGCTGGGATCCTTTCAGGAGAGCGTGTGATGTCGCATCCTCAAGACAGCAAGTTTAACCTGGCAGGAATGCAGCTGGCTGCACTGGTGTGGGGGGGAATGTTCCTGAGTTGTTCCCAGCCCTGTGGGTGCCCCACTCATAAAACTTCTGCCTGGGCAGGAAGGATCCCAGGATCCTCATGCAGGCCTACTTGTAACAGCACAGCGTGCATTGCGGGTGCCATACCTTGAGCCCGTGGCACTGAAGTGAACCATTACCCTCAGGTGTAATGAAGATATCAAGTCTGGGGTCTCCAACCTGCTGGTCTATGTGAAGAGCCTGAAAGGCCTGGCTGGCATCCGTGATGCCGTGTGGGAGCTGCTGACCAGTGAGTCCCTGAGCCAGAACTGGGAGGCAGTGTGCCGCCGGCTGCTGCATAAGCCTGTCTCCTTCTGGGAGGACCTGCTGCAGCAGCTCTTCTTGGACCAACTGCAGGTGAGGCACAGCTGGTGGCTTGGTCAGGCTGGTTCCAGCAGCTTGAAATGGATGTCAGTTGTCTGTTGCCCAGCCTGGCAGTCCCAGGTCCAGGCATGGGGTGGCTGAGGCTGCCCAAAGAAGTTTGCACAACTGTTTCTCTTGCCACACTCAGAGGGGAGAGGGCTTCATCCTCCAGCATCCTACCATAGCCTTGAAGTGGCTGACATTCAGCCCAGGGCCTGAGTAAAGCACCGTGCTCACTCACTCTCTCTTTCAGACCCTGATGAAGGAAGGATTTGACTCTATCTCAAGCAGCTCGAAGCAGCTCCTCATCTTGGCCCTGCAGGAGTTGGAGGTCAAGTCCAGCTCCTCTGCCCCCAGCAAGCACGTGCAGTTTGAACATAACATGGCCCTGTTCCTCTGGTCTGAGAGCCCAAGTGACCTGCCCCCAGATGCTGCATGGGTCAGTGTGGCAAACCGCAGCCCATTCACCAAGAGCGGCTTGTCCATGAAGGCCCAGGCCCTGACCCCCTGCGTGCAGAGCTTCTGCTCTGCTCTGGACACCAAATTGAAGGCAAAGTTGGATGACCTCCAGTTCTACCTCCCCACAGACACCTCCACTTCCAAGGAGGCACTGAGCTTGCAGGCCAGGACCTCGGCCTTCGACCGCTATGCTGATGCGGGCACTGTAGAGGAGCTGCTCCGCGATCACTGCATTGCCTGCATCCGCCACATGCTGGGCTGTGTCCGGGAAGAGCTGCAGGGTGCCGCTGACCAGCTGGATGGCTGCACTGATCCCCTGGGCGGTGCCAAGCTCGACGCCGTTCTCTTCATGGCAAGGCTTTGCCAGTCACTGGGTGAGCTATGCCCTCACCTGAAGCAGTGTATTCTGGGGAGAGCGGGGAGCCCTGAGATCGTGTCACGGGAGCCCCGGGCTGCAAAGAAGCTGGGGAAAGGGAAAGCCCAGGAGATGGATCCCAGGCAGGCCACATGGCAGGAAGTGCGGGAGCAGCTGCTTCAACAGAGCCTGTTGGCATATCAGATCTGGAGCTCAGCAGTTACCAAGGTGAGTAGCTGGGGTTCTCAGTCACTGCTTCCTAGAGTGGCTTCTGGTTCACTCACAACCAGCTGTGCTTCTGCTTGCAGTCTCCCCTTCCTCTAAATCATGCTGCTACCAGCTATGGGGGCACCTGGGCAATTTCTGGGCAATGCCAGGCTTAGCTTGGACTCTGCTGTGCTTAATCTTCCACAGTGAAGACCAGTGGAAAAGGCTATGTCCAATTTAGCCTCAGCAAATTTACAACGTGGAAAACGTGGGTTCAGCATTTCCCCAGATTGCCTGAGCCCTGGGACCTGTTACCAAGTCATTGGCTTTTCCTTGGTACTCACCAGTGCTTTTGTCCCCTCTAGGTCCTGGTTCAGCATTTTGTCCAGACACTGTTGTTGGATACGCCCGGCTCCATCTTAGCGATGGCCACCAGCTGGGATGAAATTGAAATCCAAGAGGAGACAGAGTCTGGGAGCAGCATGACGTCGAAGATCCGGCTCCCCATGCAGGTGGGAAGAACAGTGCTCTGGAAGCAAATGCAGGGAGGAGGACAGCTAGGAGCAGCAGTGACTCTTGTGTCAGGCAGTCATCAAATACATGTCACTGCAGGAGGGAGCGTTGCAAGCCAGAGCTGGAATACTAGCAGGGCAGGGACTGTCGTTAGCCAATCCAGGAGCCCTTATGTGTACAGTCCCAAGCTAGATGGCAGAACCTGTTTTTGCCGAGAGGAGGCACTGGCGCAGATGACCTTTCAGCTTCAGCATACACCAAAACGCAAGACCCACAGAGCCCTGAGATGTGGCGTATGCAAGTTTGGGGGGGGCGGGCATTAGTATAGAAGCAGGTGGGAAGAGAAGGTCCAGTTGAAGCCAGAAGAGCAGCATGGGATGTAGAGGCAGGGAAGGCTGGCTATGAGAGAGGGGAAAAATCACTGAAGGAGGTGGTATTGAAGATACCTCTCACCCCTGGTAGCATTTGCAGGCTGTGCCAGAAGACCAGGAATGCTTGTGGTTTTCATTGCTGTCTGTATCTTTAAACTAGACCTCCTGGTACGTTCAGTGCCTCCTCTTCAGCCTGTGCCAGGAGGTCAATCGGGTGGGAGGTCACACCCTCCCAAAGGTCACTCTGCAGGAGCTGCTGAAGACCTGCCTGGCAGAAGTGCTGGCTGGCTATGAAAAGCTTTGTGAAGAGAAACAGGAGAAGGTACATGACTCTATGGTTTCATTGCAGCACCCAGCTCAGGCTCCCATGGGCCAGTCCAGGGTTTTACTTACAAATCCTTGTTTCCTGCTAAGCAGGAAATATCTGAAGAGCCAGAACTTCTGCTCTGGGAAGCACAGGAGATTTAGGCGGACTTTAACGGGGAAAACACTGGGGGAGGGATCCAGTGCTGTCCCTGCTCCCCTCCGACCCCCCAGGTCTATCTGAGGCAGCCTAGTTGCTCACCCTAAAACCCCAGAGACAGTGACGCTAGATCCTGTGCCAGAAGGGGAAGTTGCTGCTTGCAGTGACAATCCTGGCTGTCTGCCTGGCAGGGAGACAGAACTTTGCAAGGCCTTGTGTTCCCTCTGCCACTGTGCGGTTGGGGGGGAGGGGAGGGAGGAGCATTTTTAAACATGTTCCTCATATAAAAACCCTCTAAAGAGCGATTGTAAAAAGGTGCTGAAGCAGACCCTTCTTGACTGTCCCCTTTGCAGAGAGAAGGTGCGTTCCCACTAACCCAGAACAGGGCTCTGCAGCTGCTCTACGATCTCCGTTACCTAAATATTGTCCTAACTGCTAAGAGCGAGGAAGCGAAAACCAGCAGGGTCAGGCAAGATTCCAGGTGCGGGATATTCCCTGCGTTCAAGCGCGAGCAGCACCGCTGCCATTCGGGCTGCCTCCTAGGTACCTGCCTCAAAAACATACTCAGACCAAGGAGCAAAGGAGCCAGTGAGAGGACTCCTCTAGAGATGGCATCAAACCACACAGGAAGCCCTGTAGGATAGGAGAGTGGGCCTGGGGGTCTGTGCCAATACCCACAGGCTCTTCTGGGGATGGAAAATGGCAGTAGCTCCTCTCCCCAGCATAACATTCACTTTTAAAAGGGAACAGAGTGCAGTTAGATAATTCCCAACTCAATCTCTTGGTAACATTCAGAAAATGGCAGTGGAAAAGCTGTAACCACTACTCCCACCTCTCTCCCATGGCAATAAAAGGGCCAAGGGAGTAAGAGCTGATTGAATGCAAGGGGATTTTGTGCACCACAGGGAAGCAGAAAACTGCTGCTTCTCTGACCTGTAGCTTCTGCCAGGCTGGAATGGAGGCCTCTTGTTGGAGGTGGTTCCAGAGGCAGGGAGCAAGGGAACACGTTTGCAACTTGTTCACCCTCTCACCTGCTTGCACTAAAGATGAAAACATGACCAGCATCTTTCTGATCTGCCTGCAGGGTTGAGAAGGTGACCGACTTCCTGGAAGGCCACATAGATCCCTTTGACTTGGATGTGTTCACCCCGCACTTAAACAGCAACCTTAACCGCCTGGTGCAACGAACTTCTGTAAGTTCAGGGAAAAATTGCTCTCTGCAGCAGGAAGCAAGTGTTGCAAAACAGGTTTACTGCTCTTTTCTTGGCTGCCTAGTGCCAGGAGAGAGCGCTCTCAGCAGTGGAAGGAATATTGAAAGCCTCCTGGAGATGAGCAGCTTGCAGAGAGAATTACATGATCATTCATGTAATCTTCTCTCAAGTCTGATCAAAGAGGAGTCACTAGAATCTGTGAAATGCTTGGGTTAAGTGCTGCTAAAACCATCCCAGAATTCTGCTGTTACAGTAGCAGGCAGCTCTGATGAAAGGCTGGGAGTCTTGAGAGGGTGAGAAGAGACATTTGGTACTCACTTCGACTGGAAATTCAATTAATTAAGCACCTGGCTCAAAGCATTTTGGGAGGAGGAGGAAGCAGCACACCACACACAGACGTATTATGCAGAACACCCATGTATTGGCAGGCAAGGGCGTCTGTGCAATCCTGCACCACCAGAAAGAAAACAGAGCTGCTCTCTCCTGTCTTGTAGGTTCTGTTTGGCTTATTAACTGGGGCAGAGAATCAGTACACGAGTAGAAGCAGCACTCTGAGCTCCCAAGAGCCTCACAATATCTTGCCACTGGCATCGAGCCAGATCAGGTAAGTTGCTGTACCACCACCTGCATGTCCCAGCCACCCTCTGGCATGATAACATGTCAGAACCCATACTGCGCTATGATCGACTGCATTTCCTTACCTGCTGATTTTCTCTCCAAGATTTGGACTTCTGCCTCTGAGCATGTCAAGCTCCCGAAGAGCTAAATCAGCTGCAAGAAACACGGAGAACAAGCCTCAGGTCAGTCAAGTAATTCGCCCTTACCTTGTGCTCTAGGTGTAACAAGGTCTGGGAAGCCACATCAGCAGGGTTCCCAGACAGCACCAAAGCATTAAGAAGTGAGCCAGTGGTTCTGGGGTGACTATGGAGGAAAAATAGTTTGAGCAGGTATAAGTTAAAGAACCCATACAGAGATACGAGCAGGCAAATGTAAATCCTCATCCTTGCTTTTACAGAACACCCCAGTGGGTCACTCTCCAGGTGACTTGCTGAAAGCCAGCGGCGAGTGGGGGGGCTCTGGGGCAGAATACAAAGTGTTTGGCAGCCCTGAGCTCAGACCTCAGGAGCAGCGTTTGGCTGTGGAGGTGCTGGAGACAGGTCAGGTGCACTGGTAAAAATTGGCTAATTTCACCCCCACCTGCCAGACAGTTTCTAGCACCCGAGTTCATTAGTTTGGGGAGAGTCTATTAGTGCACACTGTTGTGTCTGAGCTAAGCTGCTGCCATTCCAGTCAGCGTGCACAGGGCTGGCTATGGTCCCT
>NW_017728991.1:2143661-2145695 GCF_001723915.1 Gavialis gangeticus | reverse complement strand
GTCAGGTGCACTGGTAAAAATTGGCTAATTTCACCCCCACCTGCCAGACAGTTTCTAGCACCCGAGTTCATTAGTTTGGGGAGAGTCGATTAGTGCACACTGTTGTGTCTGAGCTAAGCTGCTGCCATTCCAGTCAGCGTGCACAGGGCTGGCTATGGTCCCTCTGCAGCATACCTGGCAAGTGGACCATGCAGAGGCTGTGGGGCTTTGCAGAGGGTTGGGAACAGGTGGCTGGATCAAAGTATGAGCACCAGGGCACAAGACCACAGGCATCCCCCAGAGAAGCGCGGCAGAGACTCAACCAGATGAGAAACAAATACAGCACGCAGGTCTGATTTGCTTAGAACTGAAGGGAAGCTATGAGCGATGCATTAAACAACTGAATGATGCTAATTAATTCTAACTCCCTTCCAGTATGGTGCTGACCTGTAAGCTCCTGAAGAAGTGTTGCTTAGGTATTTAAGCCTGTGTGATTTCTGAGTGGCTTGCTTTTCCTGCCAAGGCTTTGTGGTGTGCAGGTACTCTTGTGAAAAGGAGCAGACAGCTACTGCATCAATTCACATCCCCTGCACTTTGATTGGGCATAGCTGAGCTCCCATGCTGAGGACTGAGCACTGTGGCATGCCAGGCTGCTAAGGGACTTTGGAGTTGTAATGCACCCTTGCTACCAAGTCCACACTAAGCCAGTAGCCCATTCTGTTACTGTCCAGGTGCCTCTCGGCTGAGACGGAAGGGCAAGCGTGCAACTCTTGCATTCAGTAAAGATCACCTGGTTTTGCAACAGCAGCGATGCCCATAGAGGTGAACCCTGCTTTAAAAAGAGGCATTTTTTTTTACTTCCTGATGTTCAGGGACAGCAGGAGGCAGTGATTCCGTCTCTCTGCCTCTCCCAAGTGTTATTCTGAGTGAGTTGTGATGCATGTGCAGTTTCACATTAACCCCCTTTCTCTAAATTACTGGCAGATGCTTCCCTTACCCTAACACTCGTGATCCCAGCAAAGCACTTAGACAAAATAGGCCCAAAGAACTGTATCCAAATCATATTCAACCCTTCCCGCAGAAATGGCTAACTCCGCCATCTCCTGTCTTGGAGCTGTGTAGCGTAAACTAAAGCAACATGCTTCTGCTACATACGATGGCAGAAAGTTACACTTTTTGCCAGAAACTAGATGCCTCACTGTAGACCCAGCTGCTAGCAATCGTGACTGTTCATTACAGCACATACAGGGCTTAATGGCATGAGTCACACAGGGTGTGTGGCAGGGTGAGAAGGGAGCAGCAGGGGCTTGAAGTTAATCAGCTGCTTCTCTCAAGTTAAGTTCTTGATCCTTCTGTTTGAGCTGTTTTCCACTTAACTGAGAGCCGTGTCTGGAAGCAGCCCCGTAGTCACCCCCTCTCCCTTCTGAAAACCAACAGGTTCCACCTGCTGCCGTTCTGAGAGCAGAAGAGGAGGCTTTCCACCCAGGCTCCTTGTTCAAGCAGCTTGCCACAGAGGAGGAAGACGCCTCTGCTCCCTCTCTCTTCAAGCTTGGCTGGCTATCGAGCATGACCAAGTGATCCAATAAAATGCTTCGTCCATTTGCTTCCACTCCCCTTTTTTCGATCCCACCCTCAATCCTGTGTGCTTCGCTTACCTTTCTTGCGTGGCATGTTGTTCTCCTGTCTGCCCCAGTCACAGTAGGGTACTCTGGTCTCTTCCTTGACCTACTTCTAGGCTAAGGATGTTGTGGTCTGACCACTGGAGTAGAGGACTACCCCAGTCAATGCACATTTCCTTTATTACCTTGTTGCCAAGGGAACCACCCAACCCAGCACTCTGGTTTGTTTACAGCAACACTGTGTTGAGTTGGAAGTGACCCCTGTGCTCTTCAAATATTATCTCTAGCTGAAACCTGCTTTGGGTTCTAGATCTTCCCAGTTCTAGGCTCACCTGTTGTGTCCTGGCAGCACCTGTGAATGATCAAACAGGCTAGATCTTACCAGGGAAAGGCCAGCTACTAGTTGTCCTTACAGCTGACCCTACTTTCTGAAAGC
>NW_017728991.1:2137365-2138661 GCF_001723915.1 Gavialis gangeticus | reverse complement strand
CTTTGCCCTTTCAAAACCCCTGTGCTCTTCAAATATTATCTCTAGCTGAAACCTGCTTTGGGTTCTAGATCTTCCCAGTTCTAGGCTCACCTGTTGTGTCCTGGCAGCACCTGTGAATGATCAAACAGGCTAGATCTTACCAGGGAAAGGCCAGCTACTAGTTGTCCTTACAGCTGACCCTACTTTCTGAAAGCATGTCCCTCTAACCCTTAAATGCCCAGACTAGTATGCTGATGTCCGAAAAGAAGATAGTTCACTATGGAAACTTATTTACTAGTTTATTGAAATTAAAAAACAAAAAAAACCCGAAAACAAACAGAAGAGACTTATAAAACTGAAGATGAATGTTTTGTAAGAACTTTTACATAAAGCAACAAGTTGCTAACAAACAGATTGGGCAGTCAATTGGAATTGGACCATTATGCACTCCTATAATACAGATCTGGATTCTCAGACTCAGCTCAACATGTCATTTGTACCCACCCCAAAAAGAATCCTATAAAAATTGCTTCAAAGCCCCTTTTGCATTGCAATAGTGCAGCAAACCACAAGTAAACAATTTCCTGTTAACCTGTTATTTCAAATATAGACTGAAAAGGCAACAGGCGTTTTGTGCAATTCCATTTTAACAAACTTGAAGTTGAAATATCAAATCTACACAGTGCTGTCCCTTCACAGAAGGCAAGGAACTGCTGCTTCATCATGTTGGAGGGCGCCCCCGGCTCTGTAAGCTATGAAAGTGTGCCTCCTTCAGGATCTGGTTGATGTGGAAGTAAGGACCTTGACTTAGTGCAGACTGCTCCTGAAGGGACTGAGAGGTGCCAGGGCTGGATCCTGCAATGATCTGATTTAAGCTGCTTTCTGGACCGCTTGCTCTGTCAGGGCTGTGGATGCTACTGCTACTACAACTGCTGCTGCTGCCGCTATCGCTGCTGGAGGACTACGGAACAAAGACAAGGTTACATGCAGGTGATACTTAACATGGTTCTTCTCCTATGCATATTTGGATCAAACTTCTTCCAAAAGCTCCCGCCCACCAAGTTTCAAGCTCAGGTGTTGACCGCTGAGCCATTCATAGATGAACTCCTCTGAACTACAAGAGCATATTTGCGCAACAAGCACTTGGATGATGGTCAGTCTATGGAAGCACTTCAGAAAGCCAGCGATGGGCAGGTTACTGTGGCCATTTCAGCGCAAATCAAAACCCACACAGCAGTTCTTTGCAGCCTCACTTCCACTCCCTTACCTATGGGAAGCTTCATAACCTTTTGGCCTAAAAACGGGGGGGGGGGGGGG
>NW_017728991.1:2131071-2137229 GCF_001723915.1 Gavialis gangeticus | reverse complement strand
TAAAATGTTGGGGGGAAAAAGGGGGGGGGGGGGGGGGGGACGGGAGGGAGAGCCATGATTCCAGTTAAGTTGTGTTAGTGCAGCAGGGCAAAAAGACTTGGAGTAGGTGACAAGAACTGTTGAAATAACCACTTTCAGACTAAGCACGGTGCATCACCCAGTCAGTACTCGTAGAATAGCACAAGACACAGGGAGCTTCCAAAGTGAGACAAGGTGCCAAACGCCACAACAGGATGCTCGCCCGTGTGGGGCAGTGAGCACCGCAACACCACACGGCATCCTTGCAGCACGTTTCCACTTTGCATCAGCAAGGTAGATGTCAGGCTTTCTGCATCACAACACTGCACTGCAGTGAGAAAGATTGACCCAGCGATTACACCAGTCTCAAGGCTGCTAGAGTGCAAGCCACTAAAACAACTTTGCATGCGACAGTGAGGGCTGAACTCATGATTTAGCTTGCACAAGACAACAGTGTCCTGCTGCCAGAGTTTAAGCATCTGCATGTTTTATAACAGGCACCACAGAAGCACTCATCAGCCACTCATATTTAAGCTTGTCTTCTGACGTTTCCAAGAGACATAAGGTGACTTTGGCTAAACTAAATTAAGGAGAGCTAGTAAGAGGTTTCATCATTTGTTTTTTTTAGCTGCAGTCAAAACACTTCCTCTGTTGTGCTCTTCTCACGCAATATTTAGGATGTTGCAGGATGTCACAGGCCTATGAGAAAGTGACTAGTTAATTAGCTAATGTGAATTCAAAACTTGCAGGACAGCTAGCTCAAACAAATGGACGATTATCAGTTACAAAAAATCTTCCAAGATCAATAAAACACTCTTTTTTTTCCCTGAAGAGGCAAGAGGTTTTTTTAACCACAAATATGCTCCTGGACATGGGAATATGTTACATTTGGCCCAATTCAATGAAGAGATGTTTGCAAGGCAAGTACAGCTCCCTCCAGCTTTGCTCTGATCATTGGTGATGTGTACGGGGCGCACACGGGAGCTGGAAATGCCAGCTGCAAAACCAGAAGTGCTGGCAGAAGTTCACTTCTGGTTTCACTGCCGGTGGTTCCGGGCTGGGCAGCTGGCCACTCGGGAACACCCCCTGCCCCCGTCAGCAATCTGGTGCTCCTGACTCAGGAGGCACCAGTTGCCCAGGGCTTTGATTATAAAGGCCGTTTTTGACTTCCATGGGGAGGGTCCATCATCTAGATGCCTGTCTTGGCAGCCAGGCTTTATAATAAATGTGTTTGCAGGGCAATTTCTTTAGAGTCGGCAACTGCAATTTAACAATCATGACCAGTAAGATACAGCTACTAGGAGTCTGAGACCTCAAAAGTCAAAGCTTCACTGCATCATCTTTGGACAAACATCTACTGAAGAAAAGTGGCATCCACGCAGTAGAGTTTGCGCCAAGCTCTGCAGCAGTGCCGGTCCATGAATTTCACATTGCACCAGAAGCCACTGACATGGCCCAGTCCAAATGAGAGGTGCTCAATCAAGCCATTTCAGAGCCTGCTATTGGACTGAGACCCAGAACACCAATTTATGCAGTACATCACTGGGGTCCCACCTAGAAGCATGTGGGATTTCACTTTTGCTCTTTAAACACACCTTTATAGTCCACCTGTAATAACAAGGAAGAAAACAAAAGCTGGGGGCTGACACCTGTTGAGTCTGAAATCAGTGCAAGAACACTGACAAAGTTTGACTTGCCTGGGTAAGTTAGAAGCAAAATAAATACATAAAATAGTGTATGAGTGACTGGCTGCTCATCCTACCGGCACTATAGAGGAGACTGCCTGAGGAAGGGGCATCCACTAAGGCATGTTTGCGCTAGCACCTCATTTTTCATGATGTACACAATTAAAATGCAACACTGTTACACGGGGCAAATTACAGCAGCCTTGGAGAGAAACCCACCGCACAGGACACTTTGTTTCCTTTTAGTCTGGTTTCTTTACTGTTTTTCGTTACAGGCACCTTCTGCAAATGAAGGTAAAAACTAGTATCAGTAATTAGTCAACGCAAGAATTTCAAGCTGCAACAGAACAAACAGTTTAGAGCCACCAGTAGTATGATGCTCACTTTCTACAGCCAAAAGCTTTCTCGTTCCAGCTGAGAGAGGAAAGTGCAGAAGAGATTGTGTCCTGGGACGCGTTTCCTACTTCTAAGGCTGTTGACTATTAGATCCAAGCAGATCTCAAGCCACTTCTGCTCAGGTGCAAAAATTCACAAAGGGTATGTGAAGCCCTTTACTTTCCATGTCATACTGCAGGCCTGACCACTGTCTATTATAAAAAAAAAACCTTTATAAATTAGACTCACAATTACACTAGCAACCCTTGAAGGTAGGTGAAGCCACTTCAAAGCTTTAGCTTATTCTGCTCCTTTGTTACGTAGCCTCAAACTTTACTTGACTTAGACCCCAGACACTGTGATTCAGTTTAAGACATTGCACTGAAGAGCTGCAGCGACTTCTGTCACCATGGTACTACTTGTGGGGACCTGAGCAGAAGAGCCACATTCAGTTTGAGAGCAGGCACCTGCTCCAACACAACCGTAACACACTCAGCTAGTGAGAAGTGATTTCCTGTCCTGACTTGGGCTAACTAATAACACTGGAGCCTGTGGAAACAGGGTTAAGTAAGAAAAGGTTATTCAGGAAGGAAAAATATTAGTCAGGCAAGGCAATGAAGATCCCCATCCATCCCCAGGAAAAAGTTCTTAGCAGCTCTCCTTGCTGATTCTGTTGGTGGATAAAAGCTCCATCTAGCAATGCTGCAAAGATACTTGTCAGCTGGCACCTTCTCAGAGCTGCTACGGTTCTATGCAGATCCACATATGCTGTAGCAGAGGAATACAAGACATTTGCACATATGCGTTTGAAGACAGAACCAGAATTGTTAACCTATAAATGGACATTTACAGCAAAACCAACCACACCAAGCTCATGTCTTGGAAAAGGTGAGGGCCAAAGTAGATTGGAAATGTTGTGGTGAACATTCAATGTGTGGCCCCTGTCAAGGTTTAACATATCCAGGAGCTGCAGCATGGCCATTTCAAATGTACGTTTATGGATCAAACAACCCTGCAATGAGCAGAACTGATAGGTGCTGACAAGAATCCCAATTTTGGTGGCTGGAGGATCTAGTCAAAATATCAAGCATGTTGTCTACGGTGTGGGGGAAGAGCTTTGGGGAAAAAGAATGAAGATTTCTGGACTGAATCTAGCTCACGCAGGCAATGAGATAAAAACTGCCCAATACATGAGGGCTACTTAGAGTCACAAGTCAATGCCCCATCTGTGAACTGTCACTAACAAATATTAATGCTGTATATAAAAAAAATTTTTTTTTAAAAGAAGAATGCCACCTAAACACAACATGTAAATTACTGTCAAGTGCATAAAGCAAATATCCTACCATCCTTAACTATTATTTGTACTATTATAGGGTATGACATTTCCAGATAAACAGATTTTCAAGTTCATGGTCTGCCTTTAGAGAAATCAAACTCAACAGGATGCCTAAAAGACAGAAGAAAGTTATTTTTTAACCCAAGAAAGGGGAGGGAGAGGAAAGTCACAATTACTTATTTATAATTTCATTTTAATTATGCATTTACATTTACCCATCACCTCCAATACCCTGAAGCTGATCTAAAGTTCTGAAGGAGAGCTGCCTTGTTTCTGTACTTTGCAATTATGAAGCAGAGAGGTTACACACAGTCAGCAATTTCAAAGCAGTATGAACAGCATGTTCATGCACCACAGACAGAAGAATTTAACTATTTGGCATGGAAAATTTTTTAAAAGCCTCTGGAAAAATATTGATTTAATCTCATCATTTAGTTTCAGGGCATGCTTGATTCAGTGATCAAAGATGAGACCAGCAAGAAGGAAAAGTAAAGCATGAAAAGTCAGCTCTTGCAAAAACTATATGCAGCAGCAGCACTCACTGTGAAGTCTAGATCCTACAGGCATAAATACCACTGATGTTTTTAACTCCATGCCCAGCAGGAACACTCCCCCCAGTACAACATCAGCAAGATGAGATTCTACTTTTTCTGCACATCAGTGCATTTTAATTTGTTAAAGACAGACTCTGGCAATGCAGGTGCATGCACAAAATGGTAGGCTCAATGTTAGATAAAGCAATTTGATTTCAGTTCGATTTCACTGAGGGCACAGCAGGCAGGAAAACCATCACCCAAGGTTCACGCCCATGCTTCCAATGTGCAGACAGTTCAGAGAATCAGCAGCTGCACAGAAAGGCTTTATTAGAGCATCTACTCACTCTACACAGTTACTCAGTTGTTCCCATTTCTGTGAATTTACTAGTTGCCAAATCCAATGTTAAGTGTTTAAATGACAAGCAAAGGTGTTTCAGAAGGTTTTTCCTGAAATTCTAAGTTTCAGTACTCTTAGTTCAATCCCTTGTTCCACACTAAGTTCTTCCCCCTCCTGCCACAAATCTTGTTTAACTATCAACTACTCCATACATGTCAAGTGATGTTTATAACCTGTTTGACACATAATTCAGTCTCAGACAGGAAGCAGCTGTTTTTTTTGCTCTGCCCATTAAATCCCAGAACCAAAGGGCAATTTCATCCCTATACACAATACCATGGTCTGTTACACCAGCCACTAATTTTCAGAGAGAGACTCCTCCATCCGTTTTTAGCAACATGCCTCTCTAGAAATGTGGGGGTTATGTACATATATTGAAAAATCCTAATACAAAGCCATCTCATTTTAACTTCCTGAAAGACAAGGTCTGAAGGAATCTCCTCTTGCACCACTTATTTCTAAGTTTGCAGTCAATCACTGCAACTCAAGAGTACAAACACCAACTTTTCAGTGTCAGTGAGCACAATGTAAGCAGCACTGGACACAAAGCACAGTTTGGAAATAAGGATTTTTCCCCAAAGGTTTCAAAAGTAGGAAATCAACTCTCTATCCTTGCATGGCTCTTTCCATATAAGGATCAAGGAGTACCATAAACATTACTTGTATATGATGCGGCCAGTGGCTCTGCAAGAAATCCACGGGAACTTTTTAATTTCAGCAAAGATTAGATCCCCAGTCTTAAAATACCTGCAAGTTAAAAATCCCCCATTTTACAGGCAGGGACAACTAAGAAACTGGGAATTTAGGAGGTTATCAATTGTCTCTCTCGCACACACAGACACACAAAAGCCCAGCAGAGCAAAATCCAGAGAGCTCACAACTCCTGCATTAAAGACAAGACTCTCAAGAGTAAAAACACTTAGCATCAATACTGTACTCTGCAAACAGCAATCTAGCATTATTGCTTACAAGGAGCCCTATCACAGTTACCAACATTACAGAACTATTAGCACATGGAAGTTTCTATTATCAATTAATTCATTTTAGTTAGTAACAAGTAAAGGAAGTTGGAAGTGTACACAGCCAGATGAAAGCAGTCACACGCTCCTGTAATCCATTTATTATCTTTCTTGTTTTGCTATACCCAAAACTCAGTCCCTGGGGGGCAGGGAAAGTCTCTCTGCTGCCAGCATAATGCAGTGGCTGCACAAGTAAGTGAATTATGGAATATCAGATATGTGAAAACATTCATTCATGTAAAAGGTTACCAACTGAAATGGAAAACATGCTGATTTCCAAACCGTGGGAAGAAAATCCAGTACTTGAAGCACAACGCTGTGCCCAGGCTCAAGAGTTTCATGTATGAGGTATTTGTACATTTGAGCGAGTGATTTTTCCCCATAAGCAGAATTATGCACATGCCAATTATTACTTCAGTTCCAGCTTAAGCAAAACCCTGAAGCAGACCAGGAAGCATCTCACCTCTGTATCCCAGGAGTCCTGAAGGACTGCGTTTCTGGTACTACGCTTAGTCTGTGGGATGTGGCCATCTTCTTCATTACCATTCCGCCTCCTTTTCCTGAGGAAAGGTATGGGGATTGGGAAGTTAAAAACTTGGCAGCCCATTCTCAATTTACCTTGCCTCATATATTGCTTCGTCTAAGCCGCGAGTCTTAAACCAAAAAACTGTAAATGATAAGTACCTATTGAATGCTCCAAAAACCTAACCTCTGCTGTGGATTTACAATTTTTTCCCCGCAACTTAATCATTACAGAGAGCTTGAAAATCTCCTTCCCCCCCCCCCCCC
>NW_017728991.1:2129355-2130985 GCF_001723915.1 Gavialis gangeticus | reverse complement strand
CCCCCCCCCCCCCCCCCCCCCAAATTATTCCCAGGTTGACATTTTCAAAGCAATCTAGGGGTTACAGACTCTTATTTTGCAGTAAAGTTAGCGAGAAGCGTGTACATAAATACTCTTAACTCCTCTGAACATCTCAGCCATGCAAGTAAGCTGCTTAATACATAAACATATCTAAAAATAACCCTGGGGATTTTGAATGACATCCGCCTGTCTAAGAAAAGCAGCAGGGAAGAGAACAGCAGTGACTAAGTCTTCAATAGGTACCCAGTTAAGTTCATCTTGTTTACATGCATCCTGCGATCAAGACATCCATGTTGACTTCCTTTATCTTCTCAACCCTGATAGCATTTGAAGCCAGGTCAAGAGGACAGCTATTTTAACTCCTAAAAGCATCACAATTAAGACCCTGCAAAAAACATCATATACAAAAGCCAACCCTGTTAGCCCCTCACTGCTTTGGATGTCTCTGCCCCAGTTTTGTGACATCAGTCCCGCTTCATGGGATTATCAAGACAAAACACAGCGGCAACTAATAGGCTTTTAAGAGGCTGACATCCCAACAAATTAGCAACATTTGAAGAGGAGGAGCACCATCCAGCTTCTCCCATCCTGGTTTGTTTGCTGACAGCTGCATCCAGAGGCTTGTCAGGGTCCACATGCCAAACAAAACCTAGGGCAAAGCTGCTTCAGCTGCCAAGAAGCGAAGTACCCCATGTAACGCCCAAGAACAACGCCTTTACACAGGCACTGCTCTGTACAAAGGATGGGACCACAGAACAGAGCACTGGGACAATAAGACCTGCCATGTACTGGGTCAGACCGTAGATGTGCCTTGCCAAGTCTCTGGAGTCGTACCAGGCAGAGGCAGAAGGGTCTGAACAGCATTTTCCCTCCCAGCTGTTCCTCTCTCACTTGCACCCTCCAGCATTTAAGGCCTATGGAAGGCCTGATTCGGAGGCTTTGCCCCTCGACCCCATGCTCAATAGCAGCCAATGCCCCTTTCCTCCAGGAACGTGCCCAAGCCTAGCAAAGCCGTTAGCTTCCTCTATATCTGGCGGCAACGAGGTCCACATTTTAATTACAGGCTGCATGAAAGAAAACATCCTTTTGCTCATTTTAAACTTGCTACTAATTTCAGTTTGTGTTGCCCCGTCCCTGTTTTGGTCTGGTGAGAGAGAGTCAATAATAAATCCCTGTTGACTTTCTCTTCGGCATGTACAAGCAACTCTTCTTTGGGTAGATGCAATATATTTCATTATTCCAACTCAGCAGTTCAAAAACAGTTCTTGGCGAGTTTTTGGGCGCAATCGCCTTTCTTCAGGCTTAGGGAGTCTCCACTGGTCTGAGACTCCAACAAATCTCTGCCATTTAGTATTTTGTGAACCCTTAGCATGCCCCCCAACAAAAGTCTCTTTTCTACACTGACCAGGCCTGGCCTCTTTAGTCTCCCCCGTAAGGAAACCCCTCCAGTGCACTCATCACCCTTGCCCCCCTTCTCAGGCACGGAGACCAGAACTAGGCGCAGGAGTCAACATGTGAAGGCAGCAGGATTTATCCAGGGGCGTCCCAATGCCTTTCGTTTGGTTCACAAAGCCCCCCCCCACTCCCCCGAGATGAGCACTCAGTCCTA
>NW_017728991.1:2125556-2129225 GCF_001723915.1 Gavialis gangeticus | reverse complement strand
GGGGCGCAGGGAACAAATCCCCCTCACCTCACACCGCCGCTTCCGGCGTCTCCGCCTCCTGCGCAGGCGCAGTGGGCGCTTGTCGGCCCCGCCCCTCCGCCGCGCAGGCGCACTAAGCCGGCCGCGCTACGCGTTCCTTCCTGCGCAGGCGCATAGGCCGGCCCCACCCCCCCGCCGGGACGGAGGAGCGAGGCGCTCGGCCCATGTGCGCGCGCGCAGGAGGTACGGTGCGTCGTTCCTTCCCCGAGGGGCAGGGATCTGGGGCTCGGGGCGCATGCGCCCAATCGTGACAATAGCCTCTTGTGACCTGAAGCCTCTCCTGTAGGTGCTCGCAGCTTTGCCTGTTTGAAAAATGCTGTTTGTAGTGAGGAGGGGACTCGAGGTATCCTCGCAGCCCCCTAGCCAGCCTGGTTACCGTGCTGCGGCATCAATAGTGGCGTTTCCCTAGCAGGCAATGCTGGAGTCACCTTCCTGTTAAGAAGGTCCCCTAGGGACTCTTAAAGGGCCACCCTTCAACAACAGCTTTATGAACACCCGCTCTCAAAGACAGCCCTGCAACAACAACTTTATTGATACCCCCTCAGTGCAAACAACACAAACAGCACCCCCCCCCAGCACACACAAGCCCCTTGCATCGCAGCCAGGGTCTGCCTTGTGCAAGAGCAGGGTTGTGCCTCTCTCAGAGGCTTGCACCCCTTTTCAGACAGTTCCCTGCACTCACACCCAAACAGGCTCTGGGCTTGCAGAGCAGACTGTTCCCTCCTCCATCCATCAGCCAGCTCCTCCTTGCAAACAGGAAAAGCAAAGCAGGGGGGAGATATTTCCTGTCTTCCCCCGCCAACCCTCTCCTGCTTTTTGGCATTGAGAATCCTAGAAACGAAGGGCTGGAAATAGTATAAATACAAAAAAACTACAACCCTTGGTTCCAAAATGATACCTTTTATTAAACCAATTGGGCTATTCCAAGAAAATGGTCCTTTTCTGCAAACTTCCAGGATCCAAGTCCCTTCGTCAGGCTCTGAGCTAAAGTATAGATAATAAAAAGTCCCCATGGGTAAGAAATAAACTTCACTTTTTGCAGAGGGAGCTGAAGAGGGAAGGCTGTCCCTTAGGGTCCACAGGAGCGTCTTTGCAAGCTGTGCTGAGTAGCCGTTTGATGTGTAGTTCTGGTATAGTTCCTTCCCTGGACCCATCAGATGGCTGCAAATAGGGTTGCCAACAGTGACTGAAGCTATTCCAGGAGATTTTTTGTCCCAAGATGTCATTAATTGTACTGTTCAACCCGTTCACCATATCCATCTCCTGGATTGCTTTCAATAGTCACTGGGAGAGTGATGACAATTCTGGTAGACTCCCGGCCAATCCAGGAGTTGTCAACCCTCGCTGGAAGAGACCTTGAATAATCATCAATGATCATATGACAAAAATTTGCTGGTGGTACTTAAGGTTGAACTGAAACATGTGCTGGTGGTACTTAAGGTTGTATTGTTTTAAAGTGGCGGTGCACAATCTGCCAGAGTTTGGGAACCGCCGCATAGTTTATGGCCATTACTCCTGGTCCTCCCTCCCCTGGGGTGCCCTAGTGAACAGCTTTTCTCCCAGCTCCTGATATTCACCCCTTAGATGCTTATAGACAGCCACCATGTCCCCCCTTGGTCTTCTCTTCCCCAGGCTGAGCAGATCCCTTAGTCTTTCCTCGTAAGGTTGGTCCTCCAGGCCCTTCATCATTCCTGTGGTCCTTCTCTGGACCCAGGAGTCCAGCACTATAGCAGAAGGCAACAGCGCAGGGGCTGCTCTCAGAGCCACCAGTGCACAAGCCATGTGTTAAATAGTGCATGGCTCTGAACATTCTGCCCCAGCGACTCCCCACCCATCTCTGCTTTCCCTGACCTGCATTTTGCCTGTTTGCATTTTGCACGTTGCATTTTGGCTGCTTTTCCATGCAGAAGAACTCAGGCTAGACATCAGGAGGCGCTACTTCACCATCAGGGTGGCTAGGATCTGGAACCGACTTCCAAGAGAAGTGTTGCTGGCTCCTACCCTGGGGGTCTTTAAGAGGAGGCTGGATGAATGAACACCTTGCCGGGGTCGTTTGACCCCAGTACTCTTTCCTGTCATGGCAGGGGGTCGGACTTGATGATCTGCTCAGGTCCCTTCCGACCCAACCATGAAACTGTGAAACAGCACCAGGCTCTCTCTGTGCCTGAAGAAGCATGTTTGTGCCATTTGTGCAAAGAATAATTGTCCTAACTATTTGGTCAGTTTAATCACTTTCTTAAATTGTATGCGTCCCAGACCAAGTTAGCCAAAACTAATCCAAGAGTCCAGAACCATAAGTGACCCTACTACCTGCAAACATCCTCCACCCCCATGTGGGGCTTCAGATGTTCCCAAAACCTTTGGCAGGCATCCTACTTGCACATTTACTCAAAGAACCTTGCCTCCCTATGTCCTTAGACCGACATGGCTATAACCAACATCCCCGTTTTCTCTGAGAAACTCAAATCCCTCTGCACGACACCGCTGCAGAGAAAAGCAGGCAAAAAAGGGCTGGAAAAGGACCAGTCAAAACCCCACCCCAAATGCCTTGTTTGCACCAAAATCTTACGCTTGCCCGCTTTGCTTTGCAAAAGCTCATAGGGGGTTTATGCCTGGGCTTTGATTAGCTTCCGCTCGGGTCCTGGCTCGGATCATGTGACAGGCTCAGCCTTCAACCACAGCTGCGTCCACACCCGGTGCAGGCAGGGTTTGCACCGCCTCTGGGAAGTGAGGTCAGAGCTTGTAGTGCCTATGGGTCCCTCCCCCAGGGCTGCATGCAGGTAGGGGTGGGAGCTGCCGGGTTTGCTTCCTGCTTGCAGGGGTCATGCTGCAGAGGGAAGTGGGGAGATCCGCTTCCCCTGGCGACCCTGCAGCAATGGGAGCAGAGGGACCACACACCCAGTTGGCTTGCGGGAGGTGTGGGGAGGATTTTTACTTTCCCTTTATCTAAGGGACTTCTCTCTCCTGCTTTCCTTCATCCAGAACCAGCTGGTACCTCTGCAGCAGGGGCACGAGCACGCCACTGATTTGTTCCTGGGTTCGTGTCCTTGGGAGTTCCCTGCAAAGCAAAGAGCAGCACAGAGCGAGTGATCTTGCTTTTGGACAGCCCTCGACCCTGCAGCCATCGCAGTGGGGCTGACGGTGACTTGAGGGCTACGCATAGGGGTTGTTTTGGGTTTTTTTGTTTTTTTAAATTAAACGTATCCATATTCTAAGCCAAATCCAGTTCCAAGTCTGCGAGGCAGTCCAGGACCATAGGTGGCCCTGCTACCAGCAGACATCTTCCACCCCCATGTGGGGCTCCAGATGTTTCTAAATCCTGTGGTGGGCACTTGCAGAACAAAGCCCAGAGGCTTGGGGTTGGGCTGCCCCCAAGTTTTCCTTCCCCTTAGCCCCAAGGCCCTCAGAGCAAGCTAGGGAGGAGACTCCCAGGCTTTGCACAGGGCTCTCTAGGCAACATGCGTAACTAAAGGTATGTTTCATTAATGACCTTTGCTTTTTGCAGATCCCCTATGTAATTAACTTTTGCTAGTATAGGCAAGCTCTCTCTGCCTTCTGAGCCTCCATCCCTCTCACTCCCAGTTTTATATCTTTACGTTGATGTCCCTGTCCCCCGCCCCTGCCAAAATG
>NW_017728991.1:2115264-2120556 GCF_001723915.1 Gavialis gangeticus | reverse complement strand
CTTCCCCTTAGCCCCAAGGCCCTCAGAGCAAGCTAGGGAGGAGACTCCCAGGCTTTGCACAGGGCTCTCTAGGCAACATGCGTAACTAAAGGTATGTTTCATTAATGACCTTTGCTTTTTGCAGATCCCCTATGTAATTAACTTTTGCTAGTATAGGCAAGCTCTCTCTGCCTTCTGAGCCTCCATCCCTCTCACTCCCAGTTTTATATCTTTACGTTGATGTCCCTGTCCCCCACCCCTGCCAAAATGTGTTGACTTCCCTTTGCTATCTAGTAATTTTTCCCCTTGTCTGCTGTGTCCTGCCAATCAGTTTCTGGTTGGAAGAGAGTTTGCCTTGCTCGTAGTTCGCGGCACAGCATGCATTTTTGCTACACCCCATGCCATTAAGTAACATCCCTGTGTTAAATTTGCCTTTCCAGGTAAAAAGATGGCAAAGGCCCCCCCAGAAAAGGAGCTGTGCCCATACTGTGGAAAGCCTTATAAGTGGCTGAAGATGCACCTGCCACGCTGCAAGATGGCAGGAGATGAGAGAGCTCCCTTAGACTCCAGAAAAGCACTGTCTGCTGACCTGGAAAAAGGGCATTCAAAGCCAGCTCAGCTTCTGTCCACCAAGCAAAAGACGGGACAAAGCAAAGGCCAGGTAACAGCTGCAGAGACTGACTCAAAACCAGAAAGTCAGAAAAAGAAGCTTGGTGCAGCAAAGAACAAAGCACACAGCAAACAAAAGCCCCAAAGTGCTGCTGAAGGGAGAAAAACCAATGTCTTGCACACAGAAAAACCAGATAACAATACGGAGCAGCTAATTAAACGGACTTCGAAGATGACTCAGAAAGAGAAGGGAAAGGGGACTCTCCAAAAAGAGGACAAAGCACACATGAAGGCAGCGGGGAAGGTGCCTGTTAAGGCACAGGCTGCACAGGAGTTACTCCTGCCACAGAAAAGCAGAAGTAAAAAAGCATCTGGTCTCACAAGTTCAGCACCTGGCAAAGGTTTGAAACTTGCTCCCGGGAGCCAGGATGGAAAATCTGCTTCAGGATTTCCTAACGACCCAGTCGAAGCCCTTGCACCACAAAGAGGAGCCAAGGCAGAGGCTGGGGCTAAGGATGTCAATGCGTTGAATGTAGTGATTGAGAAGCGCCAGGTCAAAGTGCCCAAAGACCAGAAGAAATCCAAGCCGAAGGACATTAAAGCAAAAAGCACCCCTGAGGAGGAGCATGAGATGGAGAGCTGGTACATGGACTTGCTGGAGCCAGACTGCTTAGCCAGCCACAGAGAGTTCATTCTGGAAACCCCAAATGCTGAGACTGTCATTCCTGAGGCTGCAGAGAAAAGCACACTGAGAAAAAAGAAGAGAAGAAAAGGCGATGGGTTCACTGCACTTGAAACGCCCGTGCCGGATGTGCCCGTAGCATCTGCGCCCCAGGGCCATCTTGGTAAGCTTGTTCAGCAGAGCGGAGATGAACATCTGACAAGAGTGAAGTGGGTCGATTTGCTCAGTGACGTGGATCCAAAGGTCCACACCAGTGAGTCACGTCCATCAGTCACAGGTACTTTCCCAAGTCACAGGGGAGAAACGCCCAAGAACTACCTCTCCTGCATAGCGCAGCTCGCGAAGGATAAGCAGCAGCCTGCCCACGTCTCCAACTCTCCTCCAAATACACCAAAAGACACGAAGCTGGCTTTGAAACAGTATTTGCTCTCCAACTCCCAACACCAACCCCTCCACCTGTCCCAGGTATCTGGCAATAGCAAGCTGGAAGGTGCCCAGGGGCTGGAGTGGTTTCCAGAACTGTATCCCAGTTATCGCAGGGTGAATGCATTTCGAGGGAAGCCTCTGCAGCAGGACGTGGAGATTGGAGAAGCTAGGCGCCATCTCTTTTCTTACAAAGGGCAGCAAGGTAAAGCAGGAGGCTCGCAGCTCTGCCTCTGAGACTCACTGCCTGTAGGTCACTGGCGGCTTCAGTTGTCCTGCAGGAGGGGGAACGGGTAACGGTTTCTCACTGATGGACTTTTCTGTTGTGGGGGGGATGGCTGACTTCACCAGCAACAGCATAGCTAGCTGCATAGTCTCCTGGGGAAACAGGGCTGCTTCCCTTTTGCATGGGTTGTTTTTTTTTCCCCCCCCAAATTGGGGCATCTCCTAGTCCAGACCTCCCCACCCCAGCCCTAAAGCTAGCCCCTGGCCTGTGGTACCTTGTGGCTTGGACTTTACAAGAAAGGGATGTGCTGCTGAGCAACATGGGCTCTCACACAGAATAGAGGATTACCAGGGACCTTCTTGCAGCCAGCAGCTGTCTCCTCCTTGACTTCCCCAGACAGCCCCATGCAGGCAGCAGACCCACATGGCTTAATACCCAAAAGAGCTTTCCTCTCCCCGGTGCCCTCTCTACAGCATCCAGAGCACCTTTATCCAGGCAGGAAGCAGGCCTCACCATTAGGGAAGAGAGCAGACTCGTCCGCTCAGAGCTAGAGGTATAATTTCAGACAGACGCAATGAAAGGGCCATGGCACAAATGCCCTCTCCTGCCAGCAAAGCACACAGACACCGTGCCCCAACCCTGTCCTCTCTACCTCTGATGTGCGTGGCTCTGCTTTTTGCAGGTCCCCTCCTGGAAAAGCGGCTGCCAGACGTGACGCTGGGGGAGCTGCCTGTTTGGCTGGTGACCCGTGACTTCTCTCCGAAGGGGCTGCTGAACACAACACAAACAGGTAAGGCTGGAGCACTTGCTTCCCCTTGGTGCCTAGAGCCTGCTTGAAGAACAAGGCAGCAAACTGGGGTAAGAAACAGCTGGTGCTGAGGTGCCGCTGCCAGGAGGAAGGGTCTAGGCTGAGCCAGTCATTTGGCTTCTAAATTGTAACGAGCCCATCAACACTCCTGTAAAAGCAGTGAGCAAGCTGGGCCTTGTATCTGTTTCAACAGCCTGGAACAGCTTCTACAGCAAATACATCGACTTGAAGAAGGGAGGAGCTGCAGGGATCTCCATGCTCTTGGCTGGCTACTGCGTCCTCAGCTACTGCTGGCAATACGAGCACATGAGTAAGGGTTTCTTTTTGGCATCTGTCTCTCTGCAGGGCAGTCTTCCTTTAGGAGCTTTCCTTTATGTCAGCTGTTTCAGCACAAGGAGAACGGGCTTCCACGCTGCACAAATACAACTTGCCATCCTGTAGTCCATCGCCTGTAAGGGCAGGGTGCAGCTCCCCAACAGAACATCAGTACTGGTTTTAGTTACAAAACTTGTTTGTTTTAGTCATGAAGTTCTCTGCCGCTCTGACACCAGCATAAGCCAGTCACTGGTTTCACAACCTGGAATCAAAGCCCTCAGCAGCGGGGACTGGCAATGCTATAGAAACCAGCCGGAAAGGCCCTATGTTATGTGCCTGATCCAGCTAGTTTATGGATATGATAAGTCCTTCCTCCGAGCTGAGCTATTCTTACTTGTCCAGAAAGAGAGTGGCTACACTGGGCAGCACAGGTTGGGATCACACTGCACTCTGCTCCCTACCCGGGGCAGGGGAGATGCTAGTTTCCCATTTCATGGGTACTTTCAGCAGCTGGATGTTCTCATGGCAATGGGCACAATCAGACTCCCATCATACAACCCATTTTCAGAGATCTGGGCTCGTACTCTAGCATTTCAGGGTTGTAAAATACTCTGAGCCCCAAGCAAGCGAAGCTTTCCAGAAGTCTTTCCCTCTCAGCCATGCCACTGTTAGCCAGGGAGGAACACATGTGTACCTGCACACATCTCCATAGGTTTCAACATTACTTTTGCTGTTACAATTAGGATTTTAATCCCTTTACTCCTGCTAGCATGCTGTCTGCCCTTCCTTGAGCTATCACGCTTCACAGGCCTGCTGGTTAGTGGATGGTTGACCTGTAAAGGACGGCCATGGTAATTAGTAGAGAGAGGTTTAAAAAAACTCTACAACAATAAGGCAGCTTAGGTGATCTCAATGTCTAAAAGCAACCAAAGAAACAGCACACTCCTTTATAGCCAGGGTACCAAGTTTCACACACATTATGATGTTGTAACACCACTTTCTCTCATTAAAGAAGCCGATCGGTGGCGTAAGTACCACTGAAGATGGCACCATGACAGATGAGCTGGGACGGCGGTGTGGGAACAGGGCCTGGATCTCGCTGCCTGTGTTCCAGCAGGGATTTGGGGCAGGCACAGGATGCTTTGGTTTTTAAATTAAATATATTAAGTTTTTCCTAATGGGAATATTGTCTTGAATGCTCCTCCCATCCCATTCAGTACCACACAGGTGTAGACCTGCATTTTGCTGCTGCTCTTCCAAGCATTTGTGTTTGGTATCTAAATAGCAAGAGCTGAATGACAGGCCAGTAAAATGGGTATCAGAGCTCAGTAATAGTTATTGCTTCAGCTCACATCAAACTTCAGTCTCTTGCTGCATACACGGGTACGCTGCAATGATGAGTAGGATTGTTGGGAGGGGAGAAGTGGGACTTTAGACAAATAACTACTCCCATCCTTCAAAATGGTTCTGCTGTGGACGGGGCTTCTGACCCCATTCCACATCCCCCTCCATCTCGGAGCTCACAACATGTACCCTTTACCACTGGGCAGTGAGGAAGAGGAGGGCTGCTCCCAGGCTTGGTATCCTGCAAAGCAGGGTTTACCTGCTGCAGACATTGCTTATCTCTAATCCATTCCTAAGTCCCAGAACAGCTGTGCAGCAGGAGGTTGGGCTGAGAAGGAGCAGCAAAGTGTAGAGCAGAGGGGGTGCGATAGGGAAGGGCAGTCACAACAGGCTGAAGAGCCATTGGCAAAAGAATAAACTTTATTAGAAATAAACTGTAGGATGACTCACAAAAATCCAGTCATGCAGAGGTCACAGGAGTGACCTGTCTTTCACTGTGAACACCCCCCTCAAGCAATCAGTCTCCTGTGCACTCCCCCAGTTCTGATCTGGGACCACCTGTTCCTTTAAAATCAAAGCCCTGTTGCACCTTCCCTTGGGGGATCCCACCCCTCAGGCCCATTTTACAGAGGAGAAAGTAGAGGTATGGAGCCAAGTGACTTGGGTCAAGAGAGGTCACCATCAGCATTGATTCCTGGGCCTATACGTTCTCCTCCATATATCAAGGGGACATTAGTACCTCTCTCCATGTCCCAGAGTCTTAGGGTAGCCTGTGGGTAGGAAGCTGACCGGGTTTTTCAAGTTGGGATGAGTTGCATTTTTGCCCTTAGCTTGGGCATTTTGCTAGAGGAGGGGAGGAAAACCACATTTCCCCGCAGCTTGGTGCAAGCAGAAGACAGCGGCTCC
>NW_017728991.1:2100845-2114855 GCF_001723915.1 Gavialis gangeticus | reverse complement strand
GAAACCCCCCCCCCCCCCCCCCCCACACACACATTAACCCAGCTCCAGACACTGACTGCGCTCACCCCATACTTTAGTCCTGGCATGATTACACATCTGATGCACAGTCTAAAAAGCCAAGCCATCAATCAGACGCAGGAGATGGCATGACATTTGCAAAGCCAGTGGAAACTGCGGTTACCATCGACACCACTGAAGCTGCATTCCTCCCCTCCTCTTGCTTTACAAGGAGCTGACAAAGAAAGTTGCCCCGAGCCGGGTTTCCCTGGCTGGGTTCCCCAGTTAAATTCTGATGGGCTTCCAGATGATACCGCCTGTCGCAGCCTGGCATCTTCCTCTGGTTTCTCCTCCAACAAGGCTCACCAGTCACTTCCCCAGCAGCATCCCCAGACGACCCTTGCCGCATTTATTGGCGTAGTGACCCTTCTCCCCACACTGGAAGGGAAGCGCAGAGAATAACCCTGACTCCCCTCTGGGCAGCACCTGTGAACAACAGCCAGGAAGCATCCAGTTTGCCTCCCACATGCACATCCCCTGCGCCCTGGATGTGGAGCTGAGCTATGTGGCCAGATGGAGTTTCTGACCCTCTCTCCTGGTCTAGTCCTGTTGGCAGCTGAAGCCATTTTGCACAAATTGGTTCTTGCAGCATGACAAGAGCTGATCACCTAGCAAGGATGGGTCCAATTGCAAGGGACAGACTGGGTGCGCTGGGCTGGAGAAAGCCCATACCCAAAGTCACCCCCACGATACCACCTCCAGCCCTGCACCTCTGCCCTGCCTCCTCCCTTGCCCATCCTCCTGGTTCTCGGGGCTGGATGTGAAAATTATTAACGAGCCCAGAGGGAACGAGGTGCATTTGCTGGCCAGAAGTATTTGCACCAATTCCCGAAGAACCAGTTGACCCAAGAGCTTTGAATTTACAGTCGAGCATGGATCCAGCCTGTAGGTAAGGCAGCAAGGCCACGACGGCTTAATGTGCATTGGCCCCTCAAAAGTGTGCATGGCTTCTGAGTCCAGGACTTGGCTGTCTCTGCTCTGAGGACTTGAAGTCCACCCCGATCCCCATCCAAGCCTGTCCCTTGCCACCAGCGCTCACCTTGAAGCACGTCACTTGCTCGAGGGGCCGCAGGGATCCATAGGGGTAGCCGCTGGTCCCTGGTGCTTTCTTGGCTGGGTGCTGGGCACTGCTGCCCCGGGAAGGGCAAGGGAACAGCTGGGCTTCTGGGAGGGACGGCTTGCGACCACCAACTCCATCTGTTGTCATGGGAAGCCCCTGTGCAAGGGGGGAAATCAGTCAGTCACCCCAGGTGGGGGACAGCATCAGAGGCAGGTCATGATTTCAATCCCCCGCTGCCATGTTCCTACCCAGGAGCTCTCAACTTCCATTACAAATAGGACCAAGGCTGCTTGAAAGTGTCAATCCAGAGACTCCAGCCCCTAAAGGACAAATGCCATCAAAGAGGCGCTGTTGTTAAACCCCCTGACTGGCGGGGCCTGGGGATCTCCATTGCCCACCTGGACGGCAGCGCACAACGTGCCCATCCTGAACCAGGTGCCCTGCTGCAAGCTGTCTGCAAGCTTCAAAGCAGAGGGTGGTGACTCCTCCAAAATTGGAGAACCACCCTGTGCCTACAGGAAACCCCAATGAAGATGCAGCACGTGGCCATAGAGCGGCACCGAGCAACGTGGCCCGTTGACACAGCAGTGCCCAGCACAGGGGTGCTCGCTGGGCATGCCTGGGTTTCTCTCGCTCTCCCTAGCTGTGCCCATGGGCCTGGCACGGGGCAGTAGCATCGCAGCCCCTTTCCAGGCCTTACCTTGGAGCGCTCCAAGCTGTCCAGCATCAAGTTGGCCTTGGGGCTAGAGCAGAAAGAAAGGCCAGTTCACTCCTTGCATGTGGCCATGTGCCTGCGAGCCCTTGTCCAGGCATCTGGAGACTGGCAAGGGGCTCTGACCAGCTCTGGCTGGAGCAAGGGACACATGGGAGGGGAAGCAGCAGCTGCAGAGGTGATGGTCCATGCCAGCCTGGACCCCAAAGACAGAGCAGCACAAACCCACCCCGCATGCACAGGCCTCAGTGGAGGGCGATGCCACAGCGGCGCAGCCCGCGAGAGGCTTGCCGGGCGTCGTGGCTGCCTGCGCGGATACGTACTGCACGAATTTGCACCGAGGGCCATTGGGGCAGAAGCCAGCCAGGTAGTTGGTGCACACGACCCTCCGGGTGTGCTTGTATCGGCACAAGGGACCTGCCACACACACACAGCCAGAGGGAGAGACGGCAGTCAGCAGAGCCCAGCGAGAACTAGGCTTGGGGCAGTGGCGGGCACTGATATCAAACAGTGGAGAGACTGATCGTGGGGTTTGCAGCCTGGCTGCCTCCCCATTCCCTCCCCCCACCCAATAACCCCAAATAGGCTCCAAGGGCACCCCAAGGCAAGTATTATACCCATTTTACAGAGGGAAACTGAGCCCCCCCCCCCAACACCACTCTATGGCATAGCCAAGCAGAGTAACCAGGAGTCCTGCCTCACTGCTCCTCTCGCTGCCCCCCGGGTGGACTTCACTGAGCGCGAGGTATTCACCGTGTTTGCAGAACCCCTCGTCGTACCAAGGACAGTCCTTCGCCCTGGAAGCCGAGTCGAGGTGCAGGAAGGGGCACTCCTTGTTGCTGCACTCACCTGGGAGTGGGGTTGGGATATTCCCGGGGTCAGGAGATGCATTGCACCGGTCCCCACCCTCCCCAAGGGAAGGGGCTTCCCTCCATGCAAACTGAAGGGCAGCCCCATGGAAGCGCAGGGCCTTCTCCGGGGGCTTTCGGGCCAGGACGGCTGGACCCAGGCTGCCAGCCCTCTCCGGGGAGGGGGACAGCAGGTGGCGCCCGCTGCCCGTTCCCAGGCCCGTTGCAACCAGCAGCACTCGGAGGGGGGCTCCAAAGAGGGGTGGGCTTGAGCAAAGCCCCCCCTGCCCATTACCACCGCACAGCAGATGCCCCCTATTCCCAGCAGAGCCAAACCAGGGTCCCAGCACCGCCCCCATTGCCGGCCGCCGGCACGCACCGAACTTGGAGTAGAAGTAGCACTCGGGCATCTTGGTGACGTCGTACTCGTGCAGGAACTCGCAGTGGTCCCCCTTCTTGCAGAGTCCCCGCAGCCAATGCTTGCACACCACCGACTTCTCCCCGCACACGTGCCGGAAGGGGCACGTCAGGCCTGGCTCGGGGGGGACGCCTGCTTGAGCCAGGGCCAATGCCCCGGCCGTGCTGCCAGGCCTGGGTGGCATCCAGGCTGCAGCTGGGGTCACCCAAATCCACGCCGAACTCAGGGCTCAGGAATCATGCAAGCTTAGGGGACCTGCCTGTGAGCTCAGCTTGTGACCCCTGCAGGGCATGGCTAGTAGCCCCCCCATCCTGCACATGGGCCCGGGGCTACTCACCCTTTCCGCACAGTCCGTGGAGGAAGAACTCGCACACGGCTGCCCCCGACTCTGCGGGGAGAGAGGAGGTTATGGGGGCACTGGCTGCATCCCATGGACACCCCCGGCTGCTCGTGGGATGGGGAAGCCCCGGCTTGCAGGGCACAGGCAAGCAAGAGGCCCACTGGTATTACCCCAGTGCAAACGCAGTAGCGGGCAGATGGCACGGACCCCCTCCCTGGGGTTACTCCGGTGGAAAGTTTGCCCCTGGAAGCACAGGGTGAGACTCCAGCTGGTGCACTGGCGTCTCCTGCTTGCACCCCCCAGTAAGTCTAACTTAGACCAGGACCTGCACTGACCCAGCTCCCCAGCCCCTGGGGCAGCCGTGGAGCTGCTGTCTCAGCACTCAGACGGGCTGGGTTTGGCAGAGCCAAGCAAGCAGCTGCGCCCCCGGAGAGACGGAGCCCCCTCCGTGCACAAGAAAGGCTGCCAGCAGCTGAGGTCCAGGCAGTTCAGGTCCCCAACCGAGCCCGCGACTTACTGTCCATGCCCGGGAAGGGCAGCGGCAGGGCCCCTCTCTGCTGCATCACATCCATCTCCAACTTGAACGTGAGCTTCTCCACCCTGGCCACGAGTTCCTGCATCTCCCCAGCCTGGGACCTTCCCCTCTGCCCCAGCTGATGGAGGGATGAGACAGAGCCAGGTACCAGTAATGGTGCAGAGAGGCAGTGACCGGCTCCCCCAGCATCCCCCACCCCTCCCGAGCCCTTCCCAGGACCCCACAACCCAGGCTGGCCCTGGAAAGGAGCCGAGCCAGGCCAGGCTCCTAGCCCCTGCTCCGGGAGCAGCCAGCCCCAGTGCAGAGAGCAGGAGCCCAGCATCTGCTCCCAATTTGCAGGCCTGATTGCCAGCGCTGCAGCCCAGCTGGAGGGATGCTGGGGGCCTGCTAGCCCCAGCCCTGCTCCCTGCACAGGGACCCACGGGCTCCTTCAGGCCTGGCTGGCTTGGGGTGCGGGAATCCTTTTACTGCGGGAAGGTCGTTTGCAGCCCCGGAGCCACCCAGGTCTGCATCGCATGGAGGGTGAAGGGAGAACCTGCCCAGCCCTGGCGGGGGACCCGCTTTGGAAATGGCCGAGCCCTGCGGTGGACTGGGCATGTTGTAGCCTGGCTCAGAGCAGACTCTGGCTCTCAGATCCAATGCACCGGGGGCCCGGGGAGCAATGCCCAGCTCGATGCCAGCCCTGCTCCCTGCCCAGACGCCCGGCTAGCAGCAAGCATGTAGCTTTGACCCCTGCCCAGCCGGCCGCAGGGTGACCGAGGCAGTGCCACCATCCCAGCACGTGGATGAATGCCCCTACAACCCTGCTGCTGGGTGAGACTCGGTGGCGTGGGCATCTCCGCTGCCCCTCCACCGTTGCCAAAAGCAGGGCCTTCGTCGCCTCCCGCTCGGAGAGCCACAGCGCGTTTCTGCCCCGTCGGTTCGAGGCAGGCGGGCGCTCTCGGCCGGCCGGGCTGGAGCTGACAGGCGTCAGCAAAGGAGCCGACGGCTGCTTGATGGGCGAGGGCATCACGTGGCTGGCTCTCCCTGTGCCCCAAGCAGCACATCCACCCTCCCTCCTATGCCACGCGGCAGCCATCAGGTTTAGCATGCCTGTAGTGGCTAGGAGCCCTCTCCCCCTGCACACGGCCGAGGATGCATGGATGGACGGGGTGCACGGGCCAGCTGATGCCAGCCCACGCTGCTGCGTCCCCCAGCCCAGTGGCTGCACTGGTGTCCGAGGCTTGCTAAAGGACCACAAAGGGTGAACCTGCCGTGGAGCCAGGCCAGCCAGCTGCTGTTGATCTTTCTTCCCCGCAACAATAGGCCAATGTCCTGCCCACGCTGCCCGCTGGGCCCTCACAGATCCGGCATTGTGCCCGGGGGCTTACCGGCCTGGCACCCAGCAGGGCAGGCCTGGCCCTGCTTCCCATGCACCACGTCCACACTCACCCGGCCAGGCCCCGGGCTTGCCCTGTGTGCAGGGGCTGTCCCCTGGGACATCCCTGGGTGATGGGCAGGGACTGAGTTCGGGGGGTCTCCGCTCATACCCGAGATGCGCATGCACCAAGTTGGCGGTGTTGCTGGCCGCAGAACCGAGGCCAAAGGTTTCCGGCTCCCGCGGGGAATAGGAGGCCGTGCGAGCGGGAAGCGCCTAACTGGACAGTAGCCAGGGATGCTATTCCCAGGTCAGCAGGGAGTCCCTGGAGGGGACAGCACCGGTGCAGCTGCAGCCCTCCTCCCAGCCAGGCCTCCCTCAAGCCGGAGAGCGATGGAGATGGAGTCTCTCATTGCACAGACCCACAGAAGTAGGTGCAAGAGGGCCCAGTCCCGTCCCCCCTCCTACCTCCACCAGGCCTGGGCCAGGAGCGCTTGGAGGAACCGGTCAGACCAGCGGTGCCGGTCACCACCCAGACCCAGCTCTCCCCCGCCCCCGATGGGCACTGAGGCACAAATGCCGATGGACAGATAAGCTGTGGCCACAGCACGCGAGGCTGATAAACAGCCCGGGTGGGCTGAGGGCCGGGAGCAGGGCACCGAGCCCGGAGCACAGGCACAGCCTTGTGCAGAGCCCAGGCTTTGCTGAAAGAGCCCCTTTATGCACCAAGGTCCAGCACACGGCCGGCCAGCGCAGCGCTCTAGGAGGGGACGGCCGCCACGGCCGGAGAAGCGGCAGCTGCAGGTAAAGCAATGCCCCTCAGCAGACATCAGGCCAGGGCTGGAGCGATGCCCCCTCCATCTCCAGAGAGCAGCACGATGCCGGAGGCCAGCGCCACGGGTGCCAGGTGCGATGCAAGCTGAGCTGCTCTCAGCAATGCCCCTGGCAGCCCGGGAAGGGGGGCGCCGGGTGCAATTCTGCATGCACGGTGCAGCCACTTGCCTAGGGTCAGAGTTACCCCCCACCCAGCTGCTCCCTCTGGCCCTACCCAGGGGAAGCCAGGCCCCATCCAGCCCAGCCCAGCCCAGGGGCTTTCCAGCTCCGGCTGCCGTGGTGTCAGTCTGCCAGCTCACAGGCCTGAGGGCTCTGACTTGCAGGGCAGGAAGCTGCCTAGGGAAGTTGAGCCCTTCCCAGGCAGCATCGACTGGGCAGGGACCTGGGGCAGCTGGGCTTCGGAAATTGCACAGCTAGATTTCCACACGCTTCACTTCCCCGCCACACACCCACAGCTGCAGGCAAAAGGAAATTGGCCTGGAGAAACCCCAATCCCCCCTCCCCAGAGGCATGACCCCATGGGCCCTCATGTTCCCCGCTCCCAAGAGCCCCTCCAGGCAAGACCCCAGCTCCCTTGGCCCTGTCCAGCTTGCATGAACACCCCCCAGCACTGGAGGCAGTCGGCATCGCCCGCACGACCCGACCCCGTGCATCAGGAGACGGGCTGATGGAGCAGGGGGCTGGATTCAGACCACCCCAGGGGTAGAGCAGAGGCAGCTGAGCCCTACGGAGAGTAGGAGCACCCTTGCCTTCCCTTCCCTTCCCGCTGCCAGCAGGAACGCGGAGCACGGCCGTCACTACCATTGAGTTTTATTCTTTCCGTTCGACCTACATGGTAAAAAACAAACAAGGAAGTCCCTGGGCGCGGGCCCCTTCTCCTGCCCACCAGTGCCTGCCTCAGTCCTTGAAGTAGGGGGCACGGAGGCAAGGATCCAGCATAGTGTTTGAGAAAGAAACAATTAAATAGAAAGGCTCGTTAGTGTTCGTTGTTGCCCTGGGGCAGGTGCTCGCCTTCCTGGTCTGGGTGCCAAGGTCACAGCCACATGGCAGAAGGGTTGGGCTTTGCCCAGGGAGGGTGGAGCAGGGCACCCCCAGTCCCTGTACCCCGGCATGCCAGGCTCCCATTGCTTGCAAGACAGACTCACCCCCTTGTGCTTTAAAAAACTTAAGAGCCAGAGCCCTTATTTCCCCCCCACTATCATCATCCCTGCTCCTTTCCCGCCGGGTCCGGCCCCGCGCGGTGCAGCTGCCTCCGAGAACGCAGGTAGCAGGCACGGCCCGAGGCACAAAGGGACCAGGGGTGGGAGGGTTTGACTGCTGCAGGGGTGTTGGGGGCAGCAAGAAACCAGGCATGTGTGCACCTCTTCACCCAGACTACCGGGGTTCCCGTCTCAGACCTGCCCCTGTAGCCACAGGGCGAGACGTGCCGGGATCCCGACAGCCACAAGCAACGATAAAAAGAGAGTCAGAGCCCCCAGCCCCATCCCCTGCTGCAAGTGGTGAGGGGTCCTGGGGTGCTGGCCAAATGAAGCCTCAGGCCCTGGGGTTTTTGACAGTCCTGCGTACCCCCATGGCTTCCCATGCCCCGTTTGTGCCATCTGCACTCTCCTCCCCGGTTATAAAAAGGGGGGGGAAAAAAAACGAACATGACAAATACAAACCAGAGATCAATAAAAACAGAGAGGGGGAAATTATACCCACACACGACTAACGGGGCCTGCAACGTTACAGCTTGGTCCTTCGACTATTGCTTTACGCGGGCAGTAGATCCAGTTCATATGAAAGTCCAGTTAAAAAGGAAAAGAAAATAAAGTCTTCGCCCCTGGATGGACGTGCCAGAGGTCGCTTCTTGGGAGAGGACAGCAGTCTTCTCCAGAGCGGCGAGAGGACCCTCACAGCTCGGCAGAACGAGGCACTCGGAGAAGATCCTCCGTCCTTGCTTGCCCCCGGGAACGGCTCCGTCCCCTCCTCGCGGCCGCCAGGTCCAGCATGTCCGTGGGGACAGGGGCATGTGGGAGAGGAGACGGCGGGGAAGGAAAGAGGGCTGGAGGAGTCGAGTTTTTCCCGCTGCGGCTTGTTCCTATACGGTCCGTTTTAGGTTATCCCTTCTCGGGTTCGAGCGGGTGCGCACCCAAGCCAGACCCGTCCCCCCCGCCCCAAGCCAGCCGCCTGCTTCACACGCGGATCTCGTCGTCCTCCTCATCCATGAACGAGAACTCCCTGTCGGGCCGTTTCGGGGGCCCAGCCCGGGCGCCCTCGGGGACCCGCGGGCTGCGGGCGCCAGGGACCGGGCTGCCTTCCTCCAGCGCCCCCGAAGCGCAGCTGGAAACCGAGCTGCTGTCCCTGCTGACGTGGCTGCTGGACAAACCGGGGCTGCAAGCCGCGGCCCTGCTCTCGTGCTGGCGAGCCGGTGCCGCCAGCGGGGAATCCGGCAGGGCTTTCCCTTCCTGGCCGAGCCGGAGGGCCTGGGGGGAGCCCGTGCCCCAGGGGGGCTCCTCGGCGCCGGAGTCTTCCTCCTGCTCCCACGGATCCTTGTCCATGATGCTCAGGACGTCGCCCAGCATGGAGGGCCCCAGGTCGATGTGGAAGGACAGGATGGACTCGGCATGCTTCATGCCCGTGCTGTTCTTGGACACCACGACGGGCAGCTCGGTGATGTCCCCGAAGTCCCGCTCGTCCAGCCCGGGGCTCTGGGGCCGGGCGGCTGCCCCGTTGGGGTGCTGCTTCTCCTCGGGGGGCTTCTTGACCGGGCTGGACGAGAGGCTTTTGGGCAGCTTCCCGGCGCTCTTGTCGGCCTCCTTCTCGTTGAGCTGCGGCAGGGACACGGCGTTCTTCACGAACAGCGCCGAGTCCCGCAGCGAGCCCAGCATGTCCCGCCGGTCCGTGCGCGTCACCGACTGCGACCGCTTGCTGCTGCGGAAGCGGCGGGACAGCAGGCCCGGCTTGGAGGCGCCCGGCTCCTCGGGGGGCTCGGGCTCCCCGGCCTTGCTGTTGAGGAAGGAGGTGTCGCCGAAGGCGTCCCCAGCCCTGCCGACGTGCATGGTGTGGCGGAAGTCACCCAGCGGCGCGCTGATCATCTCGGCCGTCAGGTCCGCGCGCGAGCGGCGCTTGGAGTGGGCCGAGTTCGACACGAGCTGCTTCAGGATAGGCATCTTCCCTGGGGGGTGGCGGGCGCTGCGCCGCGCCGCACTCTCCGCCTGGGACCCCCTTGCAACTGGGCACCGGGATTTGGGCTGCACCTGGAGCGTGGAGAGAGCAGAGGAACGTGGTTAGGACGCCCCACTCCAACCAGGGCATCCAAACCAGCACGGAGGCAGGGCTGGGATCCCGGAGGGGGTGGCTCCAGCCCCGCTCTGCCCTCCCTCCTGCAAGACCCCCACACACAACAGCCTCCACTTTGCAGACGGAGGCTGCCCAGGGGCGTCTGGCCGGCAGCTTCCTGCCGCGTCCCAGGGGGACGGCTGGGAAGCCTCGAATGCACTCGCTCCCAGCTCCTGCCCCATCCACCCCGCATCGAGAGGCCCCAAACTGGGACACGATCCTGCCCCAGAGCCCTGGGACCCAGGCCCAGCCCCGGGTACCACCACGTACCCCCCACCCTGCAGAATTTGGGCTCGGCTCCATGGAGAAGGGGGACGCGCCGGCCCCGTGGGGACCTCTCCGCCTTGCATCGGGAGTGGGGAAGTCTACTGCTATCTGTGCACAGCTGTGCGGGGAGATACAGCCCCCGTCCCAGGGGCTGCGCACCGCGGCTGAGCCCACCTACGGGGCTGGGTCCTGCCTACCAAGATCCTTCAGGTGCCCTTGCCTGGCTTCCCTGGGAGGCAGGTTTCTCCTTTGCTTCCTGCCCTGAACAATAGCGCGCTGTCGGCAGGATGTGGAGGAAACCCCACGCTCCCCACAGACAACCAGGCTGTCAGGTGCTGGAGGGCACTGGGGATCCCAGTGGGAGGCAGGGGGCTGCAGCAATGGGGGTCCCAGCTCTCAGCAACTCAAGGCTGCTGGCTCAGAGGCAGGTCTGGGACTGTCCTGGCGAAGGACGAGCTGGCCGGAGAGGAGGATGCTGGCAGGAGTCTGCTGTGCAGGCATGGGACCGCTCTCCCCCACCAGCAAGGCAAGGCCCAGGGGCCGCATCCAAACCCCATGAAGCCCCCTGGGGAAAATGCTTGGGATTTTTATCCATTGCAGAAAGCAGCGAGGAGCAGATGCCAGGAGAAATTGGAAACAGATGGCAGGAAGCGCGCATTTGGGGAGCGGGGCACGGCACCGAGAGGCGCCGCGAGCCACGGAGAACGTCCCGGTTGCCTCCGGCAGGAGGGAACGAGCCCAGGGGCAGCAGGGCCCTGCCACCACCTTGGACACGGACTAGCCACGTCCGGAGGCCACACTGGCCCTATAGCATTTCCAGGCAGGGGTCAGCAGGGCAGGTGCCCAGCTCTTTATTCGGGAGACTTGGAAGCCATCGATCCCTGGTCGCTCGTGCTGGAGGCCAGCCCACGTGCAAAGGGGCCGAGCTGCCAACTCGGGCAGGACTGACCTGCAACCTCAGGCCCCGCTCTGCCCCTCCAGCTGGCAGGGACGTGCCCCCCCGCTGCCGTTTGCATCCCTGGAAGTGAGGGCACTGCACCTCTGCATGACGAGACACTGGCAGGCAGAACAGCTGCATCTGCAGAAGCCACCCGTCTCCCCAGCAAGAGCGCGGGGCACCTCGACGTACAGCTGTGGTCCAGCTCCTGCTGAGGCAGCAGCTCTGGAGGGGGCACAGGTGCAGACATGGGGACAAGCCATGAGGCAGCATTGCTCAGGCACCCCCGGCTTCCCAACGGGGTGGTTTTCACCCCCATCCTCAGGCACCTGGGGGGGAAAGCTGGGCTCCCTGCACTGCCTTCCCAGGGCTGCCCATGCCACCCTGTGCCCAGAGTGCAGCCCCTGCCCCCAAGTCTTTCCTGAGCAGGTCAGCCCCGAGGTGCAAGGGGCTGGGGAAGATGCTGGGGCAAAGGGTGGGGGTTGTTTGCGGTGCAAGAGGACGACAGCCCCGGCTCCTGGACCCCGAGCTGGGTTCCACCCGGGCCCTTGGAGATCACGTGCATGCTCCGTCCCTGGAGGCTGCTGGTCTCCAGCTTCCCCAGACACCTCCGGGGACTCATCTCCTCCATCCTTCTGTGCCTGTGGTGCCCACCCACCCGGCCCTGGGGGAACGGGACATCCCGAACTCAGCAATAGGCTGGTCCTTCCTGGATTGCAGATACAGAGTCTCTGCCTCCAGGACGCTGGGTCCAGCCTGGCCCAGCCCAGCTTGCGGGAACACAGCGGCTCTACGGGGGCTGGCCAGACCAGGCCCGTCTTGCCATGTGGTTTTGCAGCACCCTGCGCCGTGCGGCTATTGCAATATAGGCTCGGCCTCCAGTGCATCAACCACAGACCCCTGCCCAGGACAGCCATGCCCTGCCCCGAGCCTACAGCATACCCCAAAAGCCCATGACAGCCTCCCCAACAGGCACCAAGCACCGACGGGGCCAGACACCCAGTCCCCGCTCCTCCCCAGGGAAGGCTGCAGGGCCAAGAGGAGCCCCTCCAGGCACAACAGACCCCTGAAGTCTTTGGAGACGGAGGTTGCAGTCCATGCACCTGCCCCCAGGAGCGAGCACGGCCCGGTGTCAAGACCTCACCTCTGCAGCACTCATGGCTAGGAGGGCACCCCGACTGGGGGTGCTGCCCGACACACGGCTGGATCCAAGTCTCCCCCTGGCACGTGCGGCCGATCACGCGGACCAGCCTCCAGCACCCTTTCCTGGAGGGTGCAAAGTCCTGGTTGCTTGCTGTTCTTCCTCCCCGGCCCTGTGTGCTCTACCCCGCAGCTCGACAGGGCAGCGCCTTGTTTCCACTCCCCGAGCGCCTGGCCTCGGACCTGCCTCCCGCGAGCAAGGCGGTGGGAGCGGCCCAGACTTCCTGCTTCGCAATCGATCCCACCTCAACAAAGCCGGCAGCCCACAAGGCAGGGCTGTTCCAGCTGCCGCCTCCCAGACACGATCCCAGCCAGGTGCGTCAGCAGGGCTGGGGCTTCCCACCTGCCCTTGGCGTCCTTCAGAAGGACACCGGGGCAACAAACCAAAAACCAACCAGCTCTGACGAACTTCCCACCAGCTCCAAGCCCCCCAGGCACTGCCCTGCCCTGCCCTGCCACAGCCATCATCTCTCAGTCTTGATCCTCCTCCTACAAGTCAGAAAACTGAGGCATGGAGGGGCTATGTGACACACCCAAGGACCTCTGGGAAGTCTGTGGCAGAGGAGACTTGGACACAGCGCTCCCCAGCCCTCCAAACTGAAGGCATTGGGTCTAGGTTTTAAAAACCATGGGTGGGGGCCCGCAGCACTCCAGGTGCTCAAGGGCGAGGTTGGGACCCCGGTCTCCTCGTTTCCAGACAGCAAGGTTAGATGTGCCCCGTTCCTGCCCACGTTTCACCTGCCCTAGCCCCGAGCAGGGGGGAAAGCCAGTCCCACCCCGCAAGGGTGACAGCGGTAAGGACAGGGGCGCAAAGCCAAGGCTCCTTCCAGCCTTTCCCTGCTCCCTGCCTCTCCCCGACACGGACAACGGGCTCGCCAGCGCCTCGTCGCTTCCAGTGCCAGGTTCTCAGGCAGGGAGGTGGCCCGCGTGGCACTTTCCCACTGCCCCGGAGAAGCAAAAAGCTGTCCAGGCCTCTCTCTCAGCCTTCTGTTTCCTACAAAAGGCCGGGGCGGAAGTCAGTGGCATGCCGGTGATTGAGCCCAGCTGGGGACCTGGCCCCGATGCCCAAAGAGGAAGGCGAGTTGGCTTCCAGCATCCCAGATCCTTGGAAATCCCTGGCCGAGAGGCCGCAGGGGACAGCACTACGGCTGGCACAGAAATGCTTCGCCAGCCAAAAACGTTTCCGATGCCAGCAGAGGGGTGAGGTCTCCGTGCCTGCACCCCCCCTGTATTTCTTTGCCCTCCTGGGACTGCTCAGCCCAGGCGAGCTGCTACTTGCTGTGGACAGCAGCCTGGGAGGGGGGAAGCCCTAAAGGGATTTTGGGGGTGAGAAGCAGCAGCTTCAACTCAGGTTTTGTTTTTTTAAACTCTCCTGTCCCATGATAGTTTGCTGGAGCAGAAAGTCAAGCCAGCCTCTGCCCGGAGGGGCCAGGGGAACAAAATAGCCCCTGTCTCTGCTCTCCCTCGGAGACGCAGGAGACTGATCCTGTGACACGCACGCTGCTGCTTTTAGCAGGGCAGAGGGGCAGGCCAGGGAGGCTTAAGAGCTGCTTCTCGTAACCCGAGATTTTAAAAAATTCATCAGGCAGCTGGCAGCCGGGAGAGCCAAGCACACGGCCCAGCCCCAGCCCCTGCCGAGCTCCGGACCGAGGGCTGGGCCGGCTCCCGAGATGCAACCAGCCGACCCATTTGTTCCACTCCTGCCCTTCTCCTCCAGACTTTGCCCCCTGGGTTGCTGGTCCCTGGGCCAGGGACCCTCTCCTGCATGCCGGCCCGAGGGCACCGGGCACGACAAGCTGCTCAAGGAGCAGAGCAACGGACCGCACACATCTGCGCAGTGATTCAATCCCCACTTGGGCTTTGCCAGCGACACAAACTGCGGCATGCTCAGGGTGCATATGCACGCCCCCCCCCACCCTAAATGCTTTACAGGAGGGGAAACTGAGGCCTGGACATAGGAGAGCTGAGCAAGCTCATGGCAGATCAGAGACCCCGGGGCTCTGACAGCCCATGGGGACATGCAGGGACCTTAGAGGGACAAGGGAAGAGCAGCTTACTGACCTCACTGGGGGGCTAACATGAGGCACTAGCACCCTGTGCCAGGGTAAGAAGGGGGGGGGGGGG
>NW_017728991.1:2098859-2100723 GCF_001723915.1 Gavialis gangeticus | reverse complement strand
GGGGGGGGGGGTGCCTTTACCTGGGGCTGTAATGCAGGAGGCTGCAATACTGGCCTGGCTTCCCCCTCCCCAGCCAGAGTCCCAGCATCACCGCAAACCCACAGGTAACAGCAGGACAGCACAAGCCTCGCCGGCGGGGGGGGCGGGGCAGAGGCCTGGCTCTCGCCATCAGGGCAGGAGCAAGAGAAACCTCCTCAAGCAAAGGAGACCACACTTCCCCTTCCCCGGGGCGCAGACGTTGCAGGAAGCCACGCAGCAGCTCCACGTGCACAGACAAGGCTTTCCGCAGCTGCCACGGCAGCAGTCGGGGAAACCCAGATCCCTTCCCCGGAGCACGGAGCTCGTCGTCCCCACGTGCGGCCGGGGGCACTCCCGCCACAGGAGACCTCCAAGGCCCGGTGCCCAGCACAACTCCTGCCGGAGCAGAGAGCGCGGCACGGACCGGGGCATCCAGCCACAGCCGCGAACACGGACGACACGGCCCAGGGCTGAGATCGGAGCTGCAAATCTTCCTGCCTCGGGCTCCAAGCAAGGGTTTGAAGGAGAGATTTCCTGGGGAAAGGTTGCCAAATAACCCGTGCTGCCGGGAGCCGGGGCCGCCCAGACCCCTGACCCGGGCTGCTCGGGGAATCTTGCAGCCACGGGCAAGCGAGACGCCGACAGCCGGACTCGCCGCCTGCCCAGGCGTACACCTGCCGGGCGGTTCTGGGCAGCTCGTGGGCAATGTGACCTCAGTCCCTGCATGTGCCCAGGCAACGCGGGGAACAAAGGGGCGGGAATGCACCGGTCAGCACAAAGCGCAGGGGCTCCGGGCAGCGAGGCCCAGACACAATAACCTGCTATCAGGAGGGTGCTTCAGGCCCCAGCCCGTTCCAGGTGCTGCAGAGCGCACCTTCCCCTGTGGCAGCACGGCCGCGAGGGGCCAGGACCCGGGGCCAGGCACCCTCTGCAAGCCGAGGGCACCGCGGCAGGTCCCACACCCCCGGAGGGGGGTCCTATGAGAAGCTACAAGACCAGCTCCTCCCTGGCCCTCAGCTGCAGCCCCAGAGACCAGGACGCAGCATCCAAGTGGGGTCTGTGACCGAACGGCTCCCATCCTGGCGACCCCAGGCAAGTCCCTTCCTCCCCTGCACCCTGTGTCCCCCGCTGCTAGAGCGGGGGCAAGGGTACCCAGCTCGCTCGCGAAGCCATCTGCCGCGTGGCACAGGACAGGCGGGAAGCGCTGGCAACCCCGGGCTCCTGGCGCCCCACTCGCACGGCGCCAGCAGACCAGGCTGGGCCGAATGCCTCGTCCCAGCTCTCCGGAGCCTGGCAGAGCCCCAGCTCATGCATCTTCCCCTGTGAAGGTCAGCGCGCTCGCTCCATCCCCTTGGACGGGCGGGAACACAACGGCTCCGGAGTCGTCTGGACCAGGCCCCTGGCACAGCTCCGGACACAGGCCCTGACTCAGCACCACTCCACCCAGTAATGCATCCCGAAGATGCCAGCGCAAAGCAGGGACGCTGCCAGGTTCGGCCCCGGCAGCTGCGTCGAACAGCCCCGGGAGCAGGGGCTGCAGAAGAGAAGGGCTGGGAGCGCTGCAGCCAGACACGCCTGGGCCCCGCTCCACGTCGAGGACGCGGGTCCCCAGCTCCCGCCCGCAGAGGCGGCAGCCTCCGAGCTGGGGGCTGTTCTGGGCATCCGGAAGAGCAGCCTCCGGCCGCGCGGAAGTGGGGCCCCATCGGTACCCCTCCTGCCAGCCAGCGGGCCGGCTGCCCGACGCGGGGCGCTGGAAGATAAAGCGCCCGCAGCCGCGGCAGGAGACTCACCGGCCGGCTTGCCCCGGGCGTGCGGAAGCCCGGCGCCTGCCGCTGCCGCTGCCGCT
>NW_017728991.1:2098168-2098620 GCF_001723915.1 Gavialis gangeticus | reverse complement strand
GCCCGCTCCGGCCCGCGCCCCGCCCGCGCCGCCACTTATGGGGCCGATGATGTCATGCCTCCGCCGCAGCCAATGGCGTGCGCCGGCGTCACGGGGGCAGCCCCATTCAAAATTCCGACGCCGCGGCTGCGCTGCCGGGGGCGGGGCCGCGGGGGAGCCTGTCCCCGGCCCCCCAAGCTGTGGGGGGGAGTTTTGGTGTAAGGCCCGGGTGCAGCGCCGGGCTTGGCACCCCCACGGTCCCTCCTTCTCCGCGCAGGGTGCTGTCACCCTGTCTGGGGGGTGCCCGCCCCCTCCTGCGCCCCCAAGGCGGCTACTTGCAACCTGGTGGGAAGCCCGGGTCAAAAGCTGTCGGCTCCCAGCCCTGCTTGCACAGCTGCTTCACCCGCGGGTGCTGCCAGAAGGGCCCTTGGGGGGCCTGTGTTTGCACCCGGAGAGCAGCCTGTGCTTGAAGG
>NW_017728991.1:2092772-2093168 GCF_001723915.1 Gavialis gangeticus | reverse complement strand
GAGCCTGGCAGAGCCCCAGCTCATGCATCTTCCCCTGTGAAGGTCAGCGCGCTCGCTCCATCCCCTTGGACGGGTGGGAACACAACGGCTCCGGAGTCGTCTGGACCAGGCCCCTGGCACAGCTCCGGACACAGGCCCTGACTCAGCACCACTCCACCCAGTAATGCATCCCGAAGATGCCAGCGCAAAGCAGGGACGCTGCCAGGTTCGGCCCCGGCAGCTGCGTCGAACAGCCCCGGGAGCAGGGGCTGCAGAAGAGAAGGGCTGGGAGCGCTGCAGCCAGACACGCCTGGGCCCCGCTCCACGTCGAGGACGCGGGTCCCCAGCTCCCGCCCGCAGAGGCGGCAGCCTCCGAGCTGGGGGCTGTTCTGGGCATCCGGAAGAGCAGCCTCCGGC
>NW_017728991.1:2073655-2082623 GCF_001723915.1 Gavialis gangeticus | reverse complement strand
CCTCAGATTTTGGGGGCACAGACCTGCCTTTCTTCTGCTCCTAGTGCTGCGCCCTGCATTTGTGAGCATCTGAGCCCTTTTCCAGGGAGGTATAAAGCCGTGCACCCACTGCCGTCGGAAAGCTGCAGGATACGGGCATCTCCCTCCAGCTGCCTTGAAATGCCCCCCCAGCAAATCCAACCCCCGTCTGGAACCCTGGTAACGTTTTCCACCCCTCCAGTGCACAAAGACTGCGTCTAGCCCATTACCCCCATTTTTCAGAAGGGGAAACTGAGGCAGGAGCAAACTTAAACAACTCCCCCAAGGTGAAATGCTGAGTCTGTGGCAGAGCCAGGACCCACCCTGATCCCCAAGGCCCAGCCACGAGTGCCTGCTGCCTCTCCAGCCCACGTGTGTGCACGCGGGGAGCTCATTTTAAATGAAGCCACACGCGGCTCCCAGCTAGCGCACGGGGGGACGCTGTCAGTGGAGAGCGTGCTCGGGTGAGACAGCACAGTCAGGAGCAATTAAAATCAGCCGGGCTGGTGGGGAGACGTGTGATGGGAGGCAAGGCTGGTGATGAACGTGCGCCCGATGCCCTCGAAGTGCCGCCTGTCGGAGCCGGGTGACCTGAGCCACCGAGGCTGTGCTGTGGCTCCAGGCCGGGCAGCACCCGTGGCTGGGATCCATCTTTCCGTCCCCAGCCGGGCAGCTCGGCTCCCTGCAGCTGGGGGGAGGGCAGCAAAACCCCTCCCCAGCCTGTGGCTGGGCTGATTCGCTGCCTCTCAGAAGCCAATTTGAAAGCAGCAGCAAGGAAATAATTAAACCAGGCTCTAGAGAAAGGGCAGAGAAAATGGGCCAGCCCGTTCCCCACCCCCTCCTCTCAGCTCTAATTGAGCCTGCAAGACTGTGGCCTGCCAGCCTGGCCTAATTTGTTGTCTTTGGTGGCAGAAGAGACTCTCAAAAGGACAGCCTGACAGAGGTGGTTTGTCCGTCTCGGCCCCTCCGCTATGGGGCAGCTCGGACAGACCCGCTCGTTTGGATGCAGGACACAGGCCCTGCCGATCTACCTGGCCCTCCTGACTTCAGACCAACGCAGCTAATGCCGTGTCCTCGCCACGGACCAGACCTGCCATCCATCCGGTCCAGGCACTGGCTGGCAGCACCGGGTGATCCCGAGAAAGGCTGCAGGAGGCAGCTGGGAGGTGGCCTGCCCCCCACGAAGCCTCCACCCTAATCCATAGAGATTTCATCCCGTCTTTGTAGGAGCCAAAACCACTCTGGATACCCTTGTTTGCCATGTAAACCTGCTAGGAACCTGGCAACCAAGGTCTTAGCGTATCCTGCGGTGAGGAGTTCCACAGGTTATTCACGTCGTGCAAGAAGCTTCTCTCGTCCCATTCAGACTTTGTCCCCTTCCGAGGCTGTTGGAGGCTCCCTGGCTTTTTTCTCCTTTCTTGGAAATGTGGGAGCTTATTCCCCAGGGTTGGTTGGGGGCGAGGGCTGGTTTCAGCAGGAGGGAGGGACAGGCTGTCACTGCTTTCTCTGGCTCTAGGAAGCGACCTGATGACTTGGTAATTATGCAGAGATGGAGCCAGCAGGCAGCTGGAAATGCCACATTGGATACAGCTGCATGCGTCAGCTTAGAAACCATCCACACCTCAGGGAGGATTTGGGGGACCGATCCCCCGGGCCAGGAAGGGCATTTGTTGTGTGCAGGAGCATGCAAACGAGCCTGCAAACATCACTTCACCCATCTACTGGATACCAAAAATCAGGGACTAAATATAGCCATTGGATTTATGGCACACCATAACCTGCCTGCCACCTGATACCCCAAATAATCTCTCTAGATTTCACCAGCCCTGAAGAAGGGTATTTGTACCCGAAAGCTTGCTGAGAACAGTTTTTTCCAGCTATTTAGTTGGTCTAATAATAAAAGGGATGCCAAGTATCCAGGTTGTAGAGGCAAAAGGCATCAAAACTCATTGAAAAGGTGATATCTTTTATTAGACCAACTAGATATTTGCACACTAATTATTTTATTTATTTGCCAGCTTTCAGGCACGCTCACCCTTCATAGGGGATATCTTTTATTAGATAAAAAGATTTGGGCACACTCACCCTTTATTAGATTCAGGCACACTCACCCTTCACAGGAGATATCATAGATAGCATCTTTTATTAAACTGACTAGATATTTGCAAACAAATCATTTTATTCATTTGCAAGCTTTTGGGCACACACCCCCTCCTATGCCTGATGAAGGGTGAGCGTGCCCGAAAGCTGGCAAATAAATAAAACGATTTGTTTGCAAATACCTAGTTGGTCTAATAAATGAGATCCCCTCGTCCACGAGTTTTGATTCCTAATGAAAGAGATCCCATTTACCCGAAGAACCGTGTGCGCCTGGTGCATGCATGCACTCGAAGCCAATCCAGCCCCCTGCCCTCCTTGGAGGCGCCAGTGATAAACCAGACCCCTACGGCTCCAGGGAGACCCTCAGGCCTGGAGCTACAGCAGAGCTGATAATAGATAATAAGTTAAACGCTGCAGTACAGAGCTGACCCTAAAGGCCTTTAAATGAGTGCAAACACCCCCGCTCCCTGCACTGGTTGTTGCCCTGTGGGGTGTGGACTTGGCCCTAGCAGGGCATAGCCAGTCCAGCTATCCTCCCTGCCGTGCTGGGGACATGCCCGCCTTTCCAGCTATCCCAGGATGCAGGGAACTCAGCTGCCTTCACCCCCACCCCCAAAGGCAAGAGAAAAGTCATTGACAATCAGGCCCCTTATCTTACACTGACACTGTGTGAATAATCTACTTGTCAGCTGGCTGGCCTGCCTGAAAAACAGGGAGGAAACCATTGTTTCAGGTCAACCTGAACTGAAAATGTTTTGTTTTCGCCCTGGAACAAAAAAACCCAAAAACCAAAAAACCCTGGAAAATTCCATGTGACTGAAATGAAAGAAGCATTTTATTTAATTTAGCGGGGTTATTTAAACTCAATGGAGGTCAAGAGAGTCCCAGCACCAAAGACTCAAAAGCTTTTACTTAGAGAAATGGGTATTTTTTTTCCCCAAGAAAAACCCTGATTTTGTTATTTTTTGGCCCAGACTATCCGGCAGAATTTGCCACTGGTTTCAAGTCAACACGAAACTGCTCCTTTCTGCAAAGTCACCTGGTTGGAGTGTTGTTGTCACCGGGATGGTGCAGGAAACGTCTGAGAGACAAGGAGTATTTTGGGGCTGTCTTTAATTGGACCAGATGTCTGGGTGGAGGAGATGGTGGACAAGCTTTTGGGCACAAAGTGCCCTTTTTCGGGTCCGGGGAAGAAGCAGATGCAGGTAAGCTCAGTGTCACAAGCTCAGTGGCTAGTGTTGATGAAGAGTCAGCTACAAGACTGGGGGAGCAAAGAGAGGTCGTACCAAAAAGCCCCCGGATGGAGCCGGGTCTCGTGGCACCAGGCTCATGCCCTGTGTAATACACACCCACGCCCCAGCCCAAGGATCGGCCAGCACGGCTGCAGGGCCCAGTTCAACCAGTGCCTCCATCACCATCAGCATTTCGGGTATCACGCTGGATTGCAGCTAAAGCAATGGGATGTGATGCCTTAGGCTTGCTGTGCCCACCCGTGGCGAGGGTGGAGAGGAGATTGCAACCCAGGGAGGAAGGCGACCCCATCTCTCAGGCCCCTGCCTCTCCATCCCATTTCAAGGGCTTGGAAGCACCATCCGGACTCCTTCCCGGGTGCTGCTTGACAGCCGGAGGGCAGTTTGAGCCCCCCAACCCCCTGCCAGGGCCTGAATAAAGTCACCCCCACCCCAAGACAAGTCCGGCACAGCAGTGACCTGCTGTCTTCTCCCCTGATCCAAGTCTCCATACACAGGGAGGTCCCGTAAGGATGGGCGCTGAGCAGTAAATCCCAGCCCTGGGGGTAGTGCGTGCATTGCCCTGTCACCGACAAGGACACACTGCTCCTGTAACATGCCCAGGGCGTATCAGCTGGTCCAGCCGCCCGTGCAGGGGGGTAGCCGGGGGAACAACCAGCACCAAGAGAGCGAGGGATTGTCTGTCCTCCTCCCGCCCTTCCCTCTGCTATGCAAAACGCTGATAAACCCCTTCAGTTTGCCCACGGGAGGTGCGTCAAGGACAATCAGGCCCTCCAGTCTGACCTAGGAGACACGTTGCTCTCCTGCTACCCCCACGCCAGCCATCCCACGTGTCTGCAAGCCCCAGCGCCTGAGAACTGATGCCAAGCCGTGCTTGAGGAGCAGGCGAATCCAGGGCTGAGTGCAAGAATAACCCCTGCGATACCCTGCACCGAGCCCTGCTGGATGCCCTCCCTGGACCTGGAGACGGCTTCTAAAGCTGGAGTTACTGCCTTTAGAGACAGCCCTCCTGCCCCAGGATGAGGGCAAGCACCTGCCCTTTGCCTCTGAAGGCGTGAGGATGGAGAGGGGGTCGAACCCTTCAGCCCTGGATCCCTTCTGCCATGTGTTTGATGTGGGCATGGGGGCACCGAGAGAAGCTGGAGCTCGCACGGAGGCGGTGATACCTGGGGGGCAACCAGGAGAGGGGAGCTTTGCTGGGGCTGCCCTGGGAACCAGGCTCCAGGGGCGCCTGGGCAGCGCGACCCCCCCCCAGCGCTGCAAAGCAACCAAGGCAACCCCACAGCCTGCCCAGGAGCCCTCTCCCAACACGCAGGGCTCGGGAAGGAGCAAACGGGGCGACAAGGAGAAGGCAGCAGCAGAACCGAACAGCAGCTACAGATGTGTTGCTGTGGCAATGGCAGATGCTGCTGCAGCGCCCGCAATGGGGGCAGGGGACGATGGCCTGGCTGGCCTCTGCTTTCACCCGCTGTGGATCAGGCGGGGATGGAGCACCGCCCCGGACTGCACGCACGTTATCCCGGCGTAATTGCTCATCCAGCGGTCCCATCTCTCCTTCACCTTCTCCTGGATCCACGCCTGGAGGCTGAGCAGCACTTCCAGTCTGCAACTCTTCAGGCCACGAGCCGGTCTTGCTGCTCCTCTCCGATCCCTTTCCAGCATCACCGCCTCCAGAGTTGGGCACAACGTCCCATCATGAGCTCCCTGGACCCGCTCCTGGAGGCTGGATGAGCTCTTCCTATGCTCGCCGGTCCAGCAGCGAGCCACGACCTCAGTTTCTATTCAGGGTCAGGGCGCTCGGGCTATTGCCCCCTACCCCAGGGAGACCCACATCACACCCCGCTCCGTCTCCCACCCCTCCAAACCATCCCAGCAGGGATTTCCTAGGGTCCTCCCTACCTCCAACAAAGATCACGGGCAGCCCAGGGCTGCGTGAGACCCCACTCATGGCTCTTGCAGTTGCTGTTGGTCATTTGGTGGCTCATTTATGGTTTTTCTCACAAAGGAGCTTATCTTTGCCCATCTGAACCTCGCCAGGGGCTGTCTGATTCTTTACCGAAGCCGAAATCTGTTCTGTCAGCACCACTCCTTCCATCCACCACACTTGCAGGCTCATCCAAAAGCCCATGCCCTGTTGGTCTAACAAGCCCAATTTTCCGTGAAATCCTGTCAATTGGCATTAATTTGTGCTCCCCACCTCGGCTGCAGCCACGTGCTGTCTTGCGGCTGCTTTCCCCCCATCCCTCTCCTGCCCCATAACTTAAAATCCACTTTGGTTCTGGAAGGGGAGTTTGACAGGTAATTAACTCCAAGACGTCACTTTGATTTCCCGGCCGGGTCTGCACTGCAGAGCAGAACCGCGCTCGGGTGTTTCAGCGACGAGGGGCGGAACGGACCCAGACAGAAAGGCCATCTTGCAGGAGATGCAGGCCCTCCCTCCCTCCGTGCTGCAGTCCCGTCTCTGTCAGCAGCTCTGCAAAGCAGGGAAGCAAAGCTGAGCAGGGCTGGAGTCAGGCCTCGCCGCCGGCCACGATCCAAGATCCAACCTGACAGCCTCAGATCTACTACCCAGCAACGATAGGGCAAGGTCTCGCACGGAGCTTTACCCCGTGACCTGCAATGCAGGGGCAGCTAGGGCCACTCTCCTCAGTGCATTAAAAGGCACTGATGAAATCCCAGGCTCTGGGCCACTGGCAAGGTGCTTTCCTTGGACTCTGCACCCACAGGCAGGTTCAGTCCATGCCCTGAGCTCCCTGAACCGGGCTCTCATGCAAAGCCCCCAACGGCACCAGTGCCCGTGAGTTCGTTGCTGGCAAGTGCCGGAGGAGCAGGCGCTGCCGGCAGAGCTCGGTGGGGGAGGCTTTTCCTCCAGGACTCCCATCCAAGGGGCTGGACGTTTGGGAACCAAACCCTTGAGGAAGACTCATCTGTGGAAAGAGCCAAAGCAGGGTCTGGATCCTACACGGTCTCTTTGCTTATGGACGATTCTGCCCGCGTGCATCTTTTTGGGTAACTTTAACACCTGCATTAAAACCATGGCTCCAGCTCACGCACCTGAGAGGGAGGCTCCAGACCTGCTCCTGGATATGAAACTGCCGGCATCGGGGGCATCTAGGACAGGCCTGGCTCCATCAAGCTAACAATTGCAAAGCCCCTCGTTACCACCTCGCAGGGGCGGGAGGGGGGAAATCAAAGGCCGAGCCACGTCCATCGCTTTGGATTGTTTATTAGAAAGGCCCCACGCGCCAGGTTCAATCCCTCTGAACCGAACGATGCAGAGGATGTGCAAGCCAGGGCTGGGGGCGACGCGCGTGGCTGTGTCACCGCCACGGCCCCGACTCCCCCCACCAAGGGACGGGGAGGGAGGCTGCGCAGCCCCCAGCTCCTCTCGCTCCCTCCTGCCGGCCTGGCCCCATTCTCCACGGCCGCCCCCGGCTGACGAGTAGGCACTGCGTGTGTTTTGCTATGCTGAGAAACAACCGCCCGATGCACCGGCCCGCACCCCGGTCTGGATCCCCCCCCGCCCCTCACACTCCCCCAAACCTGCACACTCAAAGGGAATAGAAAATGAAGGCTGCCACGGTCGGTCCGTCACCCCCGCCCCAAGGCACGATCCTGTGGCGTGGCAGAGCCAGCGATAGTACTTGGCGTGGATATCCCCCCCCTCCACCACCTGGGGCATGATTTGCCCCTCTCCCGCCTTCTGGGAGCGGGGATGAAGGTGCTGATGAGCGATACCCCACCTGCCACGTGTGGCACAGCCCTGCTTTCCCAGCAGGGAGGAAATTGCTGGGGCAGGGGAGGCTCACCCCCGAATTCAAGTAAATCGATGTGGTTCTCATGTCCCGGGCCCCAGCTCCGCTCTCCCCGCTCCCCAGCCACGTCAGAAACCACTGGGGAATGTCTCTGTGGTCCACGGTCATTGCCTTTCCCCCCTGGGAGATGAGAGGCGGTGGTGGAGAGGCAGCCCACAGGTCACCCTGGAAAAGCCGACTTCGCTCCGCTCCACGGGGCACCACAGCCCAGCCCACGGGGCAGCATAAGCCCCTGGGCATCGTTCCCGTCCAGGCGGGCTCCGTGGCAGCACGGACCAGACGCTGGCAGTAGCTGCTGGATGCCCAGGCACGTTTTCGGTGGTCGGAGCCGGCCACGTTTGTTGCCGTCGGGGCTGGAGCTGCACCCCGCCGCGTCACGCACACAAAGCTTTGGCCAGAAAGCACCGGTGGGGGGAAAGTCACGGTGCTCCAGCATAGGGGCGAGCAATCCCACCTGCGAGGAGCTGCCTGCCGTCGCCACGCCGCTCTCCCCCATTCCTTGCCTTTGCCCCTTGCCCGTGGCTGTCAGGGAGCTCCCCGCTCCGTGCTTGCCCGCGAACCTCCACGTAAGCTTTGGCAAAGGTCTTCGAAGAGCCCCGCGCGCCCCTTTGAAGCAGCAAAGCCGCGGGAGCAGGACGAGGGCTGCTTCTCCGCTCCACGGCCGGCCCCGGCACTGAGCACGGGTGTGAAGTGGGGTTTGGTTTGGGGCGACCGTCCTGTCCTTTTCCTCTTTTGCTTTTCTTTTTTCTTGCAATATCAAACAAAGGATGAGAATCCGGCGATGGGGGCCCTGGAGCCGGGCGCCAGGCTGCTGGGGGGGCGGTACAGGGTGCTTTGCTGGCTGGGGGGGTTGACGGGCGTCTGTGGGGTTGGAGTCCTACTGGCTTTGGGCCGGAAGAGGCTGCCCTGCTGCGTGCTGTTGCTGTTGGACAGGGGGCAATGGTCGGGGTCTCCCGAGTCGCTCTCGGTGTAGCTGTACGCCTGGGCCCGTGAGATGCCCTTCTGCTGCCGGCGCCAGGAGTTGTAGTATGTGGGGTCGCTGATGTAGTGGTTGACGAAGGAGTGGGCCTTCTGGGGGTTCGGATCCACCTCGTACTCGCTGTCGCTTCCCTGCGGGGACAGAGGCCGTGGTTACTGCCGGCAGGGATGGCACAGGTCTACAAACAGCGGTGCAAGCATCGGCCTGCAGCACACGCTAACTAGGTGCGTGCAGAAACCCCTTGAAAACTGCTGCCGGAAAGGGGCTGGAGCATCTGGGAGAATGGGGAGGGGGAGCAGATCGAGCCACCCAGCCCAGGAGGAAAGGCTGCTTTTAATGGACTGGTGGAACTCACTGCTGCAGGGGAGCAGAGGAAAGCAGCTCTCCAAGCTTACAAGCAAGGTCTTTCCATAAAGCATGGAGATTTTCCAGACCCGTGGTCTCCAAAGCGATGTGCACGGGTCTGGCAAATCCAGCCTGTCCTGGCACGGGCAGCTTCTGGGGTCCACGCGCTGTCACACGTGCCCCCTGTGCCCTTGTCCCCAGGGATCACACAGCGCAACTGGCCGGGCGCAGGGAGAGCTTGGAAGTGCTTCCAGCGCCTCCAGCTGCAGAGACAGGATGCAGGGCGAGGGGGACCGGGGGTCTGCTCCAGCGCAGAAATCTCCAAATGCCTTTAATAGGGCTTAAAAACAAAGCAGAAGACCTGGGGCCTGGGAGAACAAGGGCCGTTTCTTCCCCACCCACCGCAGCCGCTGGAACCAGATGGGCCCGTGGTCTTTCCAGCTCAGACACGGGCGGCTGCT
>NW_017728991.1:2048959-2068655 GCF_001723915.1 Gavialis gangeticus | reverse complement strand
GGGGTCCACGCGCTGTCACACGTGCCCCCTGTGCCCTTGTCCCCAGGGATCACACAGCGCAACTGGCCGGGCGCAGGGAGAGCTTGGAAGTGCTTCCAGCGCCTCCAGCTGCAGAGACAGGATGCAGGGCGAGGGGGACCGGGGGTCTGCTCCAGCGCAGAAATCTCCAAATGCCTTTAATAGGGCTTAAAAACAAAGCAGAAGACCTGGGGCCTGGGAGAACAAGGGCCGTTTCTTCCCCACCCACCGCAGCCGCTGGAACCAGATGGGCCCGTGGTCTTTCCAGCTCAGACACGGGTGGCTGCTCCGAGCCGCCGCAGCATCCTGGCCCCTGTCTGAGCCGGCGGCCCGGGGCTCAGCGCGGGGCCTGGGAACAGCTGGGGGGGGCAGTGTTTGTCTTTGAGGGCAGAGAAGAAGGAGGACGAGGGAGAACAGAGAGCTCGGGAGGCCGGCTTGGCTCGGGGCCCTCCTTTCAGTCCTCCCTCTGCCTGCCATAATTGAATTCAGCTTCCCCCTCCGCCGACAGCACAAAGGGCCCCATTCATGAGGCCGCGCGGCGCAGCCAGGAAAGCAATCAAGTGACAGCTTTCAGCTCTCGCAGCTCTTAACAGCTCCTCAAAGACACTCCACCGGCGATAATGGAAAGGGGAGATGCACTTGGAAGCGCGGCCAGCGAGATGGCAAAGGAAACGCTCGCTGGCCGCGGAGAGCAGCGAGGGGGCTGGGAATCTGCAGGGAGAGGGGTCCGTGGCTCCCCTGCTCCGACGGCAGGTGGGCGACGGGCGAGCGAGCGGGGCTGCGGCCGGTGGTGCATGCAGTAGCAGAGGCTGCGGCACCCAGCGGGAGCCGGGATCGAATTCCCGGTGTCCTGGTGTGACCTGCCTGGAAGAGGCAGGGAGAAGCCAGACCCTGGCCCATGGGACTGGGCCTGGGGTCCGCGTCCCTGCATGCATTGAGCCCCTGGCAGCCCCCAGCCCAATTAAACCTGATCCCAGCCTGCGCTTCCCTCCCTCTCTCAGACTCCTGCAGCCCAGGCCTCACTCAAAAGAGCAGGAGACTCCTCTCTGCTCCCCTGAGCCCCCTCTGCGTGGTCCGCTATGCACCTTGGCCAGGCGCTGCTGTGTTTACCAGGCTGGGCTTTTGGGACAGATGTGCTCCCCGGGAAGCAGCCCCTCTGGGGGCAGGAGGGTGGGACTATTGCCCCAGGCCCAAGGAGCCGCCAGTCGATGCCCATCACAATCGCCTCTCTCTCTCATTAGCAACCAGGCTGGGCGAATCTCCCACCCCGAAGCAGAGTCCCGCTGGCATGGGCACGGGCACGGGCACGTGTGTTCAAGCCCTCCCTGCCCATCTGTCTGCAGAGCCAGCTCTTGTCCACAGAGCAGCACAAGCCAGCGAGGGACGAAAGAGAAAGGAGACTTTGCATTGCTCCCTCTGCTAGCTTTGCACCCCCGAAGCCTGGCACTGCCCCCCTGGCAGGGGGTCCCACCCAGGGTGGGGGAACAGCACCTCTCCTGCCTTGCTAGCGTGCGCTGGAGCAAGCTCCTGGCTCACGGTGGCAGCACCAGAGGGAGAAGGGCATGGAGCAGGGCCTCTGGGACCAGGGTGCCGGAGCTGCCCCCAGCTCACCTGAGAGTCCGAGATTTCGGAGGGCTTCTCGGTCAGGCTGCTGCTCTCGGCCGGGATAAGGTCGTTGTACTTGGTGACGTCCTCGTCGGAGTAGTGCAGGCTGCCGGGGCTGGGCCGCGGCGGGGACCTCGGGAGAGATGCATGCTCAGTGCTGCTTGGAGATCCCCTGGCCCTGCTCCTTGCCATGTGCCCAACACGGGGCCTAGCCTGTGCAACGGGCTTGGGAGATAACACCATTGGCAGGGCACCCGTACCCAGACCCCGTGTCCCCCGGCTGAGAGATTCACAGCCTCCCCTTTGCTTGCCGGGACCTGCTTCACCCCCATCTCCCATGCACCGACTGCCCTGGTCTTCCAGGGTGCGGGGCTCAGCTCCTGCCCCAGGAGGGAGTGGAGGGGCTGAGGAGCAAGGACCCCCTGTGGCAGCCCCCCCAGCAGACATGCAACCTGGAGCACAGAGAAGCCATTGTTCCTCCAGGCGTGGAGCGGATCCAGCTCCGCAGGCCTGACCTTGCCGGGATGAGATGTGAATGCTAAGAGGGGACGCGAGGAAGAGAAGCTGGCAAGTCTTGGGGGCTCTTGGCTCTCCGTCTGCATTAGACGAGGGGCGGGGTGGGGGGTCTTGGCCTGCCCCGGAGAAGGGACAGTGGCTTGGGAAGGGGGCAGGAAATAGCTGAGAAAGGATTCCCCCCAGCTGCGTTTTGGTAGAGACGGCACCGTGTCCGCTCCCAGGCCAGCACGACGCTCGAACTCGGGGCACTGGGATGACCCGTAGGTGCAGGGCAGCATGCACAGCTCAGGCCGTGCTGCCCCCTTATTCCCAGCCCCGGGAGGAGGCCGGTACCTGGTGTAGATGCCGTTCTTCCTGCAGAAGGAGTTCTTGACCGAGAGACGCCGATTGTTGAGCTCCAGGGCAGGGAAGCTGCCCTCGTCCAGGCTCACCATCTCCCCGTGGCTCAGGGCGGCCGACTTGGGGTTGCTGCCTGGAGCCGGGGGAGGATGGCGTTGGAGGGACCGGCTGGCATGAACCCTCCCCTGTCTGCATACAGGCTGCAGAGGCAGCCCCCTCCCTTGCTGCCCACCCGGCGAGCGTGTTTATTGAGCAGGGAGCCCGGTGATTTACCCACCATCTGAGCCCTGGATGTGGCTAAGAAAACAGAGCCACCCTGTTTCATCCCAGTGACCTTTCCAGCCCCTGGCAACAGGCAAGGGGAGAAGCCGGCTGCTTCATGGGTAGCTCCAAGGGACATGAGGAAGTCCAGGGGTGCGTCTCATGCTCTCTCCCCTCCGCGTGCCAGGGCTCGGGAGGGGCAGGGGAGAGGGCCGGGAGTCCGGCTCACTCACCGGAGTCCGACTTCTTGGCGTACTTCTTGCTCTGCCCCCGGATGATGAGGACGAAGACCAGCAGGAGGATGAAGATGAGCCCGACCAAGGCAATGACCACCAGGAACCACCACTCCTCGTAGAAGGGGTTGGCTTTCTGAGCTGGAATAGCCGGGGGCACCGTGCGGGGAGGTCAGACCGGGATCCCCCACCCCACCCCAGGACTTTCCCTAGCCAGCTGGTCCTGCTTTGGGGTGGGGATTTCCCCCTGCCCAGATAAGTTCTCCCCCCACCTCCTCCCCAGGGGCCTGCTTCAACTGGGAAAGCGGTTTGGGAGTAAGGGGCATTGCAAAAGCTGTGCTGTGTGTCAAGCCAAGCCGGGCTGGCAAAGGGGCAGGAGGTGTGGAGGGCAGGTGCCCCCAGCCAGGTGGGGCCCTTACGTCCTGCCCCCACAGCCAAGTGGGTACCTGACACGGCCGGGGAGGGCACGCTGGGGGTGCCGTATCCGTAGTCGTTCACAGCGATGACACGGAAGTCGTAGCTGACGCCCTGCTTCAGGATGTCCAAGCTGAAGGTGTAGGAGGTCACCTCCTTCGGGATGTCCTTGATGAGGATGTCCCACAGCCCCTCATCTGGCAGGGGGGAAGGACACAGGGGTCGGCAGGGAAGGGGACCGGCCCACGGGGTCGGACAGAGCCACCCGGGCTGGGAGAGGGCATCTAACATCGCAGCTGCCACTTGGCAGGGCACCCAGGCCCTTGCTCTGTGCCCTCCTTCCTGCCAGCGCTCGTGGCAGCCAGGCCTCCCATGCAATGGCAGGGCTGCTCCGTGCTATTGCCTCCCCGATGCCCTGGGCACCCGGGCAGGCAGCAGGATAGCGCCGCAAACCCAGTGTGCAAGCCCCCGTGGCACAGATTGCTCCCAGCAGGGTGCTCGAACCAAGCCAGGTGCCTGTGCGGCTGCAAACACAGGCAGGGCTGCCTGGATCCAGCCACCACAAATCACAGCGGGGACAGGCAGGCCAGTGCAGCCTCATCGCCCTGGCTCAGCCTCGTTGGGCTCCGGCAGCTTCTCCCCCGCTTGACTCTTCAGCTGAACCTCCCCTCACTGCAACGCCGGCCTCTGTCCCCGTGTCCGGCGGAGGGATGCAGGCAGCAGACAGGCAGCACAAAGGAGCTGGGGGGGATCCAGCCCCCGGCCATCTGCTGCGCCCCCACACCCTCATGCCGGGGGCACACGGCAGCCAGTGGCCTCGCAGAGCAGCCGTCTCCACGTGTGCGGGTGAGTCATTGCCCTGCACCTGCCCCGCTCTGCGCATGGGTCACATCCATCTCCGGATGCTGGTGCCCAGGGCCCAGCAAGCTGCCGTGTGCTAGACCCGTGGCTGGCTCCTGGTGCTCCGGCCCCTTTGCTGGCTGCACTGGGAGGCACTGACCGGAGTTGCTCCAAACGGTGCCTAGCTGCCCGCGAGCCCTTTCCATCCCCCTCCGTGAGATGGGACCTCACGTCCAGCCACCTGGGTCGATGCACAGAGCAGAGGCCTCCTATCCTGCACACCAGGGTGATTTCACCATGCCTCTGCGGCCTCGCTGGGCTGCGGTCACAAGCCTGGACATGGGGGAGGTGGAGGGCACCGCGGTACCTGAGGGCCGGGCCTCTATGACGTATCTGGTGATGGGTCCCTTGCCGGGGTCCCCGCTGGACCAGTGGATGGTGATGGCTGAGCCGTAGCGGGAGATGAAGGGCTCTCCCGGGGGCCCGGGGGCGCCTGGAAAAGCAGAGCAGACACGAATTCCCTTCATACTGGTTTCCTCTCTTTGTATTCCCACATACCCAGCCCCGACAGCCTACCCACCCCGGACCTTCCCCGGCTCCTCACCCACTGGGGCCTGTGGGCAAGCGCTTTGCCTCTGGGCACCCCCAAGCCAGTTCTTGCAGGGACCTGACATACCTTCGCCCGGCCCCGTGGTGATGTTGGCCTCGATCTCGGGCCCGTAGGCAAAGGTTTTTGCCCGGATCCGGAACCGGTAGGTGACACCTTCTGCCAGGTCCTTCACCTTCATCCACAGCGGGCTGCTCCCCTTCACATCCACCGTCACGATCTTGCTGACGCCTGCTGGGCAGAGCATGTGGGGACGTCACAGACAGGAACCCGTGTGCCAGCACCACGCTTATGCCCTCCCCTCTGTCCCATGCCCTTGCCAGGAATATAGGGGCTGACTTGGTGCCTGGCTGCAGACCTCCAGACTACAGGCTGACCAGTCAGCCTGCCGGAGAAACACACTGGGTTGACCTGGTGACCTGGTTCACCTCAGACTACAGGTGAAGCTGCCACAGTAATGCACTGGGTTGACCTGGTGCCCAGCTGGGGCTCCCCAGACTACAGGCAATAGAAATGCATCGAGTTGACCTGGGGTGTAGGTTGTAGCTGCATTGATCTGAGGACACAGGCAGACAAGGATCTTCGGGTAAATCCAATATCTCTTATTACACCAACTAAAATAGGTGGGGAAATTCTTTGCAAGCTTTCGGGCACAAACATCTGTTATTAGGCTGAGGTCAAAGGAATGCATGGGGTTGACCTGGTTCCTATGGCTGGTCTAGACTGAATGCATTTGGGGCTGGCTAGCAGTGAGAAGGGAGACCGCCTGGGATTGCTGCAGGCAGCCCTCAACTTTCACTTGGTTGGACCTACCTATTTCTAAGGATGCCGCTTTGTCTCCCCTGCCTGCCCCCGGGCAGCGCTAGCTGGCTGGCTGGGCAGGGAGATGGTATCAGTGTCGGGAAGCTCTGAGCCCGCAGTGGATTATCAGGCTAGGTCCTGACCCTGGGTGTGGACACACTCCCGAAAGCCTGACACTGCTCTGGCAGCACCCCAATTCCCGCTGCGCTGCAGGCAGGGAGCCCGGTTTGAAGGATCAAAGCGTCCTTTGCAGCACAGGCTCAAAGGAGACAAGAGACCCCTGCTCCTGCCCCCCACCCCATGGCCTTGGCTCCTCTCCCAGCTCTCCTGGACCACCACTGCCAGGCACAGGTGGCCGTGGCCAGCACTGTTTGTGCCACTGTCCCTCTGGCCGCCCCACAGGTGCCCTCTGCTCCTTCCCCAGGGCCGGCGGGACTGCAGGGAGGAGAGGAAGCTACAGAGCCCCGGGCAGCTGTGCCCCGATCCCTCCGCAGTGGCTGGGTCGGCAGGCAAGGGCCTTTCTATGCCACGATGATTTTTCTTCCCATAGGGGCTGAAATAGTCTTCCCCGCAGCCCCGATGCTGGCAGCAGGGAGAGACCTGGGGCAGAAAAGGGGAGGAACCACATTTCCGCAAAAGCCCGAGGCTGGTACTGGCCATCTCCCCGCTGTGCCGGCCCACCGGGCCATGCGCTTATTAAACCGGCCTCTGGGACACTCCCTGTCCCTGCAGCCACTTCTGGGGAGGACCGCAGGGAGCTCGGAGCAAACACGCTCGCTCTGGAGGGTGTGAGAAGGGCCCTGCATAGAGCTGGAAGCCCGGGGGGACTGGCCAGGGGCTGCACGAGAGGACGTGGCCAAGAGACCCCCATCTCATGGTGAGTGCCACAGCGGTAGTTCAGCTTGCCCAGCGCGCCAGCCTGTACCCCAGTCTCCTCCTTCTCCACCACCCCACAGGGAACAGCTCTGCCCCAGCACACCCCCAGCAACGCCCCCAGACCCTTACCGTCCACGGGCATGCAGGGCTCATAGACCAGCCGGTAGCCCTCCAGGATGCCGTTGGGGAGCAGGGGCGGCTCCCAGGAGACGTTCACTGAGGTGGTGGTCAGCTCGCTGAACCTGATGGCGCTGGGGGCGCTGGGGGCTGCAGGCAGAGAGGGGAGGGCTTGGCCGCAGGCTCAGAGCTCGTCCTCCACCCTTGGCCGAGAGCTACTCTGAGGAGGGACGAGCCCAGCTTCTGATCAGCTTGGAAATCCCAGAGGAAAGGGAGGGTGGCGTGGCATGTGTGAATGCATGTATATGTGTGTGTGCATGCGTGCACATATGTGCACGTCGGTGTGTACATGCATTGGTTTGTGCCTGTATGTGCGCACTGGGGGTGTGCACATGTACATATGTGTATACATGGGAGTGTGCACATGCACAGGTGTATGTGTGCATGTGTATGTGTGCACAGGATGTGCATATGTGCGTGGCATGAATAGGTGTGCATGCACATGCGTGCACGTGTGCATGTCTGTGTGTGCACGGGGATGTGCAAGTGTGTGCACAGGGGCGTGTACAGTTTCATAGTTTCATAGGTGAGTGTGCACGTGTGCATGCACGCATGGGGTGTGTGTGTACATGTATGCATGCATGTGCATGCATATGTGGGTGTGAATGTGTGCTTGCATGGTGATCCCTCTGCACTGGTGGGGTCCCGAGCCCCGCTGCCGCATGCTGCCGAGCAGTGCTGGGAGGAGAGGGTGCAGAGCCCTCCCAGTTCATCACAGCAGCGAAGGAGCCACGCAGGCCAGACCTCACCTCAGCTCCCAAACACGGCAGGGCAGACCCACGTGGCTGTTCCTTGTCAGAAGCCAACCCCCATCCCGCCCCAGCTCCATGCCCTAAGGTGACACTCCGGCCAGCTGGGTTCGTGTCTCCGCTTCCCTCGCCAACAACTGCCCTGCAAAGACACTTTGCACTGGTGGGTTATTTTGCAGAAATGCTGCTTCCTGCCTGTGCTTCACCCCGCCGGGGGGGAGGAGGGGAATGAATGAAGCCAGTGGGCACCAAGGGCCCTGAGCCCGAGTGAAGATGGGCAGCTTGTGCTGGGGGAGCCACGGGGGACATCTGGGCAGCTCCAGCAACTCTGAGCGTGGCTGTAACTGTCTTTCATGCCATGCCTAGCGTCGGGATCTGGGTAGAGGGTGCCAGCAGCTCCATGCACCATGGGCTAGGGAGATGGGGGTGGCATGCGAGGGGCTGACCTAAGCCCAGCCCTGGGGCTCTGATCTGGGCAGGGAGGGCACCAGGTGAGAGGACCAGAGAGACGGGAGTCCCAGTGCCACAGCCAGGCAGTGGCAGGGAGCTGGGGAGAGGGGAGGGCAGGCGCCAAGGGCCCACCTGCTTGCTGGGTGCGGGCCTTGGCTGGGGGGCTGCGGGGCCCGTCGCCGGCGGCGTTGAAGGCGGCCACGCTGACCAGGTACGCCGTGTAGCCCGTGAGGTTCTTCAACTTCACGCCGCTCTCGGGCAGGAACAGCGTCTTCACCCGCTCCGTCTCGTTCGCCCGCTGCGCCTCCCAGAAGTAGATCTGCGGGGCCGGCGGGGCCGTGAGGGCTGGCGGGGCACAAGCCCCGGTCCCAGGGCCACGTGCTCCTGCTCACGGCCCCTTCGCTGCCCCGCCACTGCTGCAGGAGCTCTGGACAGGGACGTTTCTATTTACGGTCCCCAAAGGAGGCTCCTGCCCCCGGCTTTCGGCAGGGCACAGATGCGACCTACTGTGGGGTACCAGCATCCGTGCGGCAAGGTCCCTACCCCAAAAATGCCCCAGCTCTGCCACCCTGTAGGAGCCCGGAGCCGTTCGACGGGCAGCAGCACCCCCTGCTGCCGCAACGGGGAGTTGCACCCGGGACGCTGACCTGAGCAGTGCTCCAGCAGTTCGGGACGCCTTCCCCCTCCCGGCCCCAAGCCTCATGCCCCGTGCACCAGCCAGGGAGCCTGTGGCCAGCAACGTGGCTGGGGCAGGAGCCTGGCATGGGCAGGAGTCTGGTGTCCAGCTGACCGCCACCCCCATGCAGGTCAGCCAGGCTGCCCCCCCCGTATACCTTATAGCCCTGGATGTCGCCGTTCTGCGCCTCGGGAGGTGGCGGCTCCCAGGTGACGTCGAGCTGCGTGGCGGTGGTGGCTTGCACGGCCACGTTTTGCGGTGCCGCCGTGGGCACTAGGCAGAGGGACAGTGCGGCGCTATGGTGAGAGCGGCAGGCCCCAGCGGTGTCCCTGCCCCAGCCTGGCAGACCCGCACCGTCCCCGGGGGTCCCTTCGGCTGCTGCCGTGCACCAGCCCCGGGTGCCCACCTGCCCCGTGATGGGAGAGGGGCTCCCTGCCTGCGAGCCAGGCTGCTAGCTGGGGGGGCTGCTCCCTTTGCAGGGTGCTCCCGACCCATCCCCACGGCCCGACTCACCCGCTTCGCCCACGAAGACCTCCTGGGGGGCACTGGGGGGTCCCTCGCCCACGGCATTGTACACGCTCATGCGCAGCTCGTAGCGCCGGTGCTTGCTCAGGTCTGTGGAGGGCGAGGGGAGAGGATGGGGGTGCCAGGGAGGGGTTCAATGTACCCCTCAATAACTCCAACTCCCCTGCCCGCTTTCTAAACCTCTCTCTTTCCCCCCAAGACATGCTTGGTTCCCGGCTGCTCAGCTAGAAAAAAAGAAGGTGCCGACCACAAGGGAAATGCCATCTTAATGGGGCCTCCCGGCCCCGGCGGGCTCAGGCATGGGCACAAATGCTGATGGCGATATCACGCTTGTGACCCTCCCTCAGTTTGGGGGGCACTGGCTGGGTCCCCAGCCTGGCAGGGGGGTGCATTCCCCCAAGAGCATCCCCAGGCCCCGGGGGGTGGAGAGGGGCATGCAGACCCAGGCAGATGCATGCACGAAGCAGAGGGACTTACTGTCCAGCTCGTACTGTGTGAGGCTGGCATCGCTGAGGTTTCGCACGGCGTACACGGCTAAAGGGGAGTGGGGGCCAGGGGCAGGGGAGAGCAGACACCGAAGTTAGTGACACGCACGCAGACACGCCGCGGAGCTGGGTCCCGGCGGGGGGAGTCGCTGCCCAGAGCAGGACCACTGGTTAGTGGCTCGGGGAGGATGTTGCATGGAGGCTGCTGGGGGGAAACAGAGGGCCGGGGAGCGTGTCCTGGCAGGACCTGCACGCACATCAGGAGTAGGTGCCCACTCCCATTGCACCCGGAGCAAGGCAAGGCTAGCCACAGCCATGGCACAGCCACGGCAGGGCTCCTCTGTGCACAAGCCGGGAGAGGACGCAGGTCCTGGAAACAGGGGGCATGAAAGCAGCAAAGCAAGCGTGGGACACATCTGGACACACACACTCGGGCAATGCTGCTGGGGTGCAGGCAAGCAAGTGGGGAGGCCGGACCCTTGCACGCCTCCTAGCACCGCCATGGGCACTCACGGGTGAGCTCGGTCCAGCGGGCACCGGGGTTGCCGATGCTGCGCAAGGTGAAGCCCCGCAGCCCGTCGTACGCCAGCTCCCGGTAGCGGAGCCGGAAGCCCAGCAGGATCCCGTTGATTTTGTCTTCGGCCGGGGGCTGCAGGGAAGAGAGTGGGGCTGAGAGGCAGGGCCTGCACACCCCAGGCATGGTGCTGCAGGGTGGTCCTGCCCCCAGGCTCCAGTCTGTCTGCAGCCCAGGAGGGCCTGCCAGCATTGCCCAGAGCCCCAGTGGGTGCACAAGGGCTCAGCAATCCCTGCACCTTTCGAACCCACGGCCCTGAAGGCCCACGCGCCCGTACCTGCCAGCGGAGGAGGACGGAGGTGGTGGTGTGAGGGGTGACCGACAGGATGGCGGGGGCCTCCTCCGGGGCTGCAGGGGGACGAACACGTGTGAGAGGCAGCAGGAGACGGGAGCTGCCCGGGGCTCCCCCGTGGTCCGGGGTGCCAGGTTCAAATCCCACCCACGGGAGTGGCTGCAACCCGTGATGCCCGTGGTGGGGGTGAGCTCACGCGTGCATGCAATCCCAGATGGGAGCGTCTCTGTGCGACCCACCCAACGGGTGCTAGCTGATCCCGGGGTTCAGCCTCCACTCCTGGGGGGCACTGACCTGCCTGCAGCGTGGTGAGCGACTCGGACGCCTCGCTGTACGCGCTGTCGCCGATGTCGTTCGTTGCCTTGACCCGGAACTTGTAGGAGGTGAAGGGCTTCAACCTGCGCCGCAAGCACACGGGGGGACTGGGACCGGAGCCCACGGCACCGGCCATGGCCCTCGCCCATCCTGGGAGCCCTGCCTGGCCTCACCTGTCCACCACGAAGGAGGTGGTGTTGTGGCTGATGGAGGCGGAGTGCAAGCTCCACTCGCCGGCCGGCAGCTCGCGCGTCTGCACCGTGTAGTACCGCACCGGCGACAGCCCGTCGCTGCCCGGCTCCCAGGACAGCAGCACGCTGCGCGCCTTCACCTCCTCCTGCGGCACCGCCGGCTTGCTGGGGGGCTGTGGGCGGTCTGGGCGGGGGGGCAGAGATGTGAGCGGCCCAGCTCCCTCCTAACCCTAACCCCCACCCCAGACCCAGCCGCTCACCTCTCTTCTCGGTGGTCACTACCAGCGCCTCGGCAGCCTCTCCCCAACCCTTGCGGGTCTGGGCCGTGATGCGGAAGAGGTAGGTGGACTCGGGGCGCAGCCCCATGGCTGTATACTGCCGGGCGCTGGGGTTCAGCACCTCCACGGCGGCCGTGTTGGCATTGGTGGTGTTCAGGCGGTGGGTGATCTGGTAGGCTGCGGATGGGGGGTGACCTTTCAGCCCTCACCCCAGGGGCAAGCTGGGGAGCCCCTCCCTGGGTGGGTCCCTCCTGCCCCAGCCCATGCTCACACTCGCAGCAAGTCCCGTGCAAGGTGCTGAGCCCCAGCAAATAGGGACCCTCTCGTCCAGAGCTCTGGTGCACGGGGCAGCACGGAGGAGGCACCGGCAGGAGAAAGGTTTGGCCGCTTACCGAGGATGATGCCGTTGGGCGCTGCGGGCGGCTGCCAGATGAGCCGCACGGAGGTGGTGCGCACTTCGGGGAACAGGATGCCCACGGGGGGCCCCGGCACTGCAGCAGAACAGAGGGGAGGGAGCATGACAGATGGGGCCTTTGGGATGCACAGGCAGGCACACGCTTGGCACACGTGTGTCCTGGCACGGTGCTCCCACCACGCCAGACCCGGACTCCGCCCCCCGGCACACGCCTACCGTCATCCAGCGTCCTCTCCAGGATGGGCGGGTGGCTGGGGACGCCGTCGCCGATGCGGGTGAAAGCCAGCACGCGGATCTCGTACAGCACGTACTTGCCCAGCCCCGCGAGCTGGGCGCTGCGCGACGCGTTCCCTTCCGCCAGCCAGAACCGGGCACGCAGGTCCGAGTCCTTCTCCTTGTACACGACCTGCGAGGAGCCCTGCGTCAGCTCCCCTGCGGGGTAGGGGTGCCACAGCCCCGGCGCTGTGCAGAGCTGGGCTCCCGGGACCGGTGCTGGGAGGCACCAGGGGCTGAGGCTCACCTTGTAGCCCAGGATGAGCCCGTTGCGGTCGGCCTCGGGGATCTCGGTCCAGCGGACCAGCATGCTGCTGGAGGTGGTGGCCAGCGCGGACACGTTGGCGGGGCCAGATGAGGGCACTGAGCAGGGGAGGAGCAGGGGAGAGTCAGGAGCGCGGCTGGCCCGGCTGGGCGTGGGGCGGGGGGCAAGCGGCAGGGACGGTACCTGACTCCCGGGTGCGCCCTGCCACGATGCGGCTCCAGGGCCCGGCCCCGATGGCATTGAAGGCCTGCACCTGCACCTGGTACTCAGTCCACTCCTCCAGGTCCTCAATGGTGAACTCCCGCTCCACCCGGTCGTGGATGGCGTGCAGCGCCGTGCGCCCCTGCCCGTCCGAGCGTGCATACCGCACCCGGTACCCCACCGACTCCGGGCTCCCGTTGTACTCCTGCTCGGGGAGGGGCTGGCAGGGGCAGAGGGAGGCCTCAGTGCATCCCCAGGACCCTGGCATAGCTGCCCCCGGGACAACTCCCCCCTAAGCTGCACAGTCATGCCCCTGTGTGTGCAAGTGCAAGGACCCCTCATGGGCACGCACATCACATGCACGCCTCTACACATACATGAACGGGTGCACACAGGTGGGGATACTCAGCCATGCATGCACACCCACACATGTGCATGCAGCACAGGCCTGACCCATCAGTGATGCCGACGGTCCCTAGGCTACTTGTGCCCGCTCCAAGCCAACACCCACGTCCCGGGGCCCTGGCAGTCACTCACCATCCAGCGCAGCCACAGGCTGGTCTCGCTGGCCGTGCGCAGGGTGACGTTGGCGGGCGCCACGTCTGGGGGGGCCTGCAAGGTCTGGATGCGACGGGAGGGCAGGCTGGGTGGGCTGGTGCCCACGATGTTCACCTGCCGCATGCGGAAACTGGGAGCAGAGCACCGGGGTCACGGGTGAGTAGGGAGCTGGGGGGAGGGGGGGGCGACCCTGGCATGAAGGATGCCTGGGCTGCATCTGGGGAGGGGTTAAACCCTTAAGGTCCCCCTTAGCAGGAGCTCACAGCTCTGAGATGTGCCAGCCCCTTGCACCCACCCACCTCTACCTCCTAGGATGCAGCAGAGGAGCCCCCTGTCCAGGCTACCTTGCCCTGGGCCCGCACCCTGGCCCCTACCTGTAGTACGTGTACGGGTTGAGGCCGGGCACCTCCATGGAGCGGGAATCGGGCTCGTTGGCCAGCTGGTGAACCAGCACCCACTCCTCGCTCTCGCCGACCTGCCCCACCTGTGGCGAAAGCCCCGGGGCCGCGAGACATGGAGACGGGGCGATGCTCAGCCTCCGTCGGTTGCCATCATCCTCCCACCCCAGGTGGCTGAAACAGAGACCGTCCCGCACCCAAAATCCAGGGCACGGACCCCCTCCACGGGCAGCTTTCAGCCCTGTTACCTGTGCTTCCACCTGCCAGCGGGAGATGGATGTCTTCCCATCATAGCCGGGCCTGAACTGCAAGGTCACGGAGCGCGGGCTGATGTTGGAGATGCCCAGGTTGGTGGGTGCACCGGGCAGCTCTGCAAAGGGGCAAGGAGGGGAATAAAAGCGATAGGGCTGGGTGCTGGCTGCAGAGACCAGGTGCCGCGTTCGGCTTTGCTGTCCCATAGGTGATTCAGGACAGCTCTGGGGAGTTTCCCTGCCTGAGTATAACAGCACAGGGGGCAGGGGACCGACACGGCGTTGGGTGGAGCGGTGTCTTTGCTGCCACTGTGGACATCAAGGGGCTTGGAAAAAACATGGCAAGGAAATGACTGGGTTGGACTAACGCAGCCCTCAAGCAAGCCAGGGTGGTGGGCTAATACAGGCCTGGGCACCCGGAGAGGGTCAGGGGCCTACCTGGAGGGACCCCGGAGGAGATGGTGGAGGAGGACACCTGCCCTTGCCCCTTGGACGTCATGGCGGCCACCTCGATGGTGTAGGTGGTTAGGGCGGTGAGGCCGGTGACACGGTACTCCAGGGTGACGTTGGGCAGGTAGTGCGTCACCCGCGTGTTGGTGCGGTTGTACTCCTCCCAGGAGATGCGGTAGCCTGGGGAACACCGGCACAGTCACGCCTGTGTCCACGGCCATGCCAGCCTCCACGGGCCATCACGTGGCTTGCAACTCATGCGGTGCCATGCAGAGACCCTGCAGCAGGAATGTCCCCGGCCGAGCAGACAGGACCGGGTTGCATTCTGCATGCACGCAGCAGCACCGCGCTGCCCCCTCCCCATACCGGAGCACTGGGTCCAGATGAGGGGCTTGGGGGGATTTCGGCTCTCGGCCTCCTCACCCGTCAGGATGCCGTTCTTCTCCACGGGCTCCTGCCAGCTGACTTTCAGGGACGTGTCCAGGATGTCGCTGAAGCTGAGGTGCCCCACGGGGCCAGGCACTGCCCAAAAAACCCCAAGAGTTAGCACCAAGCCCACTGTGGGGACCTGGAGCCAGGCCAGCATCCCCTCTGCTGAACCAGAGGCCTGAGCGGGGTGTGTGTCCCCCCATCCCCGGAGGCCGGGGGAATAGACCGGGCTCCCGTGGAGACCCGGGGACTCGCGAGGACCACAGGGCTCCACGTACCATCCTCGTGCGTGCGCACCAGCTGAGGCGGGCTGCGCGGGCCGTCGCCTGGCGTGGTGAAGCACAGCACCGAGGTGAAGTACTCGGCGAACTTCTTCAGCCCCGCCACGTAGCCCACGTGGATGCTGTCCTGGAAGTTGGGCCGCACCGTCACCACCGTCGCCTCCTCCTCCTGCTCCGGCTCCCACGCGATCAGCTGCGGGGGGACACGAGCATCACGGCCTCCGCACCCCCAGCACCCGGCGGGGGCGAGGTCCTGAGCTTCTGAGCACAGAGGGCAAAATGTAAAGCGGGCATCTGAATCGCTCCTTCTCATGGCATCGCGGGGGTGGATCCTGGGAGGATCCTGCCGTGCACGGCGCTGCACGAATGCAGCTGATCCCTGCCCCGGAGAGCTCCCGGCCTCGGCACTGCTAATAATTTTGCTTTGCAAGCTCGGCAGACTTGTGCCCGCTCACCTCGGAGGCACCCCACGGACTTGCCAGGCCGACTGTCCCCGAGGGACCGTGGATCCCCTCCGGGGACAGGGCGTCCTCCCCATGCTTCTCTCAAAGCAAATGGAAGTCCTTGATAGCATCTCCAAATTAAAAGCTTTCATTCGGAGCCTCTCATTTATTCGAAGTTGATTAAATATCAATTAACGAGGGAGAGAAACGCTCGATGCGTTTTAATAAGCACGGGTATTTATCCATACGAAACAATATACAGCGCACGCCTTGTGATTAACTCCCGCTGATAACAATGCATAATCGCGGGCTCTGCACTCCATTTAGAAAGATGTTTGGGCATTAATTGGCATTGTGCAGGATCGCCTATAGCAAGTTAATTAGTATCTAATTAGGCCCTAAAAATACTAATCAAAAATACTAAGTGACATTTAATAAGAATGTTAAATATCCTACTTACTCTGGTTATCTTGTTCCGTGGCAATTACATCCCTGAACTTCTTTTGAGTGGATTAAGAAACAAGTTTAATGTTTTTAATTCAATTTAATTAATGTAAATTGGAATTAATTACGATTTGGAATTAATTACGGAGCATAGGCTCCCGTGGACGCGTTAAATCTTGGTAAATATTATTCTAATAGCCGGGCACCAGTCAATCGAAGCCACAGCTCCTTTTTAACCGGAGCAAAGTTGAGCTGGTTCATGGCGGAGCTGACGGCAGGGAGAGGGGGTGTGTGGAGCCAGGCTGCCCTCACCTTGTACCCCTGGTTGATGCCGTTGATGAACTGGGGGCTGGGCGGGTGCCAGGTGAAGCGGATGGTGGTGGAGTTGGTGGCCTCGGCTTGCACGTTCCCGGGGGGCACGGTAGGCACTGCGGGAGACGAGGGCAGCCACGGGGCTGATTCAGGACGCAGAGAAACGTATCTGCAACCCCCAGCAGGATGGGGGCCATAGGGACCCTGCCCAGCTGCGCCCCCCAGCCCTGCCTACCTCCCTGCAGCGTCCACTCGGTCACCTTCATGCTGTAGACGCCCAGGCCGGCGCTGTTGTACGCCGCCACCTCGATCTCGTAGTTGGTCCAGATGATGAGGTCTTCCAGCAGCAGGTTGTTGACGTCGGCGTTGGTGATGTTCTTGAACTGGTACCCGACGGGCAGCCCGGCCAGGCAGTACCTGGGGCAGGGGAGCAAGCAGGTGAGCGGGCATCAGGGGAACCCCATGACCCCCTCTCGGTGGGGAGGACAGGCTCCCCAACCTCTTCTCTCCCCCACAAGCCGCCTACCGGATGATGTAGCCCTTCAGGAGGCCGTTCTGGTGGCTCTCGGGGGGCGGCTGCCACTGGATCATGATGGACTGGTTGGTCCGGCCACTGGCGATGACGTTCTGGGGGGGCGCCGAGGGCGGCTCTTCCGGCAGAGACACCCTGCGGGGACACGGCGGGTAAGGACGTGGAGTGGGAGAGCCCCAGCGTGGCCTGCCGCCGGCCCCCTCCGCCGGACTCACCGCTCCGTGTCCTTGCTGAACTGGCCCTTGCCCACGTCGTTGATGGCGCAGAGGCGGAACTGGTAGGAGCGAGCGGGGACCAGGCCCCGCACCACCACTGAGGTGGCTTCGGGGTCCACGCTGGGCAGCAGAATGGTCCAGGGGGCATCTGCGGGGCCGAGGGGCAGGGCTGAAGCAGGGGGCTCGGCCAGTCTCCCAGGCACGTCCCCCCAGGGCCACTTGCACGTGTACTGCCCACCCACCCGGCCCTAGCTGCCTTGGTATAGACAAGGCTCCGGTGCGGGGGTGAGGTGGGGGTGCCAGGTGCCTTACTGTTCTCGGAGACCTCCAGCACGTAGTGCAGCAGGGGGCTGTTCCCGTCAAAGGGCTTGGCCCAGGTCAGGTTGATGGCCCGTTTCTCCAGCGGGCTAAGCAGAGCCACGGGGCTTTCCGGGGCATGGGGGAGCTGCCTGGAGGGAGAGGCGATGCCCACCTTAGAAACAAAGGTAGGGTAGGGTAGGGGCAGGGGGGCGTGTGGGGAGCATGGCGCCCTTACCGGACGCGGAGGTGGGCGCTGCGGGAGTCGTTGCCCCCGACGGAGACGACCTTGCAGGTGTAGGTGCCGATGTCGCCCGACCAGGTCTGGGAGATGTGCAGGGTGCCGTCTCCATCCAGCCGGACCCGTGGGACGCTGTCCACGCTGACGGGCGCCCCGTCCTTCTCCCAGATGTGCCTGCGTGGGGACGGGGCACAGCTGGAACCCAGGAGCCCTGACGCCCCGACAAGTGTCCACTGGATGCTGTCCCCCTCCCCAAAAGGGGACAGAGCCCAGGGGTCCTGGCTCCCTGTATCCTGCTGCAACCACTCCACCCAACTCTCCTCCACGTGGATGCGTGTGTGTGTGCACGCACGCCCGTGTGTGTGCAACTCATGGGTGTGGGCAGTGCCATGCCTGGGTTGGGCGCCAGGTGGCAGTGCAGGCTTGATTTGCCAAGGCTCAGGGGTGTGTGCATGTGTGTGCGTGCAACCATGGATGGCTGAGGGAGCTCCTGTGGGACCGGGCTCTTCACCTGGGACCCAGACGCCCGTCGCCCTGCTCAGGAGGAAGGGGCACGTGCCCTCCCGCCTGCCACCCCTTGGGGCAGGGCCGGGCTCCATACCTGATGGTCACACTGGGGTCGTGGGTCACGCCGCAGCTCAGGGAGGCCTTGGTGCCCTTGATGACGCTCTGGTCCTGCGGCGGGGCTGTGATGCGTGTCCGGGCTGCGGGGCGGACAGACATGCAGTGGGTCACCGGGGCTCACGCGCCCAGGGCTGCGGGCCGGGGAGCAGGAGGCGCCTTACCCCAGACGACCAGGTCAGCCGAGGCCTCGTCCACGCCGCGGGAATTGGTGGCCAGGCAGGTGTAGCTGCCCACGTCAGCGATGTGCGTGGGGCTGATGAGCAGGCTGCCCGACTCCAGCAGCGTGAAGCGTGGCAGCTGCACCGACCCGCTGGCCAGGATCCGCTCGCCTGCGGGCACGGGGATGGAGGGGAGCCGTCAGCCAGGCCCCAGGGCGTTGCTGCCCCCGTCCCCCAGGCCCCGCTCCCTTTGGCCCCCCTGCCCGTACCTTTCTGCCAGGTGATGGCGGGGCGCGGCGCCCCCGAGGTCTCGCAGGTGAGGACTGCAGACATGCCGTCGATCACCGTGCTGTCCTGCGGCCCCCGCGTGATGTTGGGGGCAATACCTGCCCGGGCAGACATGGGGGGGGGGTCTGAAGGCCAGCCCCTGCCCAGCTGCACCCGGGCAAAGGAGCAGGAGGTGCCCCCTTCCTCCCCACACCAGGCTTGCTCTCCCAGCCCCCCCACGGGGCAGGGGCTATGGGAGGGCTGGAACCTACTGGTCACGGCCAGGTACGTGGAGGTCTGGACCTCGCCGGCGTCGTTGTGGGCGAAGCACTGGAACATGCCGGTGTCATCGGGGACCAGCCCGCTGATCTGCAGGCTCCCGTCGGGCTGCAGCCGGAAGCGCGACAGCTTCTCCAGGTGGATGGGGGCCGCGTCCTTGTACCAGGCCATGGCGGGCGGCGGGACGCCTGCAACCCCCCCAACCAAGAGACACCATGAGCCGTGGGCAGAGGCAGCGCTGGGCAGCAGGCAGGGCTGGGACAGCACCCACCTCTGGCCTGGCAGGGGATGACCACCACCGTCTCCATCTCGGCCGTCACGTGCTTCTCCGGCTCCTTGACAAACTGCGGCGGCTCTGCAAGGGGAAGCCCGGAAATGGGCCCCGAGATGCCCAGCTCTGCTCTAGCCCAGCCCCGCGCCGAGGCGGATCGGGGCGAGAGGGCTTTGTGCCCGGGCGACCGGGCTGAGACCCCTGCGCGCTCGTTACGCTCGTGCCGCAGATGCCCAGCCTCCTTACCCAGCACGGAGAGGTAGGCGCCGCGGGAGATGGAGGGCACGCTGCTGCTGCGCAGCACGGCCTCGCACTCGTAGTAGCCGCTGTCGCTCAGCGCGGGGTTGAGGATGGTGAGGCGCCGGTTGTAGTCGCTGATGCTGCTGGACACCACCGCCCCGTCCTTCTTCCACACGATGTGCAGCTTGATCAGCGGCCTGGCGCAGAGCAGGGGTCAGAGCCCATCCCCAACGAGCCCCGGCGGTGGCTTCTCCCCACTTCCCCAACTTGGCCCGTGCCAGTCCTCGGGCTGCAGGTACCCACCTGGCATTGGCCACGCACTCCATGGTCACCTCCGAGGTGCCGGCCACCACGCTGGTGTTGCGGGGCGGGATGATGATGGTGGGGGCGATGGGATCTGCCGGGCCGCCAACATCTAGGGAGAGAAACGTGGCAGCCATCAGCGCGCCCGTGTTGCCAAGAAGGCTGCATTGGTAGGAGCACTGCCAAATCGAAGGAAGTGATTTTTCCCCTCTGTTTTGCACTGGGGAGGCCACATCTGGAGTCTTGTGACCCAAGGAGAGCTCAATCCACCCCAGCCTGCCTTGCAGAGGCCTCCCTGCCACCCAGCCAGGACCTCCGCCATGCCCA
>NW_017728991.1:2041866-2043959 GCF_001723915.1 Gavialis gangeticus | reverse complement strand
AACATCTAGGGAGAGAAACGTGGCAGCCATCAGCGCGCCCGTGTTGCCAAGAAGGCTGCATTGGTAGGAGCACTGCCAAATCGAAGGAAGTGATTTTTCCCCTCTGTTTTGCACTGGGGAGGCCACATCTGGAGTCTTGTGACCCAAGGAGAGCTCAATCCACCCCAGCCTGCCTTGCAGAGGCCTCCCTGCCACCCAGCCAGGACCTCTGCCATGCCCAGGGCCCCTGGCTGACTTCCCCTCCCCGACTTCCACCCAAAAGCAGGACAGCCGCACTTTGCCGGCTGCATCCCGCACCCCGCAGCTCCTTCCAGGGCCGGGGCGGGGGGAAGCCGAGCAGGCAGGCAGCAGCCTGGTACAGCCAGGAAAGGCGGGGGACTATATAAAGCAAAATAATTGCAACAATAAAAAACCCTCATGTAGGCACCGTAAAAAAGTGATCGGCTTGAAAGCTGCTGATATAGCTGAATCCATAAACATGGCCCCGGCGTTGTTTATGGCGCGCGGGGATGCCGAGCTACCGAACAACAGATTCATGGAGCTCGGGGATGAGCGGGGCAGGGACGGGAGAGGCATAAAGCCAGGAGAAGGAGAGCCAGAGCCAAGCCTCTTTGCAGCCTGAATTAGGAGCACCATGGCTTTGTCTGGGGGTACCCATGCTCTGCCCAGCTCCTGGGAAGCAAGCGACACCTCCAAGCCGTGCTGGATACCCCACAGCAGGCGAGGAGTGAGGGGGCATGACCTGCCGGCTTGGGACCCGGGCTAAGAAATGCAGCAATGCTCCTTGCCGGGGCCGGGTGAGGGGTGCCCTTCGTGGGCCCTATCGATTGTGGGCAAGGACAGAGCTGGGTGGCAGGGGCGGGTGAAGCGGGGGCTATGGTGCGAGATAATGAGCGCCTGCGGCTGGGCCCAAAGTGCCTAAATAAATTTGAGGAGGCTGAATTGTGAAGTCAGCAGAAGCCGGAGCCTCTGCAGAGATTTACTGCAAATTAAATCTGGGCCTGAGCCAAGCGGAGCGCCGGGAAGCAGGGGCCAGGACGCCAGATGCACGACGGCGCAGGCAGGACGGGGGTACCAGCGGGGTCTGCTCCACAACCCCTCCGGGTCTCACGCTACTGCTGGCCCGTGGCACCCGCGGGCTGCTTCGTACCCCCGGGCGTCCCCACTATGAGGACACGGGTGGATGGCAGAGGCTGGAAGGGTGCACGCCGCAGCTCCAGGGCAGTCGGGCATTGCGCCCGCCGTGCACTCACTTTCCACGGTGAGCGCGATGGGCTGGCTGGTCTTATTGTCCCCATTCTTGTCGTTCACAGCTTGCACGTAGTACCGCCCCGCGTCGGGTGCCACCGTCGACAGGATGACCAGGGTGTTGTCCAGCGTGATTGCTCTGGCGTGGGGGGAGAAAGCAGAGACACAGCGTCAGCGTGGGCGCATCAGCGTCCCTGGGGTGTTTTACACCCTTATTGGGTGCGTTTCACGATGGGGGTAAATCGCAGCGGCAGTGGTGCGGGAGACCACAAATTAACGTGGCAACAAAGCCCTTAATCTCGGGCGAAGAGCAGCATCTCCAGCATTTACCTCGCCCGGCTCTAAATTATCCCCAGGACTAAGTGTTTGGGGGGGAGGCGGGGGGACACGCCGGGCATTTGCAGATTAATAGGGTTTCTCTGGGTTTCTTTTTTTATATAGAATGATCTAATCTGCTGGCAGCATGAAACGGTTGGGGGAATATATTTTACCATTAAATACAAGATAAAGAGCTTTATCTCCTCAATCCTGCTTTGCAAATAGAAAGGAGACGCGCTCCTTTCCCTGCACGACGCGGGTTGCCAACTCAATTGCAGCAGGCTGGCGCTGGCACCAGTGAAGCCGGCAGCTCCTAGGTGCGCGTGGGCCCGTGGGAGTGCATGCCAGGGGCTGCTGTGTGTTGCTACACGCGTGGGCAATGGGTGCAGAGACCGTGTCCATGCACGCTGCGTGTGCAACCCACAGGAGGGGAGCGTGGTTCTTCTGGCCGCTCGGGCACCAGAAGTCGAATGCTCACTACAGCTGCCAGCGAGGGCCGGTGTGCCAGCTGTCCTGTGATCGATGTG
>NW_017728991.1:2032818-2036866 GCF_001723915.1 Gavialis gangeticus | reverse complement strand
GTGCATGCCAGGGGCTGCTGTGTGTTGCTACACGCGTGGGCAATGGGTGCAGAGACCGTGTCCATGCACGCTGCGTGTGCAACCCACAGGAGGGGAGCGTGGTTCTTCTGGCCGCTCGGGCACCAGAAGTCGAATGCTCACTACAGCTGCCAGCGAGGGCCGGTGTGCCAGCTGTCCTGTGATGGATGTGCGCGCGTGTGCTTTTAATGCGGAGCAAGAGCGCGCAGACACACCGTTCCCAGGAAGAGACTGACTGCAGAGAAATCCCCGTTTCTCCTCTGAACTCACAACCGTTTGCTGCTTCCTCATGCCCTCTGCATCTATCGCACGTGCGTCTGCGTGCCGAAGCTGGGCACGTCAGCAGCTGCGTGCACCGGAGGCAGCACGTGTGCGTGCACATGCATCTAGCACGGTCATGTAGCGAGAGACCCTGATGACCCGCAGGCGTGTCGGCACACACGCCGGACGGCGCCGAGCGTGTCACTATGGATGGGTCTGTCTGCGTGGGGGGACGGAGCCATTTTTCCCTGGCAGACGACAGCAGCCCGCATGGGCCGGGCGCTCTCCTCACATCCATCTCCCTCCCTGGGTTTTTTTTTCTTCTTTTCTATCCTTTATTCATTTTCTCGATGATAAACAAAGCCATTAGTTTGTCAAGTCTATCTCTGGATGTTAACGCGATGCACCCGAGACATCTGTTAAACACCCTTAATGTTAGTTTAACAAGGACAAATCCAGGCGAGTTCCCGGCGCCGTCTCCCATTAGGTGAGCGCGGCGGGCTGGGAACACGTCCTCGCGGATAAACGGCTCCGCTTCCAGCGGGGACGGGGGGCCTGGGCCCACCTCGCGCGGGTCACACTTCATCACTTTTTACAAGCCCCTGAAATCTCTCCGGAGAGGCTTTGAGCCGTTCAGGGCCTGACCGCTATCCTGGACGTCCCACCGCCTTGAGTTCGAGGCATCCTGGAGTGCCTGTTTCAGGCTCTCTGCAGACTCAGGCAGCTGCCCACCGTGCCCTCTCCCCCCATCCATCCTCACATAGACAGCGTGAACCTGGGATGTGATTCTGGTCTTACAGGCACTGGGCACCGGTGCCCCATCCTGCCCTATGTTGGCATCCCCAGGGCCACAGCAGGGTGTCTCTAGGCCCAGAAGCGAGATGGTGACTGGGCAGTGGCCGAACGGAGAGCACGGGGCACGTGGTGGGTGCAAGAAAGGGTCCTGAGCCTCCCTCCACTCTCCTCCTTTGCTTACTATTGCCTGTGCTCATCCCCTCCCCGAGAAGACTGTGCATCGCGCTGCATGATAATTCAATTAGGGGCTAGAAACACAACGAACGTGTCCGTGCCACGGTTGAGGCATCAGCAGGTTGACAAGGGGCTGCTAATCCCGCCGCGGTCGGTCGGGGGGTGAAGGGGGGCAGGGAGCTCTCTTTCCCCGGTACGACAGCAGCCCGCGCCGCCTGCCACCCCGGCCGGCGCTGCCAGCCCGATAGCATTCATCAGATCCGTATCTCCCTCGCGCAGACACCAGCCAATTCGCTTCCAGGGACCCCTTTTAACTCTGCCATGAATATTAATCTGCTGTAATTGCTGCGATAAGGTTGATGGAGCTGGCGCTTAATGGGACCAGCCCCGCGCGCCGGGGCTGGGAGCGCGCGGGCGGTGTGGGGGGAGCATTCGCAGGCTTGTCGGCAGGTTGGATCCCACCAGGAAAAAGAGGGGGATATAGGGCAGATCGCCTTGAGGTGTCTGGGGAAATCTCCGAGGAAATCCCCGGGGGAAAAGGGGACAAGGCAGGGAAGAGGACAGGCATCGCCGGGACGTACTCACATGCGACTGCTGGGGGGGATTTTCCGGCCGTCACGAAACCAGGTGACCTGGGGCTGGGGGAAGCTGGCGATGTGGGGGGCACGGATGACGGCTGCCTCGCCGTGCGACACGCTCTGTCGTGCCTCGCTGTCCTCGAAGCTGCCCATGTCTGCAAGGCAAAGGGAGATGCGGCGGTCGGGCAGGGGGTGTCCTGCGCACCGCTGCCCTGCACCCCATGCAGCTGCTTGGGAGCAGAGAGGGGACCTCTTTGCAGCGCCCGTCCATGCTCCGGTGCAATCTCTCCGGGGCTGGGTCCGAACAGGCCACGGGGCTGCAGTGCCTTGTGGAGGGTCAGGCTTGGAGGGCTGGGGTGCAGCCCCCGGGACAGCCCAGCCCAGCCCGGGCATCGTTAGAGACGCACGCGCTGTCCTGCCCTCCCGCGGGGGATGCCGTGGGGATGGGGGGATCCGACAGCACCCTCCGTGCGATGCCCGAGGTCAGAGCCGCCCTCCGCCCGCGCGCTGGCAATTTATAGCCTCTAAAAATAAATAACTGAGGAGAAACCAGGGTAGGTGGGGGGCATGGGGGGGGGGATTTTTATTGACTTCCCTTAATTGCGGTAATTAAAAACATGTAAAGAATCTTTTTTTAACGACTTTGCCATTATCATTAGTTGTTAGCGCAGCTGCCTTATTAATTTCTCATTAGCTTCCTGATTTGTCATCGCTCTTCAGGAACGGGGTGTGCTAGCACCTCTGCGGGACCCCGACGGGGGGTTGCTGATGTGGGGAGGGGAGCGAGGCGCTGGGTGCGGGGCCTGCTTGCACCGCAGGTCTCTGCACTCCCGGAGGCACGTGGGACGCAGGGCCCCGCGGCTCTGGCCATGTTCAAATCCAGCCCGGAGCAAAACAGAGCCCCCCACTGCACCGTTCCCCTTGAAAGGACTCGCTGGGGCTGGGTGCATTTCCCTCCGCCCCGTGCAGGCGTGCAGTAAACCCTCCGGAAAACTGGCGCGAGCGGGTGATCCGTGCAGGACCCCACGGTGCTCGGAGCTGTACGTTGCAGCCGGGCTGGGGCATGACTGCAGCATCCTTCTCCCTGCTTTACAGGGCAGGATCAAGCCCCAAGGGGCACGGTGACTGGCCCGAGGAGGTGCGGAGCCGGGGATTGCACCCCAGGGCAGCATGGTGCTGGGAAAGGGCCCCAATCTGGGCAGAGCTCAGCCCACGCCAGCTCCTCGCGAGGGCAGGGAAGATTGCAGAGTCGGCCAGGCCTCGGGCTCCCAGCGCACGGCGGGAGCCCGATGACAGCTCTCCATCCATCACGGCGGCACCGGGCGCCCGAGCTGCCTCCCCGCTGATGGATGCAGGCGCTCGCCCGCTCGCTCCCCGTAACGATTACAAACAGTGTTTGCTTTGGGAGCCGCGGCGGAGGAGATGCCTCCTGCTTCCAGCCTGAACCGGGGTGGGAGTAACCCAGGGGGGCGCGGCAGACCCCCCCCCCGAACAGGCGTCACTTACAGGCCACCTGCACCTCCGTCTGCCGCTGCAGCAGGGCCCCCATGCGGTTGCGGACGATGCAGCGGTAGAAGCCGGCGTGGGTGCGGTCCAGCGACGTGATCATGTACCTGGCGTGGGGCAGAGAGACACAGCGGTGATGAGATGCTGGCACGGCCCGGGTGTGGGACACCGGGGCTGCCTGAGATCCGGATACCCTTCCCCGGGTGGCGGTAGCCCACCCTGTGCCCAGCAGATGTCCAGCAGCGGGGTGGGAGGGGGAAGGGCACCCCCTCCTAGGGGCAGCGTGCTGCCCGCTCCTCCCACCGGGTGCCCAAAACCCCACGGCCAGGCCAGGCTCCCGGCCGGCCGCTAGGTGTCAGCGCCGGCCCCGTACTTGGCAGCCGCGGGGAGGGTTACTCAAGGTCAAGGGCAGCCTCCAGCCCAGCCTCCCTGCGGCTAGCAGCATCCTGCCTGCCCGGCCCTTCCCCGCGGCTCGCCCGCCACGGTGCCAGGCCCCGCGTGCCCATCCTTGAGCTTGTGGCACCCTGGCCGCATCCATCCATCCCGCAGCAGGGCTGAGCCGGCTGAGAGGGGAGCCCAAATCCGCCCCATCTCTCCCCCTGCTCTCTGCACCGGGGCTGTCGGGCTGGCACCACCCCTGCGATACCCCCATCCCGGTTCGGGCAAGCCGTGCCCGAGATCGCAAGCTGCAGGCAGGGGTGGGTGGCAGGGAGCAC
>NW_017728991.1:2014885-2027818 GCF_001723915.1 Gavialis gangeticus | reverse complement strand
GGCTGGCCCCCCCCCTGCGATCCCCCCACCCCGGTTCGGGCAAGCCGTGCCCGAGATCGCAAGCTGCAGGCAGGGGTGGGTGGCAGGGAGCACAGCCGGAGCAGTGTCCACAGCTCAACCCGGGAGCGAGTCCTTGAGTGTCAGGCCTGATCTCCAAAATGATCCTTCTGGGCTTTAAATAAGACATTTCCATGCCGCCGAGCTGTCAGGGGCTGACGGGGACGCCGGGAGGAACAGGCAGGCTCTCCTTGCTGCGTCCTCCTTAATAAATCACCATGCTGCTGCCGCGCCACCACCACATGCACACCCGTGCATGCACACCAGGCCTGGCACAGCCCTGTGCTGGGGTCTGAGCACGCTCCCTTCCACAGGCGTGTGCCTCCACGTGTGCGCCCTTCTCCCCCCCACCCCTGTGCTCCTTCGGTCACACGCACTGTGTGCCTGGACACGCGTGCAAAGACGCAGCTGCATGCACGCTACCCCTCTCCCCCGTCGGTCGCACACCGCATCTGCCTCCAGCTGGGCTCTAGTGGGAAGAGGCCGTGGCTCCCTGGCGTGGCAGGGGTGCTGCACCCACAGGTGCACGCGACAGGGCACCAACACCAGGACAAGCATGTGGAAGGGGGTTTGGGAGAGAGAAGCAGGCAGAGGAGGGGCTCGCAGGCGGTCAGTGTGCACCACGGTGCTGGGAGCAGGCACCTGGATAGCTCCTAGCACCGCAGCTCCCCCCTCAATAGCTCCCCACACCCGGGCAGTCTACCTGGCACGTCCTCCCGGCAAGGGTTTCGGCTCCTAACCCCTTAACCCGGCTCCGTCCCTGCCAACGGCAGTGACCTGAGTTCGTGCCACCAAGCCCCGGACGCTTGGGTCCCTTCCTCTCGTTGCCAGCTCAGGCTCCAACGTGCTGCATGCATGCGGAGGCGTGTACGTGCACACGGGCTGTGAGTGTGCATGAGGAGGCGTGCGTGTATCTGTGCCTCGTGGTCTGAAACACACACAGACACGTGATGCCGGCAGAGCCCCATGCCCACAGCCCGCGTGCAACCTCCCTCACCGGGGCTATACACAACCCAGCGCTCACATCCGGTGCCCAAACCCTCCTGGATATTCAGGCCAACACCAGCCCCTCATCTCAGGCCACTGCCTCCTCCACCCAGGCGCTGGGCACCATCTTCCCTCTCTGCAAAACACAAGGCACGAGGCCGACAAGTCTCCACTGGCCGCAGGGAAGGGGATGAAGAGACTCAAGCAAGCCGATGACCCCCTCACTGGCCCAATGAACGGGCCGCATCTCCGCGCCACCGGAGACCGCGGGAACATCACAGAGCCGAGCTTTGGCACGCACCTGAACGGATGGAAACAGCCCCGAGAAAGGAAATCAATTATCCAGCGCAGCCTGGCCCGCAGTGATTAACCAAAGGAGAGGAGGGACTTTGTTCTCTGCTGCCTGGCGCCCGTGGAGGCTTTTATCCAAGCTGGGTTTAATTTGATTCCCTTCCCGATCGCGCTTGGCGTTAAAAGGATCGTAACTGATTTCATGCCCGCACCTGACACGGGGACGTGGCCGCCTCGGGAGAGAGGGGGACGGAGAAGGGAGGGCCGAGGCAGGGGCTTGCAAACCGGCTGCGCTCACCCCCGTCCCCGCCGCGCTGCCCGCCTGGGCAATGGGCTCTCGTGGGGTCCCTCCAAGCGCTGGGCCTGGGCTTTGCCATGAGAAAGCAGGGCCAACCCAGCCGGCAAACAGGGCACAGCCAAGGCCAGGCTCCAGGGCCCGGGCGACTGCCTTGCAGCGGTCAGGAAACTACCTGGAAACTTGGGGGGCACTTTTCTGAAGCTGGGGGTCCGACTCCTCTGGAGTGGGCTGAGCCTGGCCTGCCTGAGCCGGTCGGCTTTGCAGAGCAGAGCAATGGCTGAGTGAGAGCAAGGCATGCACAACACCTTGCCCCAGCCAGCCAGCCGTCTTTGCAGGAGCCCTGCCTGGGTGGTGGCTTCATGAAGCCCCTCCACATGTCCTTCAGGGACAGATAATGGGCTGGAAGGGTCCCGGGTGTCCTTGCACCCCCTAAGCTGTCACCGTGCTGCGTCCCCAGGCTCTATAACGGTCTTTTACATCCTACGGACGCAGATCAACGTCAGCGGCAGGCGCTTTCCTTTCCTCCCTGGGCACCAGGGCAGGGAGAGGAAACGTGCCCCAAGCAGCCCAAGGAGAAATATTGCCTTGGCTTGCTGGAAAAGGGGCCGGGGAGCAACTTCCCTCCCTCCCTGTGAATGCAGCTGCCCCCCGTGCTGCAGAAACTGCCACTGGCAGCACGTCGGATCCGGAGGTGCCCAGACCTCGATGGCTCAAGACGTCCCCACGAAGGTCCCGGTGCCCGTGGGCGGGGATGCTTCATCGGTGCCACCAGGTCGCTGCAGCTCCAGGCCCCGCAAGCGCAAAGTCCGTGCGGCGCTTCAGACGCAAACCACTCGCGGCAGCGGCAGCTGGAATGGGTTTGGGAGCTAAAAGCCTTGGCACGGCCCTTTTGATTTACATTCCTGTCTAATGACTAATTAATTCTAGAGGGGGACATGTATTTGAATAGTTATTGTGTGATAATGAAATGTCAAGTGAGCATTAAAACACACTTAGCGAGGGTTTAACAGCCCCCGGCATCTGACACACGCGTGCGTCCCGGTACCTACACATGCAACGTGCCATCCGCAGCGGGATGCACTCAATATGTCCTTAACAACCCCCTCGGTGCTTCATCAACGCACGTTAACGGCCCGATTGAATCTCAATTAGCTCCCGCCTGGAGACGCCGGCGTTGTGACACATGTGGCCGGAGCCGTCCCGCGTGCCGAGGCAGCGCTTTCGCGCGGCCGGGGAATTAATTGCAAGAGCTCCGGCAGCCTTGTAAATCGTGGCTCAAGCAGTCCTGCTAGGACAATAAGCCCTTGAATAATTGATGCACGGGCATTAATCTGCCGGCTTCCTGCGGAGTAGGGGTGGGAGGGAGCAGCTGAGCTGGGCCGCGCAGAGGGAGGCTGGAGCAACAAGCCGGGTATTTGTGCTCCCCGGTCCAAGGTAGGATGCTTGGGGGTGCTACCTGCTTGTCTTCTCGCTCCAAACTCTGGCATCACATGCCCTCGACCTGTACATCACCCAGAAAGGTGCAGAGCTGGGTTACTGTACAGCCCCAAGCACGCACAACTCGCCTCTGGCCACCCTGTGCCAGCAAAGGTCCCGGTGCAGAGCCCAGGCCCGCGCACCACTCATCCCAGACCCTCTCGGCTACCATCAGCACAGCCGGGGCGGTCGCAAGCCTTCTGCTCCAAGCTGCTATTCTCTGGGGGGGGTTCAGCCAGGACTCGTGTTTGTCGCCTGCTTCTCACCTCTGCCGCCGTTTCAAAATTTTTTGCAAAAATCGAGTTGGTCTAATAAAAGATATCACCTCCACCATGAGTCCTGATTGCTTCATCATCCAGAAAGCTTTTCTGTGGCTACAGGATGCTGCCCTCGGGGCTGGCGGATGCAGCCTTCCTTCTAGGAAAGAAACGGCAGGTGCCTGGGGCGGCTCCGAGCGCCACGCCAGCCCTGGGGACACAACTCGGAGACACGGGAGATGAAGGATGCACGCTCCAATCTCTGGGCTGGCAATGGTCTTGCACAGGGGCTTTCACAGGAGGGCACCAAATGAGCATGTTGCACCAGCAAAGGAAGCTGCAGACATTCAGGCTGGGGATGAAACCCAAAACGGAGGATTAGTCATGCAGAGATTTGGGGCGGGTGGGAGCATCTGGAGAAGCTCATATGCGAGTCTAAGATCTAATTAAATTTTCCCAGCCTCCGAGCTGCTAGCAGAGGGGCTGACGGGCTCCCGGAGAGGAGGAGGGAAATCCTCAAGGTGCCCGAGAGATCCCCGTGCCAGATGGGGTGGGAGAGCAAGACGAGCCTGCGTTGCCCAGGCCAAGCGGGTCCATCCGCGGGTAACGGATGAGCAGCGCGATTCGGGGTGGCAGCAGGCCTGGAACAGGACACTCTCCGGTGATGAATTACCAGCCCCGGCTCATCTGCATGGTAAATTTTTTGTGCGAGAGAAATAAACATCCTCAACCCGCGGAGAGGCTCCTGGCCGCAGAGGCTTTCATTAAGGCATCCGAGCGCCTGACCTGCATGCTGCAATGCCGGGGATGAGGGTGCCGGAGAGATGAGCGGTGGGAAGTTGCACGAGCTGGGAGTCCTGGGAGCTGGTGCCCTTTCAGAGAGGCAAAGCCATGTCTGAGCCGGATGGTGCAGGAGGAAGACGGAGGGAGGCAGGTTGTTGCAGCTGCAGCCTGTGCGCACGGCCCTGCACGCTTCATGGGAGTCTCTGCTCCAGGGCGCAGGCACTCATGCACGCTTCCCCCGCTTCTCCAGTTCTTCCCATTGCAAGCACCAGCACCTGAGGCCCTGCCGGCATCCTCGCTACCTGCAAAGGAAGACACCGAGGCCTGGAGGCCTGCCCTGACTTGACCCAGCAAAGCTGCTGGAGGGCGTGGGGCTGGGTCCGCTGTTCTGCGCAGGGATCCCAAAGCCGGTCTCCTTGCACCGACAGATCTCCACATTGCACTTTGCAGACAAGAGCCTGCAACCTGCCTTGGAGCCCCGCTCTCCTCTCCCACGAGCCCCCTGGGAGCATGGGGCAGGCGGTGCTGACCCATGCCAGCCCATCGGTGCCCACGGGAGCGAGGATCAGGTGCATATCTCCATGCGACCAGCCTGTCCATAGACCTCCGCCGAAACGCACGGCTCCGCTGCCCAATCTCCACTCCTGTGCCCAGCCTCGGAGGCTGTCACTTGCCTCTCGCCAGCCCTTGGAGCCGGCCCTCCCTTCTCCAAGGGTTAGCCCGTCACTAAACTCGTTAACTTTTAATTACCACCTTCCCACTGCCGTAGCCGCCTGGCTCTGTGCCACCTACATCTTTATTAAAATTCAATTTGTGCCCATCATAACTAATTCCGGCACTCCAGCTTCCTCGTCAGCAGCCGTCGGGCTCCAGATATGCCGTCCGAGCCCTCTCCAAGGGGACCCGGGGACGGGCAGCTCCGGCCGGGATGGATCCAGGTGATGCTGCAGGCTGGGCTGGAGACGGCAGGCGGGTGATGCTCTGCAGAGCAGCTGTGGGCTGCGTTAGCTGCACGTCAGCCCTCGGTTTGCTTGGGTCTCCGCTCCCCACAGGTTTCTTTTCTCTCTTCCCTCCACCCTCCCCGGCCAGGAGCCAGCTCTGGGCATCACAGGCAGGTAGACGCGACAGTGCAGTGCCCTGCAGCTACAGCACTTCCAAAACGGGGTCACTGTCCTTGTTTTGCAGATGGGGAAACTGAGGCACACAATCGAAAGGTGCTTGACCAAGGCTGGGCAGCAAGTCAGTGGCAGAGCTGGAAAAAGGACTCAGGCGTCTAGGTCCTAAGCCTGATTCCCTCACCACCTGATGCCCTGGCCTCAATCCAGACTTAGCACCAGGACATCCCTGCTCCCAGAGAGGGGAACCAGACCCACGCTCTCCTGGGCTAACCAGTGGGCATCACTGCCTGCAGCAAGCCTGCTCCATGCACTTCAGAGGCTGCAGCACAACAGCCGTGGATGCTCCAGGCTCCCCCCTTCCCCCTCGTACTCGCAGCAGCAGGTAGCACGTTGCTTCGGAGGTGGCTCCACTCCCCGGGCTCTGCACTTTTGCACGCCCCCGCCCCCTTCTTGCCGGCGTTCCCACAATCCAATTTAATGGTTGACATTTTGCATTCTTCCCACGCCGACACTGAGCGTCTCTGCCGGCCTGGGGGAGCCGGGGCTGTGCGGGGCCCTCCAGCCCTGCGCGGGGATCAGACGCAGGCAGGAACTGCACAAATCCCAGCATGTAACGAGGTCTGTGCCCCTGTCTGGGAAATGGGCTGGACCCCCAGCAGGTCACATCCAGCCCTGGGAGGAGGCAGCGGCAAACTCAGCCCTTGCACCAAGGCTGGCACTGCTGGTGGGTTGCAGGGCTCAGGAAGGGGTCCGTCCCCGGAGCTCCCCATCGTTCAATGGGGAGCTCTCAACTGGTTGTTTTCGGCTCCTGGTCCCCGGCACCGTGGCTGGCAGGGCCCAGGTCGTACCCCAGGATCGGGTACACTCATGCCCCATCTCACTGTCTCCCTGGGTGCTGACCCCATGCAACCAGCTGTGCCAAGGGCTCATCCAGGGTGCAACCTGGGGAGGGGCAGTGGCATCCCAAGATGCGGGGTGGGATCTTGCCCTGCAAGCTCAGCTGAAGGAACAGACCCCCCAGCAGAGCCCGGGCACGGACCGGGGAAGCCAGCAGCTCCAGGGTCCGACCCCACGGCCCCTGCACCCCACGGTCACGCAAAGTCAGGGAGCCCCCGAGCCACCCTCCCGGGTGCAAACGGCCCCGGCGTCACCATCCGGGAGGGCACATCCCGCTCGCTGCCTGGTTGACGAGGCGTTGCCACAGCAACGAGAAGCCCTCGGAGGTGAGGGCTGCTTTCACCGGAGCGGCTCGCGTGGGGCTGAATGACTGATGAGGGGCCGACGCGCTCCATCCGGGGCCGGGGCCGGGTCCTGGGTGCCGGCGTCACGAGGGACTGGAGACCCTTGGGCACATGCCCGTGCCCCGCTCATCCCCCTGCTCCAGCGCCGAGATCCCAGCGCCCCGTCTCTGCCTCGGGGGCAGACGGGACTGGGGCCAGGCCCATGCCGGGGCTGGCGCCGTTCGCTGCCAGGGTCTGGAGCCGGGCTCACCCACGGCAGCTGGCAGCACGGAGCGGGGAGAGCTGGAGCCTGGGGTCTCCCCGGAGCCTCTTCGAGGGGCGCCGGCCGCCGGCTCTCCGCAGGAAAGGGGCAGATGGGCGCGTGCCCGGGCTCACCTGTACTCCAGCGAGAACTTGGTCAGCTCCCTGCCGTTGTGCAGCCACTTGAACTCCAGGGGCCAGCTGCCCTCGGCCATGCAGGTCAGCACCAGGCGGTTGCCCTCCAGGTGCACCTGGCTCCGCGCCGGCTCCGTCTTGAAGTAGGGCGACACGTCATCTGCAAGGGAAGCACCGGGGCACGGGTGAGAGGGGGCTAGCGACGCGCAGAGCCCCTTTCTTGACCTGCGTCTTGCATCCGCACCTCCCCTGTCATTGCCTTTCACCCCAATACCCGCAGCACTTGCACCTCCCTCCCACCCAGACGCCCCTTCCCCTCTCCCTGGCTGCTGCCGAGAGTCCCTGGGCCTGCGTGAAGGGAAGGGTGAGATGGGGAAAGCATCCTATTTTTAGCTGCTTTGCAGCAACCTCTGGGGCTGCCACGCTCCCCTGCTACCAGCCGAGCACTTCCAGGCCGCGCCATTTGGACACCGCAGCCCTCGGCCACGCGCCCGGCTAGACATCAACGCCGGCGTTACGTGGTTTCTGCCGAGACCCCGCCAGCAGGCACCAGCTCCTGTCCAGGGATGGGTGGGAGACCCATGGGCTGGACCCCGCAGCGTTGCACGCAGCAGAGACTTCAGCAGGACTTGCAAGCCACAGTCCTTCACCGTGACTTCTGGGATCCTATTTGATTCGGATCCTGCCCTCACGCCAGCTTGCACCAGCCTGGTCGCCCACAGCGCCCCGCAGGAGCTGGCCCGTCCCCCAGAGATCACCCAGCTCCCAGCCGCCCCCTCCTCTCAAGCCGTTTTGCAAGCACTTAGTGCACCGAGGGCTTATCTCAGCAGCTTTCTTCCCTTTGTTCCCCGCTGTCTTTGTAGCATTTCAGATGGCACCGGGCTCTTAACCGGGGGAGCGGAGAGGGGGCCGGCGGGCAGCGAGCCAGGACGAAACAGCGGAGCTCTTTGCTAAGTAAAAGTCTCGATCGAAGCAGGCGGGTCCATTTGCCACTCGACAAATGGGAACCCTTTCGCTTCAAAGGCGCGAGGCTGTTCCCCAGCAGCTTTCAAGTGGGCTTTGAATCAGGCCTGGATTTGCTTCTTTTTTTTTTTTATTATTATTATTCTGCATCAGATTCCTGCCTTTGCTCTCGCTCGGCTTTAAAACATCGGCGCTCCCGGCCAGAGCGATAAAGAGCGCCTTGGCGCGGGACCCATTCGCATACGCACACAAGAGCCACTTCACCCGGCGCGGTGCGGCGCAGCGCGGGGAGGGGAGCGAAACCCACGCCGTGCGCTAAAAGGCTCTCAGCGGCTCCGCGCCCCCACTCTGGGTAATTTGCTCGGAGGTAGGCATTTCTATTCATCGCCTCGCCGGGCCCCTGGGAGCTGAACAGACCCAGGATTGGCAGCTTTAATACAGCCCAGGGCTGGGGGTGCGCGGCCTCGCCCGGGGAAAACCCCCAAGGCGTTTATGGGGGTGGAGGACGATGCTCCATCCAGGACGCTAGCACCCATCTCAGCCCCCGACCCGGTTCAGAGAAAAGCCGCGGCTCTACCGGCGTCACGGCCCGCGCCGGAGCGGCAATCGGTTCTGCCGGCAGATCCAAGCCAGGCCAAGCGCCGGCGCCCGGGATGAGCCGGAAAGTTTAAGTCCACACTAACCAGTGCCTCAGTTTCCTCCTTGCTCTGAAACAGAGCTGGTGCTTTACCCCGTGGGGCAGGGCTGAGGCCTCCCTCCCCTCCAAAAGAAGCTGCAGCTGACGGCGGGCAGGAGCGACCCTAAAGCACGCGGCACCGGCTCGTCGGACGTGGCGGGGGTCTCCCCGGCTCTGCCGCCAAGTCATCGGTGTTGTCTCCACCGGCCTGCCCTGGACAACCTTTGCTGGCCTCGCTCCCCGCAGCCCTGCTCCACTCCCAGAGGCCCGGTGCTGCAAAATCCTCATTTTCTTCCCTCCCTTGCATTTTTGCAAAAGGGGGGGAAAAAGAGGAGATTAAAAAGTGAAAGAGAGACGGAGAAAATGCCTCTGTCCCTGCCCTTCGCCCGCCCCAGCCAAGCAGGGAGAGGAGGCTACAGTGTCCTCTTGTCTGCATTGCTGCCCTGTCCCTGAGATAAGGCCCTGTGCAAGGTGCTGGGAGCTGGCAGCACTACCCCCCAGGCTTCATCAGGGAGGGGACCAGTCAGGCTGGGGAGGACAAGGGCAGGTCCCCGGGGTTATGGGGAGTCCCTGGAGCTTCCCCCATCCAGGATCCCCCCAGCCTGGAGCCTTCCCTGCCTGGCTCGCTTGGCGCAGGCTTTGCGTCGGTGCAAGCAGCGGCAGCAGGTGTGAACAGCCTGGTGCAGGACCTGGTGCAGGGACCCCCGGGGTCTGCTGTGGCATCACCCCTCCCCTCCCCTCCCGGCTGCCACCGTTTCATCCACTCTTCCCTGCCAAGGGGTGAAAAGGCGAGGGAAATTGTGCCATGGGGCAGGGGGGCCCAGGCAGGGCAGCAGCAGGGAGCATATTGGGGAGGTCATTGCTGGGGGGGGTCCTGCTTCCCTTTAGTATTTGATCTGGGGAGACTTGTGCTGTGGAAGAGGAAGGGCTTGGGAAGGGCCAGGAGGCTTATGTGTGTGCATACGTTTGTGTGCATGCATGTGTGCACACGCGCGTGCGCCAGCTGGCAGAGGGCTGAGAGGAGCTGTGCAAGTGCATGGCGGTGAACTAAATTCATGCGAGCCCGAGACCTTCCTGGCAGGGGCCAGGCTAGACCCGGCAGCCTCCCATCTAAGCGCTCAGCCCCTGCTCCCAGGGCATCCCGGTCAGCCAGCAGTACAGAGGCTAGGACACTTGGTGAGGATTCTGCTCGGGCAGGGAAGTGCTCTTGCACTTGCTCACACTTGCAGTGACAGGGCGTAGGTGACAGGTGTCACCCCCGCGACCACCCCATCCCTGCTCTCAACACCAGGCTGCACCTTAACTCCCCTCCCCAGCACTGTGGAGCCCCATCCTGGCACGTCCGGAGCACCCCCCTCCAAACAGTGGCAGTGGCACCAAAACCCGCTACAGAGCGGAGAGCGCTGTATGCAGCCGGGATGGGACTGAGCAAAACCGAGCGCCTTCACCCAACCCCCTCAACCTACTGTGGGGCACTGGGGAGAGGTCTGGAGACTCATCTCGGCTGTGCTCAGAGGCCAAGGGAGACCTGGGACGTGTGCAGATCCCTCGTGCAGTGCAGTGCAGCCAGCTCTGGGGAGTGGCACAGGAGCCGCATGGATATGCCGCACAGGGGTGCTTGCTCAGCACCAAAATGCAGCCGCTTCTGGGGTGCGACACAGCAGCTCGGCAGATACCTCTCCACATAACTCATGCAGCGCTTCTGAGCCTCCTGGGAGATGCCCAAGGCTGGCGGGCAGGGGTCCCCCTTGCCTTGCCAGTGCTGTGCGTGTTGTATTGGGCTATTGGCCCTCTCCACCCCAGAGCTGGCTGCATTTTGATCGCTGCTGGCTGCACGCAAACCCTGGAGGGATCGTTTCCTCCCTGGGACGTTACAGCTCATTTGCATGACAAGGGCATCGCCATGCTGGAGGATGTCACCACCTGGAGCTGTCATCACCCTGCCCATTGCTATGGAAATGAGCAGGGGTGCCCAGGTAGGGGGTAGCAGCGGGGTTGGATGCAGCAGGTGCAGACGGGCTCCGGAGACAGGAGGGAGCTAACCCGCTGCGGCAGAGCCTGCGGCGGACCCCCTTCCATGGGGTGGGAGGAAGCTCAGCATAGGGGGTCCAGATCCTGAGCATGGCGGAGCACCCCCTGATTTGAAAGGGCTGGGTCAGAAACGTGCTCTGACCCGCATCAGGCACCAGCTCATGGCTCAGGACTCCTGGGTTCCTTTCCCAGCTCTGCCGCTGACTCCTTGCATGGCCTCGAGCACATCCCTTCACCCCCATGCCCCTACTCTCCAACACAACGAGGCTGGAACCAGCCCCTCCAGTGTCCGTCACCACCGGGACCCAGGGAGCACAAACATCCTAGGTGGCGGGTAGCAAGCGCAGCGGCAAGGTGCTGGGCAGTGAAACGCAGGCCACCACCAAGAGGAGGAGGGAGATAAATATGGGCCAGCTTGGGAGAGAGAGAAATCCCCCAGGATCCTTTCTGGGATTGGTGCACGGTGCATTGATCTCTCAAGCTGGGGTGGAGGCAAGCTCCGGCCCCTGAGATTTCCACGTGGTTCTGGGAACAGCTTTAATCCGCCGACCTCCAATCGATCCAGGCTAGGCTGGATCTGCCCGGGGAGAGGAGGGCAATGGTCTTGACTTGAAGGAAGCGGTTATGGGGAGGCTTGCTTTGCAAGGGCATGGGGCACATTTAGATTGGCACCGGGAGGCCTTGGCAGCATGAGATGCCCCCGTCTCCTCTCCCCCCACACGCTGATGGGCTGGGCAGGGCCCAGGATAAGAGCCCCAGTGGCTGGGAGGGACCGGGAGAGCTCATGCGGGTTACACACTGGCGTTGCACACCCATGGCTATGCACCTGGGCAGCATCTGCAGGTCGTCTCTGCTCACAGAGAGCCCAGGGCTGCGCGGGTGGTCCACAGAGACTGCTAAGAGCCCTGGAAAGCCACGCACACACACATGCACACATCCGTGCGCACACTCATGCACGTGTCCATGCACACGACCATGCACATGCCTGCAGGTGGACGCCTCAGGTAGCACCATCCCCCAGCAGGACGGACAGGCGCAGAGTCAGCACAGAGCTGGACATGGAGGCAGAACATGCCCAGGAGACCACGGTCACTTCTTGCACGCGCGCAGGGAGGCTCTGCACGCACGCATGCATGGGGGGCCGCGGGAACCCAGGGCGTCCCCCCACCACGCCGCGGTAGGTAGGAGCTGGCAGCAATGGCACTTTCCATGGATGCCAGTCGCAGCCCCACAAGTGAAGGGTCATTATTGCTAATTTCTCCTCTCCCCCATCTGTTGTGATTGTTTACACTCCACTTGCTAATTACAGACTAATTAGCCGGTGCAGAAATTCATCACTTTCCAAACACAGGCAGCAGTAAGGGCCTGCCTCTGACATCTGCACGGTGGCTGGCAGCGCCTGGGGGTCTGGGATCGGGTCGGGGGTCCCCTGAGCGCACGCACCCCCTGGCTGGACTTTGACCCTCAGCTCCAGCCGTGCGGGGCCAGTGGTCCAGGCCTGCAGCTCCGTGCCAGCTCCCTGCAGGAAGGCCTGGACCGAGACCCGCTGAACTCATTGCACCAAGAAGCAGAGATGGAGACAGGCAAGGTAGGGGGAAGACTTCCTGCAGCCACCTCCAAGCTGCCGGGGCCCAACCTCCCCCTGCCCACCGTGGCTGAGCTTCCCCAGCCGCCGGGGCCCTGCGGTCAGGACCCCCCCCCCGGCATAATCCCACAGGCGGCCCAGGCGCTCAGCCCTGCCATCTAATGGGATCAGCATCTTTGTCCTGGCACTTTATTTACATAACGGGCATCGGGCACGGGGCTCAGCCGCGCTCCGCGCATTAGAGGAGGGGGGCTCGTTCGAGCCGCAGCACTGCTCCGAGTGCCACCAAGGGACTGGGGGGGACGACTAATGGGGATGAAATCCCTCTTGATGGAAGGGGCGGGGAGGCACTAAGCCTCCAGGAACAGAGGGCTGTCAGCTGCTGGCAACCAGGCTGCTTGCAAGGGGGGCAGAGGGGTGAAAGCAGCAGCGGTAGGGGTAGGAACCGGTCTAAGGAGCTGCTTGCCAGGACACCACGGGCAGCACCAGTGCAGGGGCTGCTCCTGCATGGGGGCAGAAGGGAAAGGACCTGAAGGGGTCCCTGAGGGCTGGGCCCCAGGAGACTCTGTTGCAAATGTAAGCAAGTCCCTCTGGGCCTCAGTTTCCCCTCCTGCCTTGTCTGTGAGCTTGCTGGGACACGGCCGCTTTGTACAGAGCCTAGCACGATGGGGCCGGGATCTCTGCTGAGCCCCTACAGGCCTCTGTGCTGCGCCGGGCATGTGCAAAGCAGGTAAGAAGCAGGAAGGACGGAGCATGACCCCCCTGCCCTAGACACACGCCCATGGGAGCTCCCCG
>NW_017728991.1:1998765-2009885 GCF_001723915.1 Gavialis gangeticus | reverse complement strand
CCGCTTTGTACAGAGCCTAGCACGATGGGGCCGGGATCTCTGCTGAGCCCCTACAGGCCTCTGTGCTGCGCCGGGCATGTGCAAAGCAGGTAAGAAGCAGGAAGGACGGAGCATGACCCCCCTGCCCTAGACACACGCCCATGGGAGCTCCCTGCTGCAGCCAGCTTCTCCGTCCACCCATCCCCGCTCCTGGGCTCTGGTCCTGCTTTTGCTGCTGATGCATCCAGATATACCAGGCAGGTCCCGATCCCTCCGTGCCTCAGTTTCCCACACCACCCAACAAGCAGAATGGCCCTACAGGAGCTATGCCCCACAGCCGGCCCCACCCCGGGGCACTGGTCCGGGGCTGGGCTTAGCTGAGCCGGTCAGCAGGGTGGTGCCAGCTGTGCGGAGAGCCCCAGGGACTTGGGCAGCTGCAGGGCAGACCCCGAGCCAGATGGCACAGGTGATGCCCCGGTTGAGAGATGCAGATGCAGGCTGAGTTGGGGGACGGGTGGGTCCCCGAGAGTGGGCACCCAGCTCTGCACAGACATTGGCCGACCCAGCAGTGGCACGCAGCGCTGTGCAGATGCTCCCAAAGCCCCTTTGGGCTACAGCAGCTGCAGGAGATGCTTCAGCCTGTTCCACCCCGGGGCTGGGAGCTCTCGGCAGCTCCCTTCAAGGTCAAAGGCCAATCCCAAACGCATTAGCAGGCACCGGCTGAAAAGCAGCTTCTCTTTGAGATGGGAAAACTTAGCAAGCCCGGTCCCCCACGGCCCACGCAGAAAGGGAGCAGCCTCAAGGGCCGGACTCCTGGGTTCTTCCCCGGGTTTTGCTGCTGGGAGGTGCTAGGCCAGGGCAAAGGTCTCCAGGGCCGGAGGGCGATGCACAGCCTCGCAATAGGGTCAGAAGCACCACAATGGCCACGGTCAGCTTCACCAGCGCTGCCCACACCCCACTCGGCCCAGACCTGGCCGGGTGCTCTGCCCCAGGCAACCCCGCACCCCACAACCAGTGCCCAGGACACTGCCGGACCTGCAACGGCAATGCAGGCCAGCAAGACGGCATGGGTGTGTGCATGCGTGTGTGCGGGGGTGGAAGGGGCAACATCTGTGTGCAGGGGAGTGTATGTGTGTGTGTGCACGCACGTGCACACACGCATGCACGGTGTAGATGTAAAGGACAGTGTGTATAAGTGTATGCATGCAGTGTGCGTGCTCAAGGTATGTGTCTGTGCATGTGTGTGAAAAAGGGATTCTGCTTGTGTGTGTGGGTGCATGTGCAAGATGTGGGCGTATGTATGTAGGGGACTCTGAGTGCGTGTGCAGGGTGTGTGGGTATGTGGTCATGCATGGGGTGGGCGTGGGGGTACATGTGCACTCGTAGGGGGCTGTGTGTGTGTGGGGGGGTGCGTGTGTCCGCATAGGGGGTGGAGGTGCACAGCGTGTGTGTTGGGTGGGTGTGGGGGGTCGTGTGCATGGGATGGGTGTGAGTGCATGTGGGTAGGGGGCTGTGCGTGTGTAGGAGATATATATGTATGTAGCAGTGCGTGTGTGTCACACGCGCTCTCATGGGACCCCAGGACAGTGGCAGCCCCATGGGGCTGGGCCACGGCCTGCCCAAGCCACGCTCCTCCATCCCCGCGCTGCCTCCACCAGCCTGGCCCCCCATGGTGGCCCGTTCCCCCACGGAAGCAGCAGGACGCCCACCCCCGCAGACAGCAGGATAGCAGCCAGGCTCTAGGGTGGGTGGGGGACACCGGGACCCTTTGTGCCTCAGTTTCCCCAGGACCTCAGCATGGCACTGCCCCCCCCGGCACAGGGCACCGCAGTCACTGGCTGTGCCAGCTCCTGGAGGCTTAACGAGCTTGGTGGTGCTGCATCGCCACAGCTGCCAGGACACCTCCGTTCTAGCCCAGCGTGACCATGGGAGCAGGCTTCCCTGCTGCCTGCCTCAGTTTCCCTCTCTGTTTTAAAGTCCAGTACCGTATTTATGAATGATCTGGATTCTGGTGTCAGAAGCGGACTGGCTAAGTTCGCTGACGGCACCAAATTATGGCGAAGCGCGGTCACACTAGAGGACAGGCTGGCGATTCAGGCCGACCTGGACGGGCTCGCAAGAAGGGTGGGTCAAAACCTGGTGACATTCAACACGGAGAAATGCAAGGTGCTCCATCTCGGGGAAAAACCCACATCATGCTTATAGGCTCGGCAGCACGACGCTCGCTAACACCACGGCTGAACGAGCCTCGGGGTCGTGACAGAGCATGAGATGAGCCACCAATGCGATGCCACAGCCAGCAAAGCAAATAAAGCTCGGTCTTGCATCTACCTATGCACCTCAAGCAAGACCCAAGAAGTCATCCTCCTGCTTTACTCGGCCTTGGTGAGGCCGCAGCTGGAGTAGTGCATCCAGTCCTGGGCTCCACAATTCAGGAAGGACACGGAGAAGCTCGAGAGAGTGCAGAGGACGCCGTCAGAGGACAAGTCATATGACGAGAGGCTGAGAGCCACGGGACTCTTCAGCCTGGAGAAGCGCAGGCTCAGGGGGGACCCGGTGGCTGCCTGTAAGTACATGGGGGGGTGCATCAGGATCTGGGGGAACGCCTGTTCACCAGGGCACCCCAAGAGAAGACACGGTCTAACAATCACAAGCTGCTGGAAGTCCGGTTTAGATTGGACATAAGGAAAAACTTCTTTACCGTCCGCGTCTCTGGAGGCTGGAATAGGCTCCCCGTCGAAACGGCGCGAGCTCCTGCTCTGGACACGGTCAAGAAGCGTTTGGGTGATCTGACCCCAGCTGACGTCCTGCCCTTTGGGCGGGGGCTGGACCCGATGCTCCTGCGAGGTCCCTTCCAGCCCGAATGTCTATGAAATCTGTGCAGCGGGACTCTCTGCTCTGACCCCCTCCCAGTCACGGCTTAGTGCCTCGGTCCAGCCCCAGGGGCCCACGGCCAAGACGAGCCCTACAAGCTGGGTCGCGCCTGCCAGCCCCGAGGATCAGCTCCTCGTCATCACAGAGCTTCCAAAATCCAAGGAAGGAAGACCGAGGCTAACGACATCCGGTCCGATTTCGAGCTGCACTGGCTGTGCATGGCACAGCCCTCAGCCGTCACGGTGCCTCTGGCACGACCAACCACCTATGCATGGGGTGGGGGTCAGCGGGGCCACATCCTGCCCCGTGCCACATCCCTCCCTGCTATCTCAGCCCCACCGCTGCGCTGGGAGAGGACAGGGCATGAAAATCCCTGACCCCCCTGCACCTCCCAGACAGTCCAGAGCCGCTCCCCAGGGTCAGCATGTCTTGGCCAGGCCGCTCCTCTGGCCTCCTGCCACCCCCAACTCTCCCCCCGGTCCGGGGGTCGCGGTGCTCAATCTTCCTGGCACCCAAGTACCGCCGGAGCCGCGCGGCACAGAGTGAGATTAAAAAACAATAAAGAGCCAGCGCAGCCCTCCGCTATAATTACCCGCCTTTAGCCGCCAGCACAGGCAGAGGAGAGGCAGAGAGAGAGAGAGAGAGAGAGGCAGGGAAGGAAAGAAACCCACTAAAATTTTAATAGGAACCACTGCATTTAATTTAATGACACATTTTTTCAATTACCAGAATAATTGTTTTATTCATAAAACGAGTTTCAATAAAGAGGGTAATTTTCCTTTGTTTTTATTATTCATTTGTGTAACATATTCGAGGCGCGATTCCCCAGCGCCGAGGCAGCTTGGAGGAGAGGCGGCGTGCATCTGGATAAACAGGCAGCGTGTGCGTGCGTGCGTGTGTACATGTGTGTATATGCTTGTGTGTGCATGTGTGTGTGGGGTAGGGGGGAGCTGGTGTGAGCTTGCACACGCACGGACCTGCCTGGGAGACAGAGGCTTATAACCCTCATTTCACTAGGCCCCAACTGGGCCCATGTAAATACAGCAGGCACGGCCACGAGTGCGGGTGCAACGGGGCTCATGCACACGCATTTTCCCCCTCCCAGCAAAGGGAGAAGCCGGCCGGCCCCTTTGCTCCCTATCCTCCAGCTGGAGGGGCCGGGGTCCGCCCCGCTCACTATGAGATGACCCAGTAGCCTGCAGGCTCCCTGTCTCTGTGCCTGCATGTGGCCGGCCCTGCATCTGTGTCTCAGAAGGTGCTATCTGATCCATTTCACAGATGGGAAAAACTGAGGCCACCTGGCAGCATCCTAGATGCTGCACCACCCCCTTCTCTGGGGGAGAGCGGGCCAGGCAGAAGGCTACAAGCACGACCCAGAGATATACACCCTCGTGCTTCAGGGCAGGAGCCCACCAGCAATGGCAAGGGGTCAGGAAGAACCTGCCCCATGTAGGCAGGTGATCCCAAAGCTCCCCACGGCAAGCCACAGGACTGCACACGGGAGCCAGGACGTGGCAGGCGTGGGTGGATGGGAGGACATCCATCCAAGCCCACCCACCCAGTGCGGCCTGGCCCCGCAGCAGACGGCTCCAAGCCAAGGTCACGGTGCCCAGAGACCCGGGCAGCTCCGGCAGCATGGGGGAGATAAGGCGCGCACAAAGGCAGGGGCCTGGAGCCCATCCAGCTGCGTCCTTGCCCCAGGGCCGCCGGAGCCGCATGCAGCGGACGGCTTGTCGAGCGGTTAGGAGGCATGAATTTTTCAGCGCCTGTTGGGAAAAGTAATTGCTCCAATTAAAAGGCCCGTGGCCTGGGGGGGTGTGCCGTGCCAGCTTCTCCCATGCCGGCGCCCACCACCCCTACACAGGGCAACAGGGGCAGGAAGCCCAGCCTACCCCAGCCCTGGGGGGACCCTCCAGTCCCTGGAGCTGCCCCCCGCCCGGCATGGCTGATGCCTGAGCCCCAGCCCGCTCGCCGCACGAATGACCTCCACTCCCGGGCTCCGCGCGCCCGTGCCCATCTGCCGCGACGGCTGTTCCCAGCCGCTCCGGCCTCATTTGTCACGGCGGTGTCAGGGCTGGCGCGCTGCCCCGCAACCCTAACTGGGTTATTTTAGACATGTGTCTCCTATTGATTTATTGAGTCTTCCGCAGTGATTTGCTGTCGGCCTCAAACTTGGGGAAAGACGGAGGGAGGGAGAGGAAAAGAAAGGAGGGGAAGGGGGGAGAAGGAAAAAAAACAAACCCAAAAGCTCTTTCCTGGGAAATTTAAAGCGCCTCGTCGGAGCTTCCCACCCCCACGTGGCGCCCAGCCCCACTGCCCCGATGCCCCCAAGCTCCCCCGCGCAGCCCCCGTTGCCTGTTTTGGGCTGGATGTGCCCCCAAGGAGGTCTCGCACCACCACGGCCCCATCGACAGTGGCCACGTGGGAGCCAGACCCGTGGCCCCAGAGCTTGACCCCCAAATCCCGCGGTTCGGCAGCATCGTGCTGTGCCCGGCTGGCCTGAGCGATATGTGCCCAGAGGGCTTTTGTGGCCAGCGAGCCACGGCGGGCAGGAGCCACTGCCTTGAGGCTTGGAGGGATGCTGCCGCACACCACGACCTGTCAAGCCCGGGCAGGGCACCAAGTGAAACTGGGCTGGGAAGGGAAGCAAAGGTTTGTCCCCGATGCCTTCCTCTCCCCTCCCATCCAGCACACTCGCACGAAACGCCCCAAGCCACACTCTCACCTTGGCAAATATTTGCTGAAGACGGAGCCGCGGCTGGAGGAAAAGCGCTCGTCTCATTTCTATGCGTCTTGTGCGAACGGGAACATGAAAGGCAAGAGCGCGGCGGTGCTGGCGCCCGGGCCCGCCGGGACCAGGCTTTACACAGAGCCGGGGCTCGGCGGTGGGGGATACACATGGGATCAAGCAACCTGCACACTGGCTTTGCAGGGGGGTTGCAATGAGGATACCGGCATCCTTTTGCATGGCCACGTGCAGGGCCAGGGAAGGGGCACGGGGGGCTGCTCCCCCTTTGCAGGAGAAGGGAGCAGGGCTGAAGTCTGGAGGGGCAGCTAATGCACGCGGGGTGGGGGAGAGAAGGGGCAGGACCCCTCTCCAGAGTTAATTGACCCCAAGGCACAAGGAAGCCTCTGGCCTTGCTGGATCGGCTGGGGACGCGGGCCGTCCTGGTGCACTCAGGAGCTGGGCGTGCAGAGACCATAGCAGCCTGGGCCAGGGCGGGGGGGGGGTTTGTGTGCTGTTTGCAAAGGGGAAACTGAGGCCAGGTGTCTGCTGGGGGACCCTCCACTGCCTGCAGAGTGGCTGGCATCCTCCCGGATCAGGCCCAGCTCAGGGGCTGCAGGGGAAGGGTCGCCCCCGTGCCCAGCCGGCAACGGCTCAGAGTCAAGAGGTGCCTCCTACCCCCCAGCTCAGGCCTGGCGTGGGCCAGAGATGGAGGGCAGGAGGGGCGAAGGCTCCAGGCCTGCATGGAGCAGCCAGCTCTGCCAGGCTAAGAGCTGGGGAGAGCAAACGGCCCCCAGGAACCCAGACCCACCGCCTCCCCGCCAGACCCAGCCCCGCGGCTGCCCTTGCAGCGAGTTCAAGTTCACCCGGCGGAGCCGTAAACCCCGCCATGACCTTCAGCACCGCCCTCCCCACCTGCCCCCCGGGCTCGCTTGCATTAGCATCTTTATCGCGGCGCACGAGCCGGCGGAAGGGCAGAGCCCACCACGTGCTCAGCAGCCGAGGCCAGGACTGACGCAGCTCGGCACGGGCAATGCAGCCGCGCGGCTGCCCGTCTTCCCGAGCGCCCGCGGGCAGCTCCGGGATGGCACGGCTCAGCCCTCCAGAGCATCGCCGCCCATAAGCAGTAATTCGACGTCTGAGAATGACATTAAAATGCACTGTAAAAGCTTTACGAGCAGCTCCAGCTGCAGCATTGCGGGCAGAGCCCGGCGCCTGGAAAGGCCTGGCAGGGGCGGGACTGGCGCCCTCCTCCCCTCGCCAGCCCCGCGTCGAGGGCCCTCATTAGCGCGTCTCTCGGCAGCTCCCCGCAGCGCTGGGACGGGGCCGAGGCGCTCGCGCCGTTCGCGTTGCCTTGATTGATCCCACTGGAACCAGCCCGGCGCTTCCCACAGCCGCCGCGCAGCCCACGCCGCTCCGGCATCCCCCACCCACCCCGGTCCCGGTGCCAGCCCCACATGCCAGGCTTGGTGGGAGAGAGGGGTTTGCATGGAGGGTCTGCCTGGCTGGAGGGGGGGCTTTGGGCAGTCGCTGCACCCCGAAAAGGGTAGGACTGCGGCAGGTGATCGGAGACGGAGCTGCCCCAGTCTGCCCAGTCTCCTGCTGCAGGCTCGCCCAGGCATGTGGGCACTGCCAGGCCAGCCATTTCCTGCTGCCCGTTGCTGACGGCCTCTCCATGCCGGAGCTAATGGGCTCATCAATAAACCAGCATCCACTGCCCAAACCCCCGCGGCTGCCTGCCCCGACTCTGGCTGGCGGAGCACGTATGTGCATGCGAGCACACGCGTGCACGTACATGTATGCGTTTCCGACGGTTGCTGTTGCCCAGCACCATGCAAAGGGCGCGTGGCAGGAGCACGTGGCAACACAAAGCTCCCTGCAGGGCTCTGGCTGGCAAGGCCTGGTCTCGGGCATGCCCCCGCCACCACAACCTGCTCAGCCCCCCGAAAACCCAGGGGCGCTGCAGGCAGCAGCCGTGCAGCTGGCAGGAGCGGAGGGGAGTCAGCGGCACCGCAGCACCGCCACAGAGCGACCGCCGCATCCGGCCTTCCCCTCTGCACGCGTACAGCTCCGAGCACCCAGGGCCCCTGATCTCAAATGGGGTTTGTTGATGCCACCGCTGCCTTCACCCGAGACCAAGCCCTGCCGGGTGCGCACCATCGCAAACCACCCTTCAGCAAATGCGACCCCAGCGCCTGCTCCCGAGGTTTTTGGGCGAACAAAAAAGGCAGATAATTGCGGCCGCGTCCATTCATCTTTGCAACTTACTTTGTTCCATTCTCTTCCCTTTCCTTCCCCCACCCACCGCCCTCCCCCCGCCGAGCCCGAGAGCTTGGAAACTCCTTCTGGCTATTAATTAAAAGCAACCTCTCTGTTATCATGAGTGTACTTGGCATAAATTAATAGCGGCCTTCTTAATCAAATCTTATCTCCTCTCCGAGCTCCCGACGCAAGGCGCGGGAGTTGGTATCTCAGCCCACCGGGCCGTGAAATTTAATTTCCAATGCTCCGCTAGGCTTGGTGCCCTCCTTTCCCAATGCCCCCCACCCCCCTACATGCACACACCTTCTCCCCACCTGGTTTCCAGCCCGCTTGTCAATCAGCTTCATCCCGAAAACATCCCCAAAGCGGCTGCTCTCCCCGCCCCCGTGCTCCAGTGATTTGGGGGGCTCTGCTCACTCTTGGACCCCTTCCCCACTCCATCCTATGGACCAAGGTGCAATGGACCAAGGTGCAGCTGGCAAGGGAGCCTGGCTGAGTTCAGTGTGCATGTACATGGCACATGTACATGCATGTGTAAATAGGCGTGGTGTTGCACGGGCATGACTGGCTGGGCTTGCCCTCTGGAGAGCCTGAGCCAGGAGGAGCCTGTCAGCTCCATCCCTGCCCGGGTGAAAGGCAATGCCAGCAAGCCCAGGGGCACCAGCCGCCTGGCAGGAAGATGCAACCAGAGGCACAGAGCCTGGCACACCCCCACCTCTGCACATGCACCCCGTGCACAGGCAAAGGGTGCCAGGGCTGGCCCGGCTCGCAGCCGAGCACATCCTTTCATGAAGATGCTGGGGGAAGGCTGCTTTACAACCCCAGGCCACATTCCCTGTGGCACAGAGACAAAAAAGCACTTAGTGAGGCCAACCAAAGCCCCTTGCAGCACTGTGAGACAAAGGGGTTTAGGCACCCAATGCACCGCGGTCACGGAGTGGCAGCCGGGAACTGGATGCCCGTCCTCAGATGCCACAACCCTCCCCTTCGGACCCCAGCCTGGCCTACACAAACAACGCCGGCTTCCCTGTGCCGCCAGCTTCGGGCAGCAAGACGAGGCCGCGAACCAAACCAGCGCCGCCGCGGGGACGCTTCTTCCGCGCTGCCACCTGTCCCCGCCGGAGCCGGTGCCTGTGACCCCCCCCTGGAAACCGGAGCAGCGTTTGCGACGTTTCCACCCAGCCGCGCCGGCTGATGTGACGTGAGCGCGGCTGGGGCTCCCTCGCCAAGCACCAAGGTCACGGCCAAAGCGTGCCTGGGAGTTTGCAATCAGCCGCACGCTGCTGCGGGAGCGAGGCCGGCGGGGTGGGGGCTCTCGGCTCGGAGCTGCCAGGATACAGGAGAGGTCTGCGCCGAGCGATTGCAGAGTGGCGTGAAGAGGGTGCGGGAGGAGGCAGAACAATGCCGCGCTCCCATCACGGGGACCACGCAGCTTTTAAAAATAAACCCAGCTGCCCCCCCCCATCTCTCTCCTGCTTGCTGCAGCTTGAATGAGCCAGGTCAGAGCTGGTCCCTTGCTTTAAAGGCGCAGGGGGCTGCTCCCGGTGCCAGGAGGGGTGGCACGGATGCCCAAGGGCAAATAGAGGCGATTGGCAGCGCTACCCCGTTTGTGGCAGCAACTGGCAGGACAGAGGCTCCCGGGGCGCCCTCCGGCTGCGTTTCATACCTGCCCCGGGCATTGCAATACGTCAAGGTCACAGCACAAACCGCCCCTGCACAATGCACCCCCCCGGCTCGCTCTCTGCAGCCGAATCAAGGAATAAATCCAAGCCAGCGGGAGGGATCGGCTCCGAGACAGCCGCCCAGGCCAGCACACCGGCCTCCGGTCTCTGCTGCTGGCTCCATTACGCCAGAGCAGCTCCGGCAGACCCCGCAGCCATCTGCGGTGCCAGCGCTCGGCGGGCTTACCTTGCCGGCTGAAATGGATCCGTCTCGAGCCTGACAGGCACACGCTGAGCCCCATCAAATGGAGATTTATCACAGCGTGGGAGCCTGCGGCTTTGCCAAGGTTGCGAGGCAGGGGGTCCCTGCAGCAAGGGCACGGCCACCCCTGGGCAAGCGTGGGGGCTCAGGACCCTCTGCCCTACCCTGACATGCCTGGTCTGAGCTGGGCGTGCTTCTGCCTGACCCACTTTGCTTCGGGCGTGCAATGGCTTTCAAGTGTCTGGGTCTGTATGGGATGGAAGCGCTACTGGATGGGACACCGAGGGGGGTAGCTGAAGGAGAAAGCCAGGAGGAAGTGCAGCAAGTCTCCTTTCTGGAGCCTCTCCGGCCTCCGGTCTCCCAGGCATGAGACGCTGCATGGGTTTTAAATCAATCCGGGTGCACGATGCTGTGGCTGCGGGCAGGCACTGCTTGGCCAGTCCGGAGGACACAGAAAGCCAGCTGATGGGAGAAAAGCCTGATGCAGACACCGGCGGAGTGCCCTCTGTCCACAGCACGTGTGCATGTGAGGCTCAGGATCTCAGCCAGGCACGCACGCACGGCAACACACCTATTTACACATGCACATACACGTGCCATGTACATGCACACACGTGCCCAAACAAATGCGTCCGGCTGGCCCAGGAGTGGACAACAATGAACCTTTAAACGTAGAGCTGCCACATCCTCCGGAGAGCAGACAAGGGGCTGGCGGATGCAGCAACAAGTCACACGTCTTGGCACCGCATCAGGGCACAGCACCAGGCAGGCCCTGCCCCAAGGAGCCTACAGGTGAAGCAGAAGAGAAATGTCCCGGCTAGGGGGGTGCAAAGGCCGTGCCAAGAGTCTGGGGCCAAGCTGGCGACTGACCCCGATCTCCCACGTCCCTGCAGGAGGGGGGAAGCCGGGTCCCCGACGCCCAGGGCAGTAGCACGTGGCGCCAAGGTCTGCCCGGCCCTGCACCCAGTCACATGCCTGGCTCTGATCAGATCTGGGTTTCGCGCACGGTGTAATCCGATTGCAGGGGGTGTTAACCAGATTAGAGACGAGAGGCGTGCACACAGACCTGAAGCGGCTGCTAGGCAGAGTGCGGGGCCCTGCCACGTCCGGGGACAGGACTGGCAGAGACGGACGGACGGCCTCGAGCCCTTGGGCAGGGCAATGCTACCAACAGACCCGTGGCTTGTTCGCCTCTGCAGTGAGTCCTGGGTATTGGTGCCACGTTACGCTGGAGCCCAGTGTGGAGCCTCCGCCATGCTACAGGCATGCAGCTGCCACTGGGGTGGCGCGGCTCGGAGCCATGGCGCAGCCCCGGCGCGGTGGAGCCGCCACATGTCAGAGGCCGCCGGCCGATTCA
>NW_017728991.1:1977849-1993765 GCF_001723915.1 Gavialis gangeticus | reverse complement strand
CAGCTGCCACTGGGGTGGCGCGGCTCGGAGCCATGGCGCAGCCCCGGCGCGGTGGAGCCGCCACATGTCAGAGGCCGCCGGCCGACTCAGCTGTGCGCGGGTGTCGGTGTCAGCTCTCGCTCTGCAGACATCAGTCCTTGCCCTAATGCCAGCGGGGAATCCCCGCTAGCTCTAGGCGGTAGAAGGTCTATGATAGCATGGTCCTGCATCCACAAGGGAGAGAGCAACGATGCATCCACGCGCCCGCGGCAGCATCGCTGCGCACTTGCTCGGGCTGGCGCTGGAGGCAAGGGAAGAACGGATGCCCGGAGGGGGAAAGCAGCTTCCCCTGCCCCACCGCGGCACAGGGCTGGCTCCAGAGATCCCCACGGCCCAGCAGGAACTCCCTATGGATCATGCGAGCTGCTGCCTGTGCCACAGTTCATCCATCTCCCCCAGGCAGGTGGGTCCCGCTGAGCTGCTTTATGGCCTTGAAGCCGGTCCAGGAGGATAAAACCATCAGCTGTGATTTATAGGATGAGCCAGGAAAGCAGCATTCCCCGGGCAGGGGGGTGGGGGAGCGGTGTGTGGCTCTTGGGGAGCAGCCCCAACCCAAGCCTGGAGCGGGGTCGGCTGCTGCGAATGCACCGCCAAGCCCAAGTCCCAGCCCAGGCTGCTCGGGGCGGGACGGCCCCCTCTCCAGTCAATCAATTGATCAATCACTCCCAGGAGTTCAGGGCTGGGCTCTCCCCAGGGATGGTATGGGGCCAGCCCTCCTAGGCGATAGCCACATGCCCCCCATTGAAGGCAGGGTCCTCGAGGCAGGTGCTGAACCCTGGAGTCCTGGAAGTTCAGCCTGGGCTCCCCGGGGCCCTGGCAGGGTCCCTGGGTCTCGCCCGGGGCACCGAGCCCTGCCGGCCCGTCTGGTGAGAGCCCTGCGGGTGCAGCCGGCCGGCGGGAACACGCAAGAGACGCGCTCCCGGGAAACACGGGAGTTTTGGGGAGCGGGGGGGGGATCGGGTTGCAGGATGCAGAGTTGTCATGGCAACCACGGAGGCAAGATGCGTCTGACAAGGAGGTCTGGGAGGTCCCCCAAAGTACCAGCCGGAGCAGCATCTCCGCCTGGAGCCGCAGCCCCCAAGCCTGGCCCGTCGCCTGTTCCAGGCAGGGCCCCCCCTTCTCTGCTCTGCTACCCCCAGCCCACCGTTATCAGGTTTTCCTGCTTTGCAGGGTGGGGAACGGGCAGGGTGCAAGGTGGGGGGCAGCTGCAGGCTGCCAGGGTCCCCCTAGCACTGCCCTCCTGCCCCCCTATGAGAAGGGGGGGTTGCCTACAAGCACTGGGGAAGGGGGTGCATGCAAGGCCAGACCCTGCACACAGCCCTCTATGTGGTCCCAGCCAAGGCCAAGCGTGACCTGGTCCTCTCCCCACCACCACCCGTGTCCCTTTCCATGTGCTCCAGGCAGCCCTGCCAAGAAAGTGCAGCGGTCTTGGGGGGCACAGAGCCGTTGGGGCCAGGCTGCAATGTGCGGGGGTTTGACCTTGCAACCCCAGCAGTGAAAACCAGGGGTTAGGGTCTAGCAATGCCAGGAGGCACTGGAGCCAATGCCGATGTGCATCCAGCGCCTGGCTCCATCATGCCCCCCCCCAAATCGCCCCCTCTCTGCAAGCCCAGCCCAAAGTCTGGTGGGCACAGGGCTCGGCCGGGAGCAGAGCAACGGTGCTAGGCAGAGCCGACGGCGCTGGGGGACACACCGAGCTCCGGGGCTCGAGGGGGGCTAGGATCAAGCTCTTGATCCCGCCCCCCCCCTCGCCCCGTGACTGGCCTTTCCAGGCCCTTGAGTGCCCAGCAAGGGATGCACCAGCTCGGCCTGGGACTGGGCGACCTCTGGGCCAGGACAGCTGGGAGCAGCTGGGAGCCACGCGTGCACCATGCCTACAGGAGCCACGTGTGCAGCCCACGACAGCCCCAAGCAGGCGGGACGCGGCCCGGGTCCTGCCAGCCAGGAGGGCGTGTGTCTGCATGCCGGGCTTTTCCCGGCAAGAGGCAGGAACAGCAGCCCAACGCCAGCTGCCAGCAGGGACCAGGCCAGAGTCGATGGCCCAGCCCTGCGGGCCACGATCCAGAACCAGATCCAGCCCAGCTGAGCGGGTGCTCCTGGTTCCCCAGCCCCTGGCTCGCGGTTCCCAGGGGCCGCCCAAGCCCCCAGGGCAGGAGCCGGGCAGTGCCACCCCCACGGTCATGCCCAGCCGGCGTGGCCCCTTGGCTGGGAGCTGCCGTTTCCCCGTCTTCGCACCCGAGTTTGTTCCATTTTATTTTTTGTTAACGAACCGCTGTTTCCATAACAAACGCTCCAGCTTCTCCCGGCCTCCAACCGCCCCGAGGCTGGATTGTTAACGAGGATTTTAATTTGTTAATTAAAAGCAGGATGCTTTCCTAACGAGCTTCCCTTCCGCCACCCGCCTCTCCGTGGACGAGGCGCGCCGGGGGCAGGCGGTGCGCAGGGCCGAGCGAGCGCGGGGCAGCCGGGTGCGAGAGCAGCGGGAGTCGGGCCGGGGGAGGGCGCTGTGCTCCTCGGGGCAGAGCTGCGCTGGGCTTCCCCGCCTGGAGACTCCGAGTCGGGCTTGCCAGAGGTAGGGCACAGATCCGGGCGGGTTAAGGGACATGCCCAGGGAGAGAAGGGCACCTGTGTCGGAGGGCAGAAGCCCGGGGCCCTTTGCCTGGCACACGACGCCCGGTTTTTCCGAGGTGGGGCGAGCCGCTGGCCCTGCCAAGAGGCAGGGAGGAGCCGGCTGGAGGGAGCCAGGCCCCAGCAGCGCCAGCACTGGCTGCCGAACAGAGGCCCATTCAGCGCGGTGGGCTGTTGACACAAGCAGGGAACAGAGCGAGCATGTGTGCACAGGCCAGGGGGAGCGTCTCTGTGGGCGGCGAGCCCCCACACCCAGCAAGAACCGCCGGCCCAGGCTGCCACGGCACCGGAAAAGCTGACAGGCCCCTGGACGGAGAACACATGGCGCACACGCGTGCACACACACGGGGCTTTTGTGTGCCCGCCTGCTACGGCCACAGCGTTCTCTGTTGGCACCAAGCTGGGGGTGGGGGGTGAGGGGTGTTGCACAGGCTCTGCTACAAGCATCCTGGAGGCGAGAGGGGTGTACATGTCCCTGACCATGTGTTCAATCTGTCCATGTCCATGCGTGTGCATCTATGTCTGTGTGCATGTGTGTCCAGGCGTGTCTGTTTGTGCCCATATCTATGTGTGTGTTGGTGCGTGTGTCCATTCATGTCCACAGGTGTTCGTGTCCATGTCCTTCTGTGGCCATGTCCGTGTGTGGGTGTGGGTCCATCCCATGTGTGTCAGTGTGTGCCCAAGTGTGTCCGGGTGTGTCAGCGTCTGTCCATCCATGCCCATGTGTGTAGGTGCACGTGTGCCCATGTCCATTCACGTCTATGTCCATGCGTGCCCGTGTGTGTGTCCATCCGTGTCCGTGTGTGGGTGTGTGCGCGTGCCCGTCCATGCCCACACCTGCATAAGTAGGGCATGCAGAGGGGTCACCTGCGTGGGGCTCAGTACTCAGGAGGGGGCTTCGCCTCCCACCTCCCCCCCAGTTTGAATCGAGAAAGGACCCCGCTGCCCAGCCTCTCCTTGGAGGGGCTCAGACCCACCCCAGCCCCGGCCTGGATCTGGCCAGCAACAGCGCACAAAGACCCGCTCCCAGGAGGACGAGGGACGGGGGGCCCAGACCCCAGCGCCACGACATCTTCATTTGCCACCTGCCAGCTGGCACAGCGCACCCTGGCCGCCTCTCCCCCATCGCCCGCTGCTGCTGATAACCCATGTATTTGGCAAGCCTGGGGGTCTCCCTCCCCATCCATCAGCCCCGACACCCACTGGGGAGGAGAGAACCAGCGGAGCTGGCCCCCTGCTCTGGGATTGACACCACAGGTGGTTACTGCAACACGGATGTCCCTTCAGCGCATCCCCCATCACACCTCGGGCCCTGAACGGGGGAGAGACGGGGAGAAAAGCCAGGCAGGGCATGCAGCAAGCACTGCTTCCTGGCAGGGCAAAGGGGGAGCCTCTGGCACCAGATCCAGCTCTGTGGGGAAACCAGAAAGCAAATGAGACCTGGTATGTGCCGCAAGGGACTCTGGTGCCCCTCAGAGCCAGCTGCCACCAGGCGGGTGCAAACCTGCAATGCAAAGGTCTGGGTTCAAGTGCCCCCTCTGCTCTGGCGCCTGCAGGAAAGCAGAGCCAAGGGGCAACTCAGCCTTGCTCCGCTCGGGTCGGGGGGTGAAACCAGGACAGGTGTCAACTGCTGCTGCTTGCAAGAGCTCCTCCAGCAAAAAGTGCATCACAACGTGGCCAGCAGCAGCTGCGTGGTGCCGCTGCCCAGACACTGATAGGACCCCAACCGAAAAGAAGTCCTCCAGCACATGCGTAGAGCAGCGGCCGAGCCTCTGCCTTACCAAGGACTCACAGCCACTCTGCTCCTCCCAGGAACACGGCCCCATTCCCACTACGACCCCACCAGGCGCTGGCAAGCTCCCGCCAGGCCTTCCACGCAAGCGCCGGCTTGATGCAAAGCCCGCGTGACGGCACCACGCCGCGCGGGGGGCTCACCATCCTTGGGAAGCGATCTGCTCCCTCGCAGACCTTAAGAACCGCATGTGCTTTGCAAATCCTGCTGAAGGTGCAGGCTGCTCCCACCCGGGCATTGCACCGCCTGCATCGTGGGAGCCAGCTATTGCCTTTGGGTACGGCTGTTGCCCTCCATGCTGCCCACTGCCAGAGGGGCACACGGCCAGGTCACTCCCCAACCTCAGGGCAGGGATGGGGTGGGCTCCAGGGTGGGTCCAGCCCCCGCAGGCTCGCACATCTCTGCTGTGCATCTGCCAGCCAAATGCAGCGAGACGTGGGCTTACCAGCTCCCTCACCCCCGGATTAATAAAATTACTGAGCTCAGCTACACAGAGAGGGCATCTTTCTGCCCGGCTCAGCCTCCGGGCGGGCAGAGCGGTGCCCTGTGATCCCTGCTTCATGGATGAGAGGGATGCAGGGGAGGCGCTTGCAGGGATCTGGCTGCTCCCAGCGCCGTGGCTGGGCTGTGCCCCGCACTGGGGTGGGAGCAGAGGTGATTGGGGTGGTCTGGGACGCAGGGCAGGGAGAAAGGGAGCTTCTCCCTGCCCCCTGGCAGCACAGTGAAGGTCTGCAGACCAGGTTCTCAGCGCCAGGACTCTGCCACGTGGGGCTGCCAGAAGATGCCGGCTAACATGCATTTCCCCTTCCCGTAGGCCCAGCTCTCCTGCAACTAAGAAACTGGCCTCTCTGGCTACCCACGGGAAATACCAGAGACCCCAGCCCTGACCAGTGAGCTCAGCTGTGGGTGAAGCAGGGGGGAACACGAGCGAAGAGGGGGCACGCATGCTTTCCACAGGGGTTCACCCGGCACTAGCCCCCCAGCACCTGTGCAAGGCAGGAGGTATCTCCATCCTCATGTCCTGAGCCCGTGCATGCTCCGTCTGCTCAGGAGAGGCAACGGGGATGTTTCTGGCATGAGAAACTCCCTCTGCCCAAGCCGACCCCGCTGCAGCCGGGCATCACCCGGACCTTATGGAAGAGACCCCTGAGACATCCCGTTTTTGCCTTCCTCGGCCTTCATCCCATGGTCAAGGGCAGACGCCCCAGCCCCCCGGTCCACCCCAGGTGGAAGCGCTGCTCTTTCCCATCGGCCCCTGGGGAGGGAATCTCCCAGCAGCCGAGCTCTGAATTAAACATGCTGCCTAATGAGTTGATGCTATTAGCGCGCGAATGCATTGAGAACTCATTATCCAAATAAACAGCAATTCATTTCGCCCGCCACAGCACCCTCCCCACCCCACCCCACGCACGCACACACCTCCACAGCTGTAAACCAACCCGGCGCGGCACCGGGGGCTGCCACCTGCCCCCTCCCCATCTCTCCTCCACCGCCGCTTACAAAAATCAGTACGTGCTACAGGTCCCTTCCTGAAGTTAACCCCTCACCGCGGCACTGCCGAAGTAACCGAGCCGCGACAGCTCCGCGGTGCATCTGGGGCCTGCTCCCAGGCAGGGCGAGGGATGTGGGGGGCTCCTGCCATCCCCCCAGCCCGCCTGGGAATTGCAAATATCCAGCACAAATCCAAGACTTGGGGGCAGCTGGGAGGGGGTGTCCGGCTCCAGGGGGGAGATGCGGCCCTGGCAGAGGTCCTCGGCAGCACGCTGCGGTGGGAGCCGCCTGCCCCCAGCCCCGGCCTCTGTGTCCCGGGTGCAGCCTGTGCTCCGTGCAGCCTAATCCCATCAGACTCCCCTGCGCCGCTGCGTCAGCTGTTCGCAGGCATTTGGGGATGTGGGCTGCCGAAATCCGAGCTATTGTTTCCACCTCCGCCCGGGAGGCCAGCCCCGGCCCCGGCGCTATTCACCCGGCCTGGCAGGGAGCAGCTCGCGCCGAAATCCCTGGGATCCAGCCCTCGCTGAGGCCCTGGGTTGGGGGTAGGAGCAACAGGGCAAGTTGCAGGCCGTGGGGGCTTTGCAGGCTGCACCCCTGTCCACCCTGCGAGCAAGGCACGCAGCCTCGGGAGGACCCCGGTACAGGCAGAGCCATCCCCCCAGACATAAAAGCCCCTGGAACAAGGAGCTGGGTCGTCCGAGGGCTGCTTGCATGGAGGGGGGCAGGTTTCATGGGTCAGCACAGCCCTCCAGCGGCACTGTGGCCATGTGGAGCTGGGCACAGGCTGGGGAGAGCGGGGAAAAGAAGGGATCTGGCAACAGGCCCCGCTGCATCGCTCCCGGGCATGGAGGCAGCGACGCAGGGCAGGGGAGAGACACGTGGGAGGCTCCGCGAAGTCAAGGGCAGGCATGAATAGAAACACTCAGCTGCCGTGCAGAGCTCCGAACGCTTCCCAGGCACCTCGTTAATCCTCCCAAGCAGCCCAGCCCGGCTGCCGTGAGCCTCACGGCTGCAGGAACCACACGCTGCGGGGTTAAGAAGCACTGACAGGGCCACAGGGGGAAGTCGGTGGCAGAGCTAGAAGTGCTCCCCGCCCCCTCCAGGAGGGTCTGCGCATGCCACACTGGGTCACCCCTCTCCTGGTCTTGGCTGCTTGGGGTACGTCAGTGTGCTGCCCATCCTGCCGCAGTCACAGGCCCCCGGGGCATCCCCCCCAGCAAGGGTAGGGGATGCTCGCAGCCCACCACCAGCTCTTCCCGCCCACGCCTTGCCAACGGGAGGCTGGGGCTGCCAGGAAAGGCATGCCAGGATGCTTGCAAGGCAGAGCCCGGGCTGCGGCAAGAGACCATGGTGGGTACGGGCAGCAGAGCGCAGGAAGGGTCAGCCACAGCCGGATGCAGCCCCGCGCTGCCGATCGATCCCTCTCAGACAGGAGGAGGCCAGTTCCTGGAAGGGGAGCCGCAAACGAGGCGATCGAACCGGCAACCATAAAAAGGAGCAGTTAATGCCCAGCACTTAGAGGAGATTAAACCTGGCTCTGGGTTTGCAGCCTCCCCCCTGCACCCCGGGCAAGGCAGGGGCTGCCCTGAGCGCCTGCAGCCGCGGGGAGGGATCTGGGATGAGACACGACCCTCCCGCATCCGGCAAAACGCGGAGGCAGAAATCCCTAGCAGAAAGGCCAGGCTCTCTCATGGTGCAGATCCCAGGATGAGAGCCTCTTGCATGCCCGCTGGTGCCAGCACCCACCGGTGGTCCCACAGGCCTCTCTCCTGCACGTCCTTGCTGCTGAATTCAAGGGCAGCTAGGACAGGCCGGGATGCAGTTCGTCACCAGCCTCGGTAGCGCTACCACCACCCTGGCCTCACGATGCCCCACGGCTGCTCTTCTCGTGCCTGAGGCCAGGGGCGCAGCAGCCTTGCTGGGGCCGGTGGCATGGGTCAGTGCGAGACAACAGGTGCAGAGCTCTGGGGCTCCTTCCCACGGCTGGAGGGAAGAGCGGGCAGAGCAGGCCGTCCCGGTCCAAGTTGCCTGGGCTTTAGGAAAGGATCGGACATCCCAGTGACCGGTGCTAGGTGACACCCCCCGTGCAAGCACCAGCCGGGTTCAGTGCTTCCTCCTGCATCTCAGACTCCCGCCACGCCGGAGTGGGCATGCAGCGCTATCCGCATGCAGGAAACATGGGCATCGACACGCTTCACCACGGGCCCGGCGTCCACGGGGGTGGGCAGCCAGCCCCCCATCTCTGCCAGCTCCAAGCAAGATGCTGCAGGCGACGCAAGGCGAGATGCTGGTCACGGAGGCTCCCAAGTGCAAACTCCAAGGAGCCAAAAATCCCGCTTGCTCCAGCGATGCCCCGGTCCTAGGATCCACGCACCGGCCTCAGATGCCTGCATTGCGGGTCCCAGCACCCTGCTCTGCTTGCACCCGCACAGCACCTTTTCTCCCATAGGCAATGGGCACCTTTTCGGTGCAGGGCGGGGGCGTGGGAGGGCCCCGGGCAGCCGGGACGGGGCCCGGCGTGGCTCTGCCAGCCCCGCGCTCCTCCGGGCGGGCGCTCTCAAGGTTAGAGGCAGGAGGATGCTCTCAGGTAGTCACCTCACTGTGCCGCGCAAAAAAAGCAATTAGCTCTTGCAGCTAAAATTAGATCAATGACTTCCTGCTGCTAATGGTCGGAGCCGTCAAGGTTCCCTTCCCCCTCCTGCAAGGACCTTGGCATTTCCACCGAAGGGCTGGCGGTGATTTATGAGGCTCGAGCGCCGAGCGGGCGGCGGGTGGGCGCACGGGTTCAGACCTCGCGGTGGGAACGCCCCAGGGGCCCGGCTTCCTGCTGCCTCCCCACTTCTGCACCACTCCGTGCCTCAGTTTCCCCTCCGCTGCACATGAGAGGGCTCCCCCGTCTCGCAGGGCTCAGATGGCGTCCCAGGAGGGGATGCCCGAGTCTCCAAGGTTTCAACATGGAGAATAAGAGTCACTGGGGTGAGGGGGGAGGACTAACAAGGGCCTTGCCCCTTCCAAAAAGGCTCTCATGCCAATGCCGTGATTCGTGCAGGAGGAGCCCCGCGGCTTCAGCTCCGCTGGGGGGAAGCAAACCCCCTCGCTGCCAGCCAAGGGCCTCCTAATCTGGTCCTCCGCGCCACGTGCACCCACCCCCAGCCCTACCCCCGCTTCCCCCTCCGCCAGCTGGGGCTTAGCTCCTGGCCCTGACTCGCAGATCCGGAGAGGCTGGACGTGGGGCTGTCGCATTCCTGGGATGCCTGGAGGCAAGGCGAGACCCCAGGAAGTTTCCTAGCGAGGCTCTGGGGCAGGTCTCAGGAGCCCCAGGGACAGCCTCCTCCAGCTCCCACTGCTGACCCCCATCCAGGAGGCTCCGCGGCCAGGCCAGAGGCGAGCGTGCTCCCATCCCAGTGCAGCTGGGGTGGCGAGGTGCTTTCCTGGCACCCCGCTCCCCTCCCGCGGCGCCGGCCATTTGCACAAAAGGCCAAGCGAAGGGGGGGGCAGGGAAATGCAGCCCAGCTGCAGCTGCCACGGAGCCCCTTGCCCTTCGCCCCAGCCCCCTCCCCGCTCCCAGGCTCCGGTTACGGTTCCCAGGCAACTCCATCAGGCTCGGGGAGGATGCACATTCCCCCGGGTCCCTGGGGAGGGGCTGGTGGGGGTAGGGACTGCCCTAGCAGACAGGTGCGCCGGGGCCGGATCCTTCCAGGACCCAGGGCCCACAATGCACACACAAAGCAGCTCTCCCAGCCCCTTGGCACGGGCCGGGGGGACGCACATGGCTGCAAAGGCCCAACTGCCTTCATCCCTGCAGCTGGCTGGCGGCCGGCCGGCCTGCCTGGGGCATCCCCGGAGCCCGGGCAGTGCCAGGTTGGAGTAAGTGCCCAGCTCTGGCAGCACCGGAGCAGCTCTCCCGGGGTCCCGTGGTGCCCCCGTCCCCTTCGGGGCCTCTCCTCCGCAGGAGCTCCAGGCAAGGGGTCCGGCACGGCGCCCCGGGCAGCTTGGCAGCTGGTTTCTCTTCATTAGAGCAATCACATCAGCGCTGACAGTTGTCACGGTCCCGGCGCTGACCGCTTTCCACCAGTGACGCGCTACTCAGTAATGAGCGCGGAGGGGAGCTAACGAGGGGGCTTCCCGCCACCCGCTGCAGCGCCCTGCGCCGGCGGCCCGGGGCGTTTGCAAGACGAAGGGGCCGGGGGCTGCAGGACGTGCAGATTGCGTGGCTTCAGATCCGGGCTGGCACGCGGGGCGTCTGCAAGACGAGGAGGGTCCTGGCCAGTGCTCAGCAAAGGCCTCCGCAGCCCTCAGTATTTTGGGGCGCTCCGGAGCAAAGGGGCCAGATTGACCAGCCGTTGATGTGAAGCACGCGGGAAGACCCCAGGCGAGGCCGGCTGAGGACTCCCAGCCCCGACACGTGCTCGCAGCCACCTCCCCTCCAGGCCGGGACCTGTTTTCCCCGGGGGGGCTTGTGCTTCGCAGCATCCGCAGAGCAGAACAGCAGGCTGCTCAGCGGCCGGTCCATTTTGGAAACACAGCAGGAAAAGCATTGGGAGCGGAAGGTCTTCCGTCTCCGTGCAGTGGCTGAACCGGCCGGACCTCGCCGCCGGAGCATCCTGCCTGGCAGAGGCAGCCCAGAGGGGCTGTGTTTCGGGGACCCAGCTTGCAAACAGATCACAGCTGGGGGACCGCACCACGGCACTTGGGCATCGCAAACCCCAGCCCGCGATGCAACCTGGCTGGTAGGGTCGGGCGAGAAGGCCGCACCATGCACGCACCCCTCCTCAAGAACGACGGGGGGGCAAGCGTGGCCGGTCCCCGGGATTGCCCCTAGCACTCGCCCTGAGCCAGCCCCAAGCACCAGGCTGCATTTCCTCCGCAGCATCCCCCAGCGCCTGCAGCTCCCTGCACTTGCTCCCACCCCGGCCGCCTCACGCCACAGCTCAAAGCGGGCCCCGTGGGCGCCCGTGCCCACCCCGAGCAGCTCTGCACAGGCCCCACGCACGTGCCAGCGCTGCCCGCACCAAAGCTGCCCGCAAGAGTCATTAACCGGCTGCATTACAGCAAATAATATTTCCTCCGCTTACGATTATCATATCATCAAAATTTCATTGCTGTTCCAGGCCACTAATGGCTTCCCAAGGAGCATCACATTTTAATCTTCCCGTTCTCCCCCACCTCCTCCCTCTCTAAAAGCCACTCTCCTTCCTGAGCCGCCGCACGCAAGGCAGCGACTAATGCACCAGCCGACCTTAAATAAAGAAGGCAGCGCGGCGCGGCGCGGGCAGGAGCTCTCCCTCGGCAGCGAGCCAGTACGGCGAGGTCTCCCGGCCCACGGGCCAGGCGGTGCCCGCCGGGTTCCTCCAGCTCATCCTTCCCTCCGGCCCTGGGACCTCCTGGCTGCAGCAACTGCAAACCCGTCCCATCCGCATCCACCTGCCAGCCAGCCCAAGCCCAAGCCCCCCAGGGCCAGCCTGCACGGCCGCATTGCAGCCCAGGCCCTGCGCGCAGGCTTGGGTGGGGAGGTTTAGGCTCCCAAAAACACGGCTTTGCAAGGGTAGCCAGCAGGTAGCTCAGCATCGCCTGTAATAAGCCTCTTTGGCCGGGGGAGCCCGTCTGCCACCCCGTCGAGCCTGTCTGGGCCCTTAAGCCCCTGGCCAGGCTGACTGCAGCCCTCCCAATCCCATTAGAGAAGCTGGAGGAGAGGTTTCCCCGCCGGCTGGGGCGGGGGCTGCCCCGGCCATCAAGGAGACCACCTTGCAGCGCAGCTGGGGGCCGTGACGGCAGGGTCAGGGCCACGGTGCAACTCGGAGCAGGCCCCAGAGGCAGAGGGGACCCCTGCGCCCCATCCAGGCCTGGGGCAGAGGGGGGCCGTGCAGCTGCTGTTGCAACCCCCCCAGCACCTGGATTTGCATGCTTGGGCCCTCGAATCCCTGACTGATCAGCCTCGCGCCACGTGCCACATTCTGCTCCGGGTAATTAGCAAGAGGCCCTAATCAATAAGTTATTTTTCGCCGTGGGTAATTAATAATTACATGCTAGAGCCAGCCTGTAATTAAACCTTCACTCCTCCTCTCCCCGGAGCCGGGGCGGCTCTCGCTTTTCGTGGCGGCAGGTAACAAAACTTTTCACTCCTCTTTACGGCAGCGGTGACAATGGCGGGTGGCACTGCCCGGGCTTCCCTCGTCCCTGCCATCGCCCCCCCTGCACCACGGCGGCTCCTCTCCCGTTTCTCCCTTCCTTCTTCCCCCCATTCTTTGCTCCGCTCTCCCGATCGATCCGCCTTCCCGTAGCCGACCGAATCAATAGCGCGGGTGCAGAAGCGCCCTGCTCAGCTCAGCTCTCTGCAGGCATGTGCCAGGCCCCTTCATGGCACGCGGGGCTTCCCAAACTCGAGGGGCATCAGGGCAGCGGGAGCCCCCAGTCCGGCCTGCTGGACCCGGCTCCGTCCTGGGGTTTGCTCCAGCGCTTCGGACAGGGCCAATGCCTCTTCCCAGAGCACCGAAGACCTCCAGAAATGCAGAGCGGGTGCAGCGACGCTCACTCCCCGCATGCCCTGGACCTCCGGCCACGTGCACGATGGAGGGAGCTGCCTCTATGTCCCCTCCCAACCCCACCTCCCCCTGGTCCATGAGCCCTTTCCACGTCCACGTCCACAACCCCAAATGCAGCATCGCCTACCTGCGCCCAAGAGGCCTGTACTTCAACCCAGCATCGTGGCCCCAGGGACGGTGAGACCACGACGGATCCACAGCAGTCACAGGGACCCCGATGCCCTGCCTGCCCTACGTGCCGGTGAAGACGCCCAGGCCCTTCGCAAGAGGCTGGTGATACAGGGCACGGGTTTGGTCCCTTGGGATGGCTGCACTTCCCCCCCCCGCAACAGTCCAGTACCTCGGACCCCAACCGTTGCAGCCGCGTGATGCCCCACGGGAGGAGGAGCAGCTGCCGTACTCCCTGCAGCGCTCACCCTTGCAGCAGCGCACGAGGGCTGCAAAGCCCAAGGCCTCACGCAGCGAGCGGGGCCCTCCTCCTCCCCCAAAAACCCCTTTCACCGAGAGAGAAAAGCCTTCCCAAGAAGCCAGATTTCACACTCGGCCTCAATGCAAACACCAGGAAAGTTCATCGCGCCGGGAACCCGTCCCGAAGCCAGAGAACAAACGGCGCCGCGGGGGACCCGCGAGACACAGCTCCAAAGGCGAGGAGAAGAGAAACTCCGAGGGAGAGTGAATCAATCAAAGAGACCTTCACAGTCTCTGACACGGGGACTTCCTGCAGAATATACTGCCGGTTTATACGTTATGCTCTGAACTTAATTACTGAGGAATTATAGCGCCGGGGAGGCAGGGGAAGGGGAGCACGGCGAGGGCTTTGGCTGCGCTCGCTGCCGAGCCCGGCGGCTGTAAATTCAGAGGGAAATGACGCGAGATGCCCAGGAAACCGGTCGCGGGGAGGGCGCCACGCTCCTCCTTCGCCAGCCCGCCCGCGAGGTGTTGGGGCAGCCGGTGCCGAGGCCAAGCCCCCCCCAGCCTGTCTGATCCCCGTGCACAAGACCTGCAGAAACACAAGCACGTCTGCTCCGCACGCCTGGCCCATGCCAGACCCCCGTGCCCGGGCTGCCCACCTCCTGCCTGCTCATCCCCAGGCCCCACGCGGCCCTCGCCGCTATGATTTCGAAGCATTTTGCAGACACAGCTGCACCAAATAAAGTTGTGCCAGGCCGGAGGGGAGCCCAGGAGACTGCCCCGCCATCCCCCAGCTCTGGGTGGTTCAGCAAAGAGCATCTGTGCATCTTGGGTCTTGGCACGAATTAAAGTCTGAAAGGGCAGCGCCGCCTTCTGCCCCAGGACCCCTCCGGCGCGGCCTTTGCGGAGTCCCAGCAGCGGTGCCCGCCGCGCCGCACTTTAGAGAAACAGGCAACTATTTATACATCTCATTCAGATAATAAAGGCAGCCGAAAATAGTCCGCACAGCACATAAGCAACCCAGAGGCGATTAGCTTATCGCAGGGTCTCGCGCTGCCCCGCAGCATTAGCTCGCTCTGTGTTGCCTTGAATCCCCGTTAAACCGCAGCTCTAATTTACTCACATTACCGCAACCTACCACGCCGCCGTTCCAGCGCCGAGCCCAACCCCAGCCTGGGCAGGCACGGGGAAGGCAGGCCAGAAGGGCAGGCTGGCAGGCTGGGACCCACCCTGGCATCTGGCATTTGCACAGTCAAAGCACGCGGCTTTTCCAGCAACCGGTGGGCAAGTCCCGACACCGGCTCTCTGCCCGGAGGGGCTGGAAAACTTCAGCCAGGGCGAGCCCTGCACACACACACACAAACCCCCGTGCTCAAATGCACATGCACGCGCACACCCACAGGGTTAATCTTAGCAAAAAGCAACGCGCGAGGAGCCGGGAATCCAACCGCCTAAAAAAAGCGATGCAGAGGCATTTACTATCCACCTACCTGGAGAGATTATGCAGCATTTTACTGGCAAACCCACCTGCCCCATTATATATATTTATAGCTGCGCTCCCCTCCCCTCTGCCCGCATCTCGGGGGTCCCTGGAAGACTCAGCCTGTATCCGGGAGTGCAAATTTGAGGCAGATGCTTCTCTCCAGACCGAGCGCAGGGCTATTGCCCAGCCGGCGCCTCTGCCCACACCCTGGGCAGGAATAAAGTTCAGTGCTGGGGCTGCGGCGTTGCTCCTCTCTTCCCACCCCCTTCCCCGAGAACCATAATAAGCTTTCGGCTGGCCAAGTGCTCCTGCCTTCCCCAAATAAATCTCTCCTGGCTGTATTGTTAATCTTGACAGGTCTGGAGATATACAGGAGAGAGGGAGTAAGGTGCTGGGGAGAGATACAAGCACTGTAAAAGCGGCTCCAGGCATTGAAAGCAGCTGTTTGGATAACTAACCAAATATTAGGGCAGCTTCCAGAAGGGCGCTGGATAAAAAACTTTGGAAGCAGGGAGCTCTGGTGGGAAGGGGGTGGAAAAAGGGGAGTGGGGGGTGGTTAATAGTGAAAGCCCCTTCCTTAATGCAAAGCAAGAGGCTTCTTCAGGTCCAGGCTGGAAAAACACCGGCTCTCAGGGACATCTTTTCCCGATGGCTTCATTTTCTTTCCCTTTTTTAATCCCATGCTATTCACGTCCCCCTCCAAAAACCCCCCGAACACAAGGCTTGGGCTGGAGAGGCTGCTTCCCACGGAGGAGAATTACTCCTTTCCAGGTCACCGCTGATGCCTGCAAAAGCCAGGCAATTTCTTTCTCCGGCAGGGAAGGGGGCTGAAGGGTGCCAGGGACCGGGCAGGCCTGGGACTGCTGGGGAAGGGGGCAGCTCCCCCCGCAACACGGCACGGCAGAGGCAACAAGCAAAGCCAGGGCTAGGAACTTGCCCACCTGTAAGCAGCCAGAAACCCGGCGCAGCCTCCTAACTCTGGGGACATGGGGGTCCCATCCTGCCGGGAGGCCGGCACAGGGCGCCGATGCCAGGGCAGGACAGCATGGCAGGAAATGCCAGGGTTGGGGGCATGGCAGGAATCATGCTGGAGGCAGGATGGCACGGGGCAGGAAGGATGCCAGGGCTGGGTGCATGGCAGGAATGATGCTGGGGGCAGGATGGCATGGCAGGAATACGGCTGAAGCAGGATGCGTGGCAAGAATGATACCAGAGGCAGGATGCATGGCTGGAACAATGCCGGGGCAGGATGGCAGGGGGTAGGACGCATAGCAGGAATGCTCCCTGGCAGGATTCCCGCGGCAGGAATGGCGCTGGGGCACAACGGCACGGGGCAGGATGCATGGCAAGAATAATGCTGGGCAAGGATGCACGGCGCAGGAATGATCCCGGGCAGGACGCTGGGGGCAGGCAGGGTGCTGGGGCAGGGACGATCTGGGGCAGGGTGCAGGCATCATGCTGGGGCAGGCAGGGTGGTGGGGCAGGAATGATCCGGGGGAGGGTGCAGGCATCATGCTGGGGCAGGCAGGG
>NW_017728991.1:1960345-1977246 GCF_001723915.1 Gavialis gangeticus | reverse complement strand
GGTGGCCGCCGCCTGGAAAGCGCCCGGAGGCGGCGGCGGCCCCGCCCGCGCCCCTTGCTCGGAGCGGCACACTGAGGCCGGCAGGGCGGGGCCCGAAAACGCCCCGGGGCTCGGGCACGCACCCGCGGGGGCTGGGCGTGACCCCTGGCAGAGCTCCTGGGGCCGGGGGATAACAGCGGGGACTGGAGGGAGCCCGCGGGGTTTGGGGGCGACCCCTGGCAGCTGGGGAGATAACTGGTGGGCGCCGGGGATACCCCGTGGCAGCTGGGGACCTTTGTGGCGGCACAGCTGGCTTGTGCAGCACCTGGCACAGCGCGGCTGGGTCCGTGGGGGGGCTCTGGGCAGGGCCGGGAGCCCCAGGAGGGGTTGCAAGCCCGCCCCTGGGGTGGTAAATGCGGAGGAAGGGATGGTGCAAGCCTTTGATGTGATGGGAAGCGTGTGCGGGTGTGTAGGGGAGCGTATGTGTGTGCATGTGTCTGGGTGCGTGTAAGGGACTGTACACACGTGTGCGCGGCAAGGAAGACGAAACCCTTTTGCATCAGCCCCGCTTGCTGCCTGGGTTGGAGAAGCAGCACACGCCTGGCCCTGCAATAGCGGAGTTGCCCATCAGATGGGACTAGAGAGGCCCGGCCTGGGTCTCGGCCTGGCAGCCAAAGGGAAGGACAGCCCCGCGCTCGCCCGAGAAACCAGGAGCCAATTCCTTTCTCTGGCACAGATTTTCTCGTGTGACCTTAGGTGAGTCACTTCATCCACATGCTTTGGCGTCCTCTGTGCCCCAGGGAACAACTGCGCTGCCTGCCTGCCGGGCCAGGGGCTGTGCGGAGAAACGAGGGGTGGGCTGCCAGGTGCCCAGACACCGCAGTGAGGCCTGGGCTAGAGCAAGAAAACCACGGGGGATCTTGAATCAAGCAGCCGGATCCCAAGGAGAGGGAAAGCGAGACAGAAGAGGTGGCAGCACAGACCATCCTAGACCACGAGGGCTGAGCAGCTCAGCTAGTCCTGCCTCCTGCTCCAAGCAGGGCATATCCAGGAAGAAATGAGCAAGCTGAATTTCCCCAGGGGACGCGCGCACGGAGAGAATCCTTTAAAATAAGGTTTACGAGCCGCCCGGGTAGTAAAAGTTGGAACGCATGTGTAAAATTTTAATGGTGAGGAATAATAAATGGTACAGAAAGGAGTGTCAGCGGCGCATCGCGTGGGGCTGCCTGGGCCTGACACCACTCGCCCCCCCCACAGCTCATCGACTTCCCCAGGGGCTCCTTAGCAGAGAGGACAGGACCAAGAGGGGCTCTGATCCGGCCTCATCTCTCCGCGGGGGCCTGCGGAGCCAGCAGAGGTGCATTAGCCCAGCAACAAGGGGGGACCCCACACACCCAATGCCCACGCCTCGCTCTCCGCCCGCCCACGGCCCGGATCACGCGCCTCCTGCTTTGCAAGGCCGGGGCCTGGAGAAACCCTCCCCGGCTCAGAATCCACCGCCTGCCCCTAGTGACGATGGGGATTTATTGCAGTTCACCCCACCGAGGAGCCAGGCCTTTGTTGTCCATGTCTGCCGGCACCCCCGTGGCCGCATTGTGGTTTCGTAGCAAAGGCTTCATGCTGCTGAGCACGCACCCTCCTCTGTGACCCTGGAAGCAGCAGTCAGATGTCGGAGCAATGGAGTCTGTACTTTGAACAGCAGGAAAGACCGAGCCTGGAGTTACCGGGCCAGGCCTTTGCCTCTCCCCAGTCCCACGAACGTGGAAACAGCTCCCGAAAGCAGGGAGAGAATGCCAGGCTTTCGGGGCAGGGGTCTCGTTAGCTGTGCCGTGCCCACCAGCTCTCCGCAGGGCGACGGGCCTGAACTATGCGAGCTATGCGAACTATGCGAGCCAGTTCTTCGTGGCTGGCAGCAGTAGCAGACTGTTATCCGCTAGCAGGCAGATAGAGGCACACACTCGTCTCCCATCCCACATCAGCTCTGCCAAGTCGCCTTCTCTCCTTCTTGTCTTGGGTGACCCCAAAATACCACCGCCACCCTTCAACTCTGCCCCTTACTAATGACATTTGATGTAGCTGATATCGCAGCACATTGCGTGCATATGCGCACACCCGCAGCATGCAACAGGTTCACCTGGGTTACAGGCGAACAGCCCTGCACCGGGAAGATGCGGGTGTTTCCAGGAGCCTCTCACATACGTGGATTTTCCAGAGTTTCTTCCCCTGCCTCTAAAAATCCTGTCTGTGAAGCCACAGAAAAAGACTCCGGCCCTGGTCAAGTGTGTAAAAGGGATCCATTTACTCTTCTCTTGCCCCGTAAGATCCCACTGGATCCCACGCTGAGGCTCCTGGGAGCAAACACACAAAGGCAGTTTGGTTGGCAATGCAAGGCCTTCCTGGGCGTGGGGGGTGGAAAGAAAAGCAGCCCAGTCTAATGACTGGGTAGCTGTCACGTAACCCATAATACCAGCCTGTGGGATGTGGTGGACCGGCTGACGAGGAGCTATTTGCAGGTCTCAACGCTGTTATTTGGCCTCTTGCTTGAGGAGGGCGCATCAAAGGCAAACCCAAAAATACTTCCCCGGGCTTGAATTACATCTACTTGGAGGCCGAGGCCAGTTCCGGCAGAGGAAAAGGCTCCATTTGCAACGGAAATGCCTTCCCCGCCGAGCCCTTCGGGGTCTGCCTTGGCAGAGGGCAATGGGAAGAGGCGTCCACCTCCAACTCCTGTCCTTTCCCCTCGAGAGGTTAAGAGACAGGACCAAGGAGAACTTGAGTGGTGCCAGCCACGGGATGCTTCACTGCACCACGAGGGTGTCCAATGTCCGGGGAAAACGCTGCCCGGCCATCAGCAACCCAAGCTCCTTTCCCGGTTTGTTCGGTACCATGCAGGGCTCCATGACCAGCCAGGAGCACTCAGCACCCAGCAGTGCCATTTACTTGCCACTGGGCTCCTAGGGGCTGGGGCCTGTCGCTCCATGCACTGCCCTTCCCCGACCGACCCTGTTTCTGCCAGTCCGAGTCAGTCTGGGGGAGAGAAAGGGATATTGTCACTCTTTGCCCTGCACAAAGCCAAGCCGAGCAGGGCCCGGGCATGGGAAATGCCTTCCCAAAGAGCTCCCGACGCGATTTGCCAAGGCCCTCGGCAGCACGCTTTGATCTCAGAGCCCCCGGGGGGCAAAAGTCAAGTCCGGTTAAGCTGAAATCGCTCTGGCTCCTTCATTTATTCATTGCTCGATTGGAAATATCCCCAGTGCTGGGATGCCTTTTGCAGCAGAGATGGATTAGGGCAGCACCAGCCGGAGGCCCAGTGAGGCAGGGGGCATCTGGGGAGCTCCTGCACCGGGCAGAGGAAGGCTGGGGCATCTGTAGGGTGAGGAGACGACGCCTGCGAGCCCCCCACCCCAGCCGCTGCACGAAGGCAGAGCGTGTCGCAGAGAGCTACAAAGCCAGGCATAGTCTCCTAACGAAGGAAGAGGTGTCCTGGCTCTTCCAAGGGCACTCACCGCAGCCCTAAGCTCTCGGCATGCTTCCCCCGCTCCACGGGGCCTCTTGGGGTATCGCAGCCGGCACGGCCAGCCTCGCATACCCAGCGGGCACAAGTCAGGTGGCCTTAGTCACAAGGTGGTTTTCCAGCCACCGCCACCTTCCCCATCTGCCCTCGGACTCCTGGCATCTCCCTCGGGCCGAGAGTCTCTCCGCAGCCGTGACAGAGAGCAGGAAACTTCACGTTTTGGGGGCAATGAGATTCGGTGGCATTAAGACCCGGCCGCGTCGTGCATCCACCCCACTCCTTCCCCTCCCTGGAGCTGCAAGCGTTTCGGGGCAAGGGCCGCGCGTTTGCAAGAACGAGGCCCTCAGTGTCTGCCAGGGTCTCGGTGCTACCGTAACAAGAGGCCCCAACCCCACCGAAGAGCACGGCAGCCTGCCCAGGACTCAGTTTCCCCATCGCAGAAGGGTGAACGGTGGCGTGGGCCCTTCTTGGGGCGATACTTCGCTGCCGCGGAAGGACCTGGACGTGACGGCACACGCAGAGATGCCCTAAGCTGGGGGGATCTGCCTCGTGCCCCCGCAGCCCGTGCACGTGCCTGCCCACGTGCAGCCTTCCCCTCTCAGGCCTCGGCTCCGCTGGTCCTCATCCCAGGAGGTGCATTTCCTATGTCTGCTGCACCCAGAAGTCTCCCAGCGGCAAGGGGACCGTCGATGCACTTCACTTCCCCTCCTCTCCCCGGGCTGCTTGGGAGCAGCGACTGGTTGGCACCAAGTCGGCACCCACCGCCCCGACTTTTTGGGGGACTCCGGCAGCTGCAGAGGGACAAGAGATGGGAAGCCAGGCCCCCAACCACCACCAGGCCTCTGCTCTTCCCATGGTGGCGAACGCCGGGGCGGAGAGCATCCGTTTGCCTTGCTACCTGAAGCGAAGCTGGGAGCGGAGCTGACATGAGATATTTCCTGGCTCCTGTAAAACAAAAGCCCCAAACCGCTCCCGGATCGCACGCCCCTTCCCTCTGACTCACAGCTGCCTCCTGCCCCAGCCAGACACCTGGCGAGTGGCGCGCCAATTAAGATCTACCTTCAAGCCTGAAATGAGGCTGATCTGTGAATAACTCGACTCTGCAGTCATTGGCGCGAGGGGCCGGGGAGCTCGGCGGTTTCATCTGTTTCCAGTGACTTGAGCGAACGTGCCCGGGAGGAAGCGGGTGGCGAGCGGGGGGGGAGACCAGCGTGAGACCAGAGGAGCCTTCCTGGAAACCCCGCTGGTCTCCCGCCAGCCTCCAGGCAGGAGCCAGCCGGGGTCCCGGGGTCACAGGAAGCAGCTCGTTAACAAATAGGGCCCTCAGGGGCAGGGGGCAGCAGCTGGGTCCCTGCTTTCTGATCTCTAATGAGCAGGGTTGACATGCCACTCGCTCGCACGGCACTCAGGGCAGACCCTCTTAGGAGATAATAGCCTACTGCCGCTGCCAGTTCGCAGGGCTGGGAGAGAGGAGGCTGTGCGCCGGAGAAGCCGAGCATCAGCAAGCCACGGGCTCCAAATGGGAAGAGCATCTCTAGCAGCGGCTGCGGAGGTGGCAGGGTGGGAGCAGGGGCACGTATGATGCCGGGGCTGGGCGGCATGGCAGGAATGATGTTGGGGCTCGATGCACGGGGCAGGAATGGTCCCAGGCAGGACGCATGGCAGGAATGGTGTTGGGGCTGGGTGGCATGACAGGAATGATCCCGGGCAGGATGCATGGCAGGAATGATGCCAGGAGCAGGCGGGGTCCGAGCACATGTTGCTCCAGCCCAGCCCGGCTGCCACGTCCTGGCACACAATGGCATTTTTGGAGCCTGAATCCCTTCGTGCTCAATCCCCGCGGCTCCTGTCTTCTCCTCCCTGCAAACTTCCTCAAGCCCAACCGGGGGGCAGAGACTGGTGCTGGCAGGGCAGAGGCCTGGCCTACAAGACAAACCGGCAGCCCCGGAAAGCTGTGCCTTTGCACTGGAGAGGCATGAGGGCACTTCCAGTGTCCCCAGCTGGGGTTTTGCAAAGCTCCTAGAGCTAGGACCTGGGGCACAGAGCCCTCCCCGGAGAGCGCTGGCAGGGCCTTCTGCACTGCACCTTCAGTCACAGGGTGGGTGCATCCGTGTCCCAAAAGCAGCTGGCACGGGGTTGGGCACAAGACCCTGGCTCTCCTGGGCCGGACGTCTCATGGAGTCGGCCCCAAGGATGAATGACCAGGAAGCCGGGGGGGCATAGGAGCAATGCACCGATCTCCTGGGGGGCAGCTGGGGTCCAGGATCACCCCCAGCTTCACACACACGATAGATCAAGGACAGCCACTGTCAGCCTGGACTCTCTTCCTGCCCACATCCGTCCCCCCCGCCCGACGTGCAAGGAGGCCAGCGCTTCCACGAGCAGCCGGGTGCTTGCCAAAGGCAGCAGGACGTGTCTAACTATAGAGCTATCGATCCCCCGCTCAGTGCTTATCAAGATTGATCCCTCGTCTCTGCAGGTGAACGGTGACCTTGGATGCGCCCCGCTTGCCGGGTCAAGCCTCTCCTGCGTGCACACATGTGCCTCCCATGGTAGCCCGTGCCCCAGGGCCCACTTTTGTGGGCCCCGGCTGTGCAGACAGCCAGCTGGAGGGGTGCAAGATTGCCCTAGCAAATGCCAAACCCGCCTCCCTGCCCCTTTTGGGACTGAAATACACACGCTGGCAGGACCCCAGCGTGACCAGGCGGCACGTGGGCAACAGCTTGGATGTCCAGAGCCCTTCAGGGATCGGCCGGTTCATTTCTCGTGCACCCAAATCCGACTGCGTCTCATGCACCCAAACCCACCAGCCCTCCAGGAACCAGCATTCGGGGGCATGCAAGACACTAGCCTGCCCCGGGGACCCCTCCCTGGAGATGCTGCCCCTAGCAGGGCTACCTGGGCCAGTCCAGCCAGGCTGCTTCTGCATCCCAGGTAGCGTGGCGATGTACGCAGCAGTGGGATCCTGGGTGCGAGGCTGGGGTCTGACACCCCAATGCAGAGGGGTGTTGGGTGTTCCTCAGTTTCCCCCAGTGACTGCCCCACTTCCCCAGGGCTCCTCCAGCAGCCTCGGCAAAGAGGAGTCACGCCTGGCACTCAAACGCAGCTCACGTGCACGCCGTTTGCTTCGGGGATGGATGCAACTGAGCTTTTGGGACAGATCCCCAGCCAGGGGATGATCACGACCACAGCTGGCCGCTCCGAGGCAGCCACGGACCCCCTCGCAAAGCAGAGATAGGAGAGATTGAGCTTTGATGCCAGCATCGTGCCAAGTGCTGCCCCATATCCCCCCAGCCCTTCGCAGGGCACAGACAGGGCCAGGCCTCAGGCCGGTGCTCCTCAAAGCCCGTTCCAACCGCGGGACACCAGGCATGGCTCAAGCAGCCCCGTGGGGCTGGGCAGTGACTTAGGGGCCGCAGCTGTGCCAGGCTGCTCCACCTTGCCCCCGGGGCACGACGTGTCCCACCCCCACACCACGTGGGCACCAGGGCGGGTGAGAGCCGCCACAGCAGCAGGGCGGGGAACCGTGTTTGTGCAGCTCCTGGCAGATGAAAGGGGCTGGCGTGGCGGAAGGCATTATCTGTTTGAGTGAAATGCTATTACCGCTACCTTCCAACTTCACAGTCTTGTTTCCAATTAGGGGAGGTCTGTCACGCAAAAAAAAAATCCCTTTTTTGGAACATTTCCTCCCAGGCAGTTGTTAGGGGAGAGTGGAGGCATTTGAAACGCGCCCTTGTTAACGCAAACAACCAGCGGCAGCTCCAGGATTACGAGCCGCGCAGCCATAGGGCTATTATGGTTGTAATAAAAATACTGCTCCGGCCTGGTGCGAATTTGTCCAGACCCGAGCGGAAAAAAAGTGGGGAAGCTCGGGATGGCAGACGAACGGCCCTCGCCGTCTGGAGCTTCGCTTGCGGCGCTGCGGGAGCAACCGCACGCCTCTCCCAAGGCCGGCCGCGAGCGTGGCCGAGCCACTGGCCAAACGTGGGCACGTCGGCTGGGTTGGAAACCCTGCCCTCGCCGCTGGTCCCTGCCTCGAACGTCTGCAGCGAGGGTGCAGCACAGCCGGCCCCACCAGGCGCCCTGCCCGCAAGATTGCAGCATTCGCTTGCAAATCGGGGTGGGGGGGAGAAAAAAACAGAAAGAAGTAATTTTGGTTTCTTTCCCCTTCTCTTTGTTTTTTCACATCTGCCACGCGGACAGAGCGAGCAGCTCCCCCAGGCGCTCGCCGCATTTTGCGCTTCCAGGAGCCGGGGTGAGAAAGGGAAACGGTTCCCCAGCACCGAGCCCGGACGCCGCAGCGCGGTTTCTCCATGGCCCCAGACCCTCTGGCGGGGTTGGCGAGAGGCTCGGACACGGTCCCCTCGGCTGTACCGAGGCCCGGCAGCCAGAACAAACGGTTCACGCGGAGGCCGTACGCCCCCCCCGCCTCTCCCCGGGACGCCTGCCAACAGCACGCCGGCTTTTTATAGCCTCCCCGGCTTTGTTATTATAAAACCATATTTTTCCAGCCCCCCTTAAAGATGCCTCCCCCCGGCTCTGGACTCGGCCCACACCCAGCCTGCGGAGGGGCTGGCGCGCAGCCCAGCAGCGCCGACCGAAGATGAGCTTTTAGTAGTTGCATGAGTGCAACAGGCTCTTCCGGCTGGGAACGGCCGCCTCGGTGTTGCTCCAGCTCCCCGCCAGAAAGAAGACCCCGTTCGGGGTGAAGTGCTGCCTTCTCTCTGCAGGCCTGCACCCGCTTAAACCCTTCCTCCCTGCGCAGATTCCCTGAGTCCGGCCATGTCAGGAGGCCCCGGATGAGCCCTTGCCATGAAGCCTCTCCCACCTCTTCCAGCATTGCACCAGGGCACGGGACCCACCCCGCGCTCCATGCGGTGCCGCAGGCGTCTGCAGGAGTGCATGGAGCTGGCAGCTGCATGCAGAGCAGGGAGGTTTGCTAACCCGCTGGCCGCTCCCCAGGCCAGGGTTATGAGCCAGGGGCACGTGCTGCCCCAGCTCCCCCAGCCCTAGTGCAGGGGGCACCTGAACCCCACCTCTGCAGTGAGAAGGAGATGCCAGCGTATCTCCAGGTCGTGCCCACCGGGACCAGCCCTGGGACCCCTCCAAGAGGCAGAGGCACCATCTGGGCCCTCTGCCCAGCGTCCTGCACCCTGGTTTCTTGTACCCGCCGTGGCTCCCCAGCATAAGGGGCCAAGCCTCTGGTGCTGGGTGGGCTGATGCCCCCCCTCCCAGGGAGCATCTCAGCCCCCACACCTGGGCCAGGAAAGACGAGGGGGCGGGCAGAAATAGGACCCGCCTCTTGGGAGGCGGGGGCTTCCTCGCATAGGCTGTCAGCACCAATCAATCTGCACATCCTGTTGCCCAGGCGACCCCAGAGCATCCCTATGGCAGCAGCCAGGATGGGGATGGTGGGACTGCCAGAGCAGAGCGCATCCCCCTCTCCTGTGCTACCCCAGGCCTGCGTGGGGCAGGGTCCCTGCTGCCCCTTGCACGGGGCCTGCCGGAGGCATCTGACACCTTTAAGGGCACATCGCTTTGCATCGCTTTGCTCCCAGCCCAGCAGCAACCAGAGCAGAGAGGCTCGGAGGCCGTGTGCAGCCCCGGGCAGGGAGCGCGGCTGCCCCGCACGTCAGCTGCGAGGCCTGTGCCCCTCTTCGGGCAGGTCGACGCTCTGCTCTTGCCCCCTGAGCGGCCCGGATGCCCCATGGGTCGTTGCATGGTGTGTCAGGCTGAGATTTGCTTTAGAAAGCTGCGGAGAGCTCCCAGAAGTGGCCAGCTGCCGTATCACAGACACCTCTCAGCTGCCTGTCACGAGGGTGACGGGAGATTGACCCCCCGACAGCCTGATTCGCTTTGACAGGGATCAGAGCTCACTCCCGGCTCCATCTGGGCCCGGCGTTTTGCACGGCGGTTAACTCTGGAGGCACCGGCGTGGAGAGCTGCAGGCCCGCTCCCATCCCGGGATGAGATATGATGTAGGGGAAAAAGCAGATAGCTCAGGGGCTTGTAATTCATGGGCGGTCAGGCATCGAAGAGCCCTCCACCCATACGGTCACCGGCATGCAGCGAGTTGGCCAGGTCTCAGCCCAGACCCCCGTGGGCCCATACCCCCACCCCAGAGGTCACCGCTGCAGTGGAGAGCAGCTCCCCGCTTGCTCTGCAGCCCTTTGCCGGCTGCAGGATCAGGGCCTGTGAGGCAGATCAGACAGCGTTGGCAGAAGGGCGCAGGGGGGTGACTTCAAACCGAGGTGCTGGCAAAGCTGGGGGTGCCCGGGGCTGGCATGTGGGGCAGCAGAAAGGGGCAGGGGGTGGGGGGCTGGAGCAAGGGGCCGACTCCCTGCAGCGGTGCGTGGCACGGCTGCAGGGTGGGTGTGCGTGGGGAGCGGCCCAGGCACGCCGTGCTGTTTGCAGAGCTCCCGGTGCTTTCTTCTCCACGGCCGCCTCTTATCTCTCAGTTAACAAAGCAAAGCCGGGGGATTAACGCGCCTTAGGGGCTGCTGCCCTATCTCTGCGAGGGCTTCCAGCAGCCGCCATTTATTAGTCCATCTCCGGCACCAGGGAGGCCGCTGGAGCTGCTATGAGCCAAGGTCCCGATCCTGGGGCGTGCCGTGCAGCTTCTTCCCCTGGAATAATGCAGTGCCCGATGCAGACCCAGACCCTTATTCCCTGGCTTTCGAGGGAGAGAGCAGCGTCCTCTAAGGCTCACCTTCCCTCCGAAGCAGTGAGTCTTCCCAAATACACGAGAGCCCCCAGGTCAGTGGGCCTAAATGGCTCATCTGAGCTCGATGCAGGGAGCTGCCACCTGCGCCTGCCCTCATTCTCTGCCCTGAGGACACCCCGCTCCCTGGGACACCTCTGCAGCAGTGGAAATCAGAGTCCCCTTGATTTCAGAGTTCATTTCCCTTGATTTCTGCAACAGGCAACGCCGACAGTCTGCTCCTATGGACTCTATTATCCGAGACCCCAAGAGGGCAGCGCGCCAGGCACATCCCACCTCATCGTCGCCTTCCCGGCCTCGCTGGGTCCCATTCACACCTGCCCGGCAGCGTTCACATGCTGTTCTCACTGCCTTGACCCCAGTGCCCGGTGGACTCCCACCCCACCCCACCTCCTCCCCGCTGAGCCGAAACGTTGAGCAGCCTCTTGCTAGGAGCCTGGGGAGAGCCACACGTGCTCAGTGGCACCAGGCCTGCATGTCCTTGACTGTGCGGAGGCAGCGCAGCGAGGTGCGGAGGGGGTTGTCAGCCCGAGAGCGGGGTTGGGGGCCGTCAGCACACGTGGTGGGGTTGCAAGCAGCCAGCCTGCCTGGTGATGCGGGCAAGGTGGCATCAAAGACGCCTGGATGCAGCCTGGAAGGGCTGTTTCTCTCGACCCCGGCTGCCAGCCTCGGTCCCCAGAGAGCATGCACGCCCGTGAGCTGTGCAAAGGGACCACCGCCGGTTCAGCACAGCCTTTGCACAGCGGAGGGGTGAGAGCTGCCCCGGGAGATGTGACCCTGCATCCTGCCTCCGCCACTGCCTTGGAGCAGGGCCACAGGCAAGTCTCTTTATCTCTCTGCACTTCTGTTCCCCTGGTCGGTCTGTTCGCAGAGGCAGGGACCGTCTCTACCCGCAGCGCCGAGCACAGTTGGGGGCTTTCAGGGTCTGGTCCATCACGTGGCCCACCAATTGCCGAACCTCGTTGCCTAAGATACCGAGTCCCAGTGTCACGGGTTCTCCCGATCCCCGGTCTCACAGGTGCAGATGGTGGGAGCTCCTGAAGGAAGCCATAAATAATGGATAGTGATAGTGGAAATAGTGAATAATGGATTTAAAGACTGGCATGATGAATAATACACTGAATCCCACTACGGAGCCCCCACCAGCCAGTGCTGCCAAGGGGCAGGCATGCCCCAGGTGCAAAGAGATGCTGGTGAGACTAAGGCCAGCACCTAGGGGGTTTAGGCGCTCATGCAAGTCTACAGGTGTCAGGATGCTGTTAAACCTGGACTGGGGAATGGTCCGTTCCCCCCAGCCCCCCGTCCACCACCTAGCCCTCCTGCTTGCGGCTGCCCACACCCGCACGCGGGGGCTTTGGTCTGCTCACGCCGCGGGTTCGTTTCCTCTCTGGCGAACATTTAATGAGCTGCGGGTGACGTTCCCCCTGCCGAGGGCCAGTGTGGAGGACTTACAGCGTCAGACGAGGGCTCAGAAGCTGCACGGAGGAGAATTGCATTTAGAAACTCTCTCATCTTTTGTAGCTAGGCCAGCCGCTCCCACCCCTCCGTGCCCCTTGATCTTTCTTTTGAGAGCCCCACCGAATCGCTGCCGCGGGCACTCCGGCTAATGGATTCTGGATGGTTCCTGTCGAGTAATTATGCTCAATAAGAGTCTGTCAATACAATTTGCTGTCAATTGTCACTCCGTACAGTATCACGGCTAATAGGATCAGGGGTGGGGGAGTTGATTGACACAGGAAATGCTGATTCATAAAAACAGAAGCAAATGAAACCGCGGCTTTTTATCGGCTGGGTTAACTCCAGGCCGTTCGGTTGGTTACCGTAATTCAATGCTGTGCACCGCGGTTTGCTCCGGGAGCTCCCGGCTGGCGCGGTACAGCCGAGAGATGGATCCGGAGGGGGGATCTGCTGTCACTTTGCATCGCTGATGCCCTCCCTACCTGCTCCTGGGTCAGCTTGGGATGACAGGATAGTGGCTGAAGACCCAGCGTGGGACCTGGGAGAGCTGGGTTCAGTCCCTGGGTGACCCTGGGAGGCTCCTCATCAATGCAAACTCTTTGGGGCAAGGACTGCTTCCTTCTCTGCATGTCCCGGTCCAGGACTGGGCCTTGCAGGAGTTGCTGCAGTGCACATAGTCCTCGTTCCTGGGAAAGCAAAGGCCATCCGCCGTGAGTCCTGCAGGACCGGCAGGTCCCGTTCCCAATTCAGACACTGACTTGCTGGGCAGTCTCGGGCGTCTCCCCCCACTCTCCCCACCACATCTCAGCTCCCTTCTCCAACCCGCCCAGGCCCACGACCCCCCGGTGAGACCCCAGCCCGGTCTGGACCATGGGCTCCAGCCGGCTGACCGCAAGAGCCTGGGGGCAAGCCCGTGAGCAGCTCCCGTCCTCCGCTGGAAGGGCTGCACCTGACGGGGCAGAGAGCAGCATCAGACTCGCACTTCGGGGCTGCCGGGGGCCAAGTCAAGATGCGGAGGAGAGACAAGAGCAGGCAAAATTGCACGGAGAGCACGAGCTCGGCACGGAGCAGGGGGCCGGGGACATCGACTGCTTTGCTGGGCTGTGCTTTGCTTTCCCCACTGTGCTTTGCAAGCCAAAAAATCCCTCCTGCCATGGCCCTGCTCCCGGCGACCCCAGCCACATGGCCTGCAGGGGCCAGAAGGGTCTCTCCGAGGCATCACACGGGCTCCGGCACAAGCAGCGTGCGCGGCCCGGCCCAGCACTCCGAGCGAGCGAGGCAGCGATCCGTCTTCCTGACGGCAAGATAAACCGGTTACATTTCAGATAATTCCAGATAGTAAATTTTTGGAGTCCCTATAAGCTAAAATCAATATTGGCACAACTGTGCGTCATTAAAAACTAAATGAACATGACAAAGCCAAACTGCTGCCTATTAAACAAATGAGTTTTCTATCCACACAGGCACAGCGGGTTATTAAATTCTTTATTACAGGAGCTGCGCTTCTTATAGAAGGGGGGAGAAGAAAAAAAAAGCATCTTCCCACGAGGGGCATTGTGGGGTCGGGGGGGTGGCGTGTGCCCATTCGGGGACCGGGCTGGACTGGCGCTGTTGCTGCTGCAGGACCTGCTCTCCAGCCGGCAGCGATGCTGCCTCTGCGTGTTGAAGCAGGCCTCTGCTGTGGCTGGTAGGAGCCGGTCCAGCAGCCCCGGGCTCCTTCCCCGCGGTACGTGGGCCTGCCCTGCCAGCGCTGCGGCTGGGGGGACGCTGCCTGCGCGGTCACGGAGCTGCACGAGTCCATGGATGGCTTCCCCAGGGGGAGGAGGCCTGCAGGGCTTCCTCATCCGTGCAAAAGCCGTGCTATGCTCCCTGCTAGCCGACCTTCCCTGGTCGGCTGCGGCTCCTCATCAACGCAAGCTCTTTGGGGCAGGAACTGTCTCCTTCTCTGCATGTCCAGGACTGGGCCGTGCAGGAGTTGCTGCAGTGCACAAAGTCCTCGTTCACTGTTTCGACAGCAGCAGCTCCCCAGGCGCAGCAAGCGTTGCACCGTGCCCATGCATCCAGGCCCCGGAGCCCCTGCCTCACTCCTCTCCCAGGCTCGGGGGAAGCGTGTGCATGCGTGTGCCCTGAGCAAGCTTCCTGCCCCACTCACGGTGTGCCCCTCTCTTGCCTCTCCAGTTCCTGGCTATCTATAGAGCCTGGGGAGAGCGCGCAGGCGCTCCATGCAGCGCGCTATGCGCACGCCTGCCTTACCTGGAGAGCACCGCTACTGCCGCGCTGCAGGGTGCATGCTAGGTGAGGGGGCCCGGGGGGATGCCGAGAGGTCCCTCTGCATTGCCTCTGGGCTGGGGAGCAGGGTCTGGCACCCATTTGGCCTCTGGAGACCAGTCCGGCCCCTGGGGAGGGAACTGCCCATTCCTCCTGCTACGCTCACATGCGTGCACACACGCTCCCTTCCTCCCCCCCGGGTACAGCTGCCTGTGATGCCAGCCGCCGAGATGCTGCTCTGCATTCTGGCCGTGGCTCTCCCCCTAACCCTACCGGCTGCCTCTGCCGCCTGCCAGCTGGCTGCGCAGGGCGAGGAGATCTCCAGCCCCTGCCGGCATCATGCACAAAGCTCTGGGCAGCTGTACCCAGAACAGGAACAAAGACCCGCTGCCAGGATCAGCCCTTTTTGTCCTGGCAGCCTGGGCAGAGAGCTGGAGGGAAATGCTCCTCCAGAGACTGAAAGGCAGGGAGGTGAAGTGAGCTGCCCAAGGCCATCTGGGCAGTCTGTGGCAGAGCTGCATCCCCAGAGTCCCAGCCTACCGTTGTCCCCTGCCCTCCCATGACTGGCAATAGCTGTTTCTGCCTTGCTTGCCTTCCCAGTTGTACCCTGCTCAATATCCGCTGCATCCCGTCCCCTGCCACCTTGCATGACCCCCCTCCTCTGCCGGCACGGGGCTGGCGAGACACATCCCCATCGGGGAGCAGGGAGCGCCACGATCGATGGCCACGCCAACAGGCCCGTCAGCGCAGCGCAGCGCAGCGAGTCCTGTCCCCGCTCTGCCCCCGCGCCGGCCCAGCCGATCTGTGAGGGCCTCTAATTGCCGGGGGGCTCCTTTTTTTCTCCTTTGAAATGAATGCCCTTTTCAACAAAGGGAAGGCCGGAGAGTCCGGCGCATCCCGTCCGCAGCAGTAATTGCTCCAGCCAGCCTGAGAAACATCCAGCCCCGGCTCGAGAGATAGCGGCTCCCTCAGGAAATCAGCCTCTTTGCTTCGCGAACCATCTCCTCGCTTCCAACCCGGCTGCCCGTCGGAGCGGGGCCTGCGTGCAGGGCGTTTGTTGGGTCTCAGCGTAGGGGACAGGGGAAACCCTCCCCTTGATGACAGGCTGTCTCTGGTGGGCAGCGCTGAGGAGAGACCCCTCTTGCAACAGGCCGCGTGCGCACTCCTGCCTGTATTCAAGGCAGAATAAACTACGTGCACTGAGTTATCACGGGATGATTGGGATATAACCCCATGCACGTGCACCATGTTACGGGGTGTAACTCGTCTATTATGGCCCAGAGAGAGAGCACCCGAGGGCATGCCGGTCCCCCCATCCACCCACCCTGCTTTGTCTAGAGTGCAGAGCACCTGGGCCAGCCCTCAGGCTGGTGTAAAGGGGCCTGGCTCCACAAGCACCCGCACGGCCCTCTCAAGCTGATGCCCAAGGACTAACGCACCCCACCGGAGACCGGTTTGGGGATCAAGAGCTCTCTCAAGGAGCACATACTTCGCTCCCAATCCTATGGGAAGAATTTGTGCATCCCCTCAGCAGGGTGCAAAGACCCAGGGGGGCTCGCTGCCCTCCCCAGGACAGGACCCGTCCTGCCCCGGGGGCTGTGGGGTGCAAGCCGGTTCCTCATGCCGCTCCTATTAGTCCCGGAGTAATAATTGAAGTGGCCTGATTGTGTCGGCTCTCGCGCTACCTCTGGGATGACGCGGCCTGATGAATATTAATGCCAGGCAGGCAGGAGAGGGGGAGAGCACAGCGATGGGAGAAGGAGCTGCATTTTTGCAGGAGAATTTGCTCCTGACTCCCCTCCCCTTGCTTCCCCAGCAAGCTCGTGGCAGCAGGTGCTGGGGGGCAGGGGGGTTGGGGGCCGGCTGTGGGAGCAAGAGGAGGATGCTGAGGAAGGTGGCCAGGGTAGCTGGAGGGAGGAAGAGCATCACAGAGCTGCGGTGTCCAAGCCCCAGACAAGACCTCGCTTCCTGCCCATGCCCCGTGCCTCCACTACCCGGGCATCTCAGCCCCTGGCAAGGATGCTACCCTGCCAGGCTGCTGTGTGCCTGTAGTCAAGTCCATGCAAGAGGCTCGTGTGGGCACAGTGAGGCCAGCGGGAAGACTCCTGCTCCCCCTTCTCCCATCCTCTTGGCAGCAGCAGAAAGTCCCCGGGAACAACTCCTGCTTTGCAGCTGCCCGTGCAGGAGACCCCAGCAGCCCCAGAGCCGGCCCCGATCCCCCTGGGTGCTGCACCCTGGGGAGTGGGGAAGGGAGAGGACACACGTACGCCTGTCCCCTCGCCTTCTGCTGCGCAGGTAGTATTACCCAGTGGATAGAGCAGGGGGCTGGGGCCATGGCAGAGCTGCGGGGCTGCAGTAGCAGGCAGACCATCAATTCGCCCGGCGCCCAACTTCAACGCGCTTGCCTTTCCCCGGCGCTCGCAGCTCCGGGCCTTCGCGGGAGTGGAAAATTCCCCCAAACGAGCTCAGACAGCCACTGCAAACCCAAACTCCCTCCTCTCCCCTGGGGAATCGCACGAAACAGACTCCCATCACCTGGTTTTGCTTTCCCCCGTCTCTGTCCTGATTGATACTTTGACAGCATGATGGATGGGCCCCATATACAGCTTCTGACAGGGCGGCATACACGCCGCCTGCTTTATCTGGAGCGAGGCTCTGACGGCGAGCCGAAAATAAGCAGTTCATAACAGGGATCCCGGATAAAATCCCATTATAGACAGAGGAGTCAATCAAGTCGCTATTCAATAGAGTATCACCCTGGGAGGCAGGAGGCAGGCTGGGAAGGTGTGTAAGTTGCCAGGGGAAATTTTATGGGGCTTGAATCAATCAGCAGGAATTCCATAAAAGTCAGTGGGTATAAATGTGTTACTCAAATAGGGTTTGACGTCCAATTGTCTTCCCCATTTAGATGCTATCAAGCTATTTAGATAGGGGTGTATGTATGTGTGTGTCTGTGTGTGT
>NW_017728991.1:1953339-1955345 GCF_001723915.1 Gavialis gangeticus | reverse complement strand
GGCGGCATACACGCCGCCTGCTTTATCTGGAGCGAGGCTCTGACGGCGAGCCGAAAATAAGCAGTTCATAACAGGGATCCCGGATAAAATCCCATTATAGACAGAGGAGTCAATCAAGTCGCTATTCAATAGAGTATCACCCTGGGAGGCAGGAGGCAGGCTGGGAAGGTGTGTAAGTTGCCAGGGGAAATTTTATGGGGCTTGAATCAATCAGCAGGAATTCCATAAAAGTCAGTGGGTATAAATGTGTTACTCAAATAGGGTTTGACGTCCAATTGTCTTCCCCATTTAGATGCTATCAAGCTATTTAGATAGGGGTGTATGTATGTGTGTGTCTGTGTGTGTGTGTGTGTCTGTTGTGTGCACACAGTGCGGGCCTGTGCATACACTTGTGCCCACTTGGGTACATGCCTAGAGTACGTCTGTGCACATGCACCGTGTAGCTGCATGCACGCGCACACTTGGATGTATGCCTAGAGGCTAGCTGTGTAGATAGGGAGAGAGTCTATCGGATCCACCCCTGTCATGTATCTGTGTACACACACACACACACACACACACACACACACACACAGAGTATATCTAGGTGCGCGCACACTTGGCTTTACACCCCTCATGTATCTATGTACACACATGCTTCTATAGGTGTACATACACTTGGCTCTACACCCCTCGTGCATCTATGTACACACACAGTTCATCTATAGATGCACACACACTCAGCTCTACACCTCCCATGAATCTATGCACACACACAGTGTATCTGTAGGTGCACGCACACTCGGCTCCACACCCCTCGTGTATGTATATACACACACATTGTGTCTATAGGTGCACACATGCTTGGCTCAACACCTCTCGTGCATCAATGTACACACACAGCGTATCTATAGGTATACACACTCAGCCCTACACTCCTCGTATATCTATGTACACACACAGTGTGTCTATAGGTGCACACATGCTTGGCTCGACACCTCTCATGCATCTATGTACACACACAGCGTATCTATAGGTGCATGCACACTCAGCCACCTGTGTACCCACGCACAGACATGCACATCTGGTGCCAGCTCCTTACAGTGACTGAAAACGGAAGCGAGTCTCTTGAAACGATTCCCGGCAGCTGAGGGCAAGGCCCCGTGTTTGCACGCAGACACCCCGGGGCTGCCTGCCCGTCCCAGGGGTGCTGTTAGCTGGCTGCCGGGCTCGGCCGCCTGCTCGCAGGCCCTCTGCAGAGCTGCCAGCCATCGGTTTTATTGACGCTGCCTTTGCCGGCCGTTCCCCGCTCCGCTGTTGACTCAAGCAATGCTGGGTAAATGCCGAAGGGTTTTGCCTTGAGAGTTTGCAGTAAATCACCCCCCTGTTTGCCTTCGGTCCCAGGAGACGCGCGCCTGGGTCGCGGATCCCGGCGATGGGACTGTCCCAGGCAGAAATGCACAGCCCGCGCAGGCGACGATGAGCGACAGGTGGGAAGCATCAGGCTCATCTGCTGGGGGAGATGGATGAACGCCAGGAGACGCAGGGGACCCACTGCCACGCAGCTGCCCGGGTCAGGCCCTTGGGTATCGGATGCCGGTCGTGGAACAGCTGCAGCGCGTCGAGTCGAAACAGCCTCGCGATTTATCTGACATGTCCCCAAGGCAAAGAAACCCTCCAGGGGAAAGAAACTGCCTCGTTCCAAGCAGCCGCAGGACATGGGTGCGCAGCTGCCTGCCAAGCAGCCTGCGAGCTGGTGCCAGGCTCCGGGAAGGGTGGCCGGGGGGCTCGAAGCCAGGCCTGGCTCTGGGTGAGACAAGGCTTAGCATCTGCCGGGCACTGGGCACATCTCTCAGCGTTGGCCCCCTGCAAAGCAGGGAAAAATCTCCTGTCTGAGCGTGGTCAGGCAGGGACTTGTGTGCAGGACAGGGACAAAATAATGCTACTAAATAATAAATGATAAATGAGCTGCCTGGGATGAGCGGCACTGGCCTGCCTACTGCGAGCCCGCTCCCCACTGCGAGTGA
>NW_017728991.1:1920478-1948339 GCF_001723915.1 Gavialis gangeticus | reverse complement strand
CACATCTCTCAGCGTTGGCCCCCTGCAAAGCAGGGAAAAATCTCCTGTCTGAGCGTGGTCAGGCAGGGACTTGTGTGCAGGACAGGGACAAAATAATGCTACTAAATAATAAATGATAAATGAGCTGCCTGGGATGAGCGGCACTGGCCTGCCTACTGCGAGCCCGCTCCCCGCTGCGAGTGATGCCCCAGCTGGGTGGGTGCAAGATGCCGCTGACTCCCGTGGGCAGGGGGCAGATCCTGGCGATGTTTAAAAACCCCATTGGATTGAAGGGGCAACGTCGTAGCGTGGCCTGGGCTCTTCGCACCAACGAGGGGACGGCGCGGGCTTGCTAGAGCCTCCCCACCCTCCCGTCCTCTGCAGAGCAACGTCTGTGCGAGACGAGCTGCCAACTCCGATGAGCGAGCAGGGTGCTCGTCCTCCCTCCGTAAATCACCGCGCGCTTGCAGACGTGAGCGCCGGGGCCTGGGAACAAGGGGAGTCTCCGGCACTGAAATACAAAGAAACCCGCCGCGCGATGCCGAGAGGAGCGAGGACGAGCCAGACGAACCCAGGGCGGTGGGGCCCAGCCTCGCCGAGAGCTGACAGCAGACAGATTGTAACGCGCGGCTCCCAGCCTACCAGGGAGCGCGCCGGGTGGAAATTAATGCCTTTTATTCTGCTGATGATTAATCATCTCTGAAAGTGCCACCGACTCTGTCACACGCAGTCGCTCGCTGTCGAAGACGACAGGACATGCTGCCGTACCAGTCTCAGCTCAATCACAAGCGGGGCGGCCCTGCTTCTCCAGCCCGCGGGGTCCCCCGCCTCCCTCCCGGAGCGTGCAGACGGGGTCACCCTCACCGATCGCACAAGGAGAGGAAAATCATGTCAAATGCCTGGGCCCAGCTGCTGAGTGCAACAACAACACAGGGCCTTTGGCTGGAAGGTCACAGGGTGCTCTGCAAACGCTGGGGGATTAATCGTCTGCATAACCCTGGCTGGGACATTGTCTGGATTTTTTTTTTTTTGCAGCTGAAATGCAGCCAGCGCTGGGGTGGAACGCGGCAGCTGTGTGCAACAGCACGTATAAGCATGCGCAGGGGTAAAAATATGCAATGCCGCTGGAGCCCCCGGGGGTGGGAAGTGCTCAGCAGTGCCCTGCCCTTGCAAGGAGCACGGTGGTGTCTGCAGTGACCCCGCGGAGGGCACAGTGTCTCCCAGTGCCACATTGGGGTGTTTGTCCTCGTTGAGTCAATACAGACTCAGAGTCAAATGCCCCCAGTGATCCAGCCCAGCACGGATCTGGCCCAAGCCCCTTATCTAGAGACATATGACAGCACAGCATCCCCGGGACAGGGCCCACGGTGCCCGTGCGAGCGTGGAGGCAGGCAGCGTGCCACGTGCAATAGCGATGGGGACACTTCGGTTTAGTCCTCTTGGTGATGGACGGCCAGAAGAGCATGATAAAAACAGCTCCCAAACCCGGGGCCTCTCCCCGTGCTGCCGGGGTGAACCAGCTCCCAGCACCGGGGACGGCTTTCTCGATGCAAAATGCAGCCGCAGCGGCCGGAAGGAAGCTCAACAGGGGAGGAGCAGAGCTGGGAGGGGGCTGCCGAGAGCCCCCACGTCTCTCCCCTTCTCTCTGAGCACCCTGCCCTTCAGGGAAGGTGACTTCTTCCAAGAGCGGCTTCTCGCCGCATTCAAGTCCCAGCTCTGGATAAACAATTACAGTCTATTTACTCCGGGCCATATGGCGCCAGGGAACAGGTGTGCAGGTAATGAAGAACCCGGCTCCGACACAGCTTAGGGGAGACGGGCGCGCATTTCCTCCTGCTTCTTTGTGTTGGGCCGCAGCCCATTTACAAATGAGAGCTAAACAAGATGGAAGTGGCACGGGGGCGGGAGGGGGAGAGCACCCCAGCCGGCTCTGAGCCCTCTCCAGCTGCCTGGCTGCATTCAGACCGTGCCCACCCATCCGGGGCGTGGCACCCGGCAGCGAGGGTGCCCAGGGGGGCGTGCACAGCCAGCCTCATGCCCCGGGCAGACCTTGGCACCGGTCAGGACTGCCCCATGCGGGGCTCGGCCCCGAGAGGCAGGAGAGACAGGAGCAGGAACGGTGACCCGCGGGGCTGCATCAGCAATGGACGTTTGCATCGACGGGCCAGGAAGCGAAGGAAAGAAACAGAGAGCGTTCGGTTTGACCCCGGATTGAGCAGGACCCCCTCCAAAATTTCATTAGGGAGCGAGCCAAAGCCAGACGCTTCGTCTCGAAAACGCACGCGGCTCAGCTTCGACGCGCCGGCGCGCCGTGCAAGCCAGAGGTCAGGGCTTTGCCCTGGGGCTTTTTTTTTTCCTTCCATAGGAGCGATTTGTGATCATGACTCCCATGTCAGAACAGCTCGGGAGCTGCATTTTTCGGTGACTTTATGGCTAGGTCCAAAACATCTCCCAGGAGGCTGGGCCATGGGTCTGCCCTGGGTTGGCAGCATCCGAGGGTCCCCCCTGGGCAAGTCCTCCTGCCTCGTCCTACAAACGCCAGGACCTCACCGGCTTCAGTCCCTGCTGCTTTTCCTTCCCTGCCTTTCTCCTTTCCCAGCCAAGATTGCTGCAATGTCAGGGAAATAGCTGAGCAGCAGAAACACGGTGTCCTGGGCGGGCTTCTTCTCTCTCCTTCCCTCTCCCCAGCCCCTCCGTCTGGAAGACGCTGGCAGGGGGTGATGGAGTTAATCTCGGCTTAGGCGGCTGCGATCTGTTATCTGGGGCAGACGAGATGGTTGGCGCATCCCTGGGAGACGGAGGAAAAATGGCCCCCGCTGACCCGGGCCCGAGGCCATGGCGCCGTGCGAGGATGCAGCGGTGGCTGGCTCTGGTGGGGAGCAGCTCAGCAGATCGCAGAGGCGAAAGCAACCGCTGCAGACCCATCTTGGCTGCCCGCCCCCTCCTCGACTGGATCCAAAGCAAACGTCCCTTGGACGCGTCTGGACGGAGCGATAAGGGCCAGTGCACGGCTGCGGAGACAAGCCGCCCGCTGGATCTGGGCCTCTCCCCTGGCATCGTGGTTTCGTCCTCAGAGCCTGAGTCGGATGCATCCTTTGGAGGCGGTGAGGCCAGCGGTGATCTCCGAGGCCCCTGCAGCCCACGTCCCTCCCCTGTGCAGGGCATTACCCCTCCTTCTCAGCGTGCGCCAGTCGCATGGAGACTTACGCCCTGCGGCTGAGCTCCAGGCTTGGAGACAGGTGCCCAATCTCCATGCACGGGCCCGGGTGCCAGGCGGGATCTGGTGCTTCCCTTGGCTGGCAGCTCAGGCAGACACTGGCCCGCACCGTGCCCAGATGGATGGAGGCAGCAAGCTTTCCAAACCACACACCGCCTGGGGCTAACTTCCCCGCTATCCACCCTGCCGCACGCAGGGGACTCAGGGCAGACCTGGACCTATTCGCTGGTACACCCAGGTCTGGGACAGACATTGCATAAACTGGTTCGACCCAAATCAGTTCAGTCTTCAACCGGTTTATCTTAAACCAGCTTCAGGCATTTTGAAACCAGCTTATGTGCACTGAGTGTAAGTTGTGTCACAGGGCTAAACCGGTTTCTGAGCACTTAAACCGGTTTATGTGTAATGTCTGTCCCTTGCTGCCCAATGCCCCGATGTCTCTTGCAGGGACACTGTAAGCTGCGTGGGGCAGGGACCGCCGGCCGGCTCTGCCTGCGTGCGTGGCATCCGGCACAGGGGACCCCAGCTACGGCAGCAGAGATAATCGGCACCGACAGCAGCAGCCACAAAGGCGTCTTTGTCTCAGCGAATAAAAGAGTCTCCTTCCTTGGAGAGCAGAGGGAATGAAGGAAACTCTTTGCCAGCAAACCACATGAAAGCCTTGGCAGGGAGGGGAAGGATGCGCATGCCGGCAGCGGTAGGCGGCATGGGCAGGCCCCACCTGGATGGCAGATCCCCGGGGTGGGCAGCCAGGGGCTGTGGGGAGAGGGTCTGTGCCCGCAGGCCGCCCCATCCCTCCACTTCGGCTCCACGAAGCTGGCATCGGCGTGCAACACAAGTACTGCCATCCCCTGGGTCCCCCCTAGTCTCCTGGGTCCCAGCGGGGCAGGGCGCGGAGGGAGAGTGACCTGGGTCTGACCAGGCTTCCCCCCCTTGTTCCTCACTTGCAAACTCTAGCATTTAAATCTAGGAAGTTTTGATTCAGAGGCCATGCCCCTCGCTGCCATGCTTAATAGTGCCTGATGCCCCTTTCCTCCAAGGATGTGTCTGATCCCTTTTGCACTCTGCTTAAATGACTGGTCGCTGCCCGAGATCCCATGTCTCATCTTTATGGGTCCCCTGCCAGTCCGACCGGCATCCCCCAGCGGCACGGAGCTGGCATCGAGGGGAGGCGATGAGCACCCAGCCACCGTGGGCGCCCAAATTGGCACATGGAGGAGCGTGGGATTTTCGGTGCTCTCTTCTCGCAGGCTTGGCACCAGGTTCAGGTGTTCGGTGCCAGCCTCTGCCCCTTCAGCCAGCGTCTTGCTTGCTTTTCGATGCAATCGAGCCGTGTTTGAAGCGCAGCCGGGCTGCTGGCACGGGCTAGGCAAGGAGGGAAATGTAAACCCTATGTCCACAAGAGCCAGGGGCCACTCTTGCATACGGGTCATCGTGAGCTCCCACCAGGTGCCTGGGGTGTGCTGATGCAGAGGGGGGACAGCGCGTGGCAATGGCAGGATGTTGGGGTGCAGGGTACGGGCCCAGGCAAGGGGGGGGCATAACCCCATTAGCTCCCCTGCTGTGAGCAAGCCTTGACCTTGGGTCTCTACAGCGAGGCCTCACTCAGGAAACCAGCTCTGCCACTGACCCTCTCAGTCCCCCATCCCGCGACTCAGTTTCCCCACCCCATCTGCTATGTCCTCCATTCAAACCACGGGGTCTTTGGGGCAGGGCTCTCTCTCCCTGTGTCACAGGGCCCCGTTTCCCACTGGTGCTGCTGCAGGTGTTAATAAGTCACCAGGCCTCATCGGATGGGCACTGGGACCAGCACAGTCCTCAGCGTGAGACGGGCAGCCCCGCGGGGCTGGGGTCATTCACGCTTGCACACACATGCACGCAGGAGCAGGCTGCTGGGTCTCTCCACCTGTCCGTTAGTAGCCAAAACCAAGCTGAACAGCGAGCGGTGGGGGCAACCATGGGATGTCGGTCCTTGTTCTCTGCAAAGGGATGGAGAATCACTGCCCCCCCATATACACACCCCACAGCGGGGGGTTTCTAGGTTCAACATGCACAGAGAACTGCTGGGCTAGAAGGGACAATCCCCACAGCATCCCTGGGCAGCCAGGATGGCTGGGGTGGCCCCGGACCTCTCCCGCGGCCCTGCTGGGAAGGTAGGCACGATCCAACTGGTGCCCACCTCACCCAGTGCCCTGTCGCTGAGCTCACCCTGCAAGCCTGGGCAGCAAGGGACAACTTTCCAGCTGTGAGCAAGGAGATCTGGGTTGAACCAAGGTACGGCCGAAGCCAGAAAGGCTGGTCCTGTTGACTGTGGGATGCTGAGGGGCCTCTCCCAGTGTCTGCGCGGGTCCTGGCGAGCTGTCAGAATCGGGCCCTCAGCTGCTGCGACCTTTGGCTGAGCAAAACGGGGGTTTCGAAGTGGGCAGCGAATCCCCGATGGGTCCATTTGCACCTCGACCTGCCTCCGCGCTGACATCCTGCTGATGTGTAAATGAATTCCTCCTGGCCTCACCGTCACGGGCACCGGAGCTGACAGTCCTCGGTGCCCAGCGCTGCTCTTGGCGCCCACGCCAGGGGTCTGCCTGCCACCCGAGGAGAGCATCCCGGGGCAGCCCTGCTCAGGGCCATGCCGGCAGCCTTGCCTGGGTCCATCAGAGCCCGCAGGGCTGCAGCTCGGAGCAGAGGGTGGTTGTGTCATAGTTTCATAGTTTCTAGGGTCGGAAGGGACCTGTATAGATCATCTAGTCCGACTAGATCATCTTGTCGCAGGGTCCCTGGGTTGCATGCATCTGCCGAGACCTCTCCGTCCAGCTCTGGACCCACTGCCCTCCTGACCCTGAGCCCCCGGCGTCTGCTTTGCATCACCTGCCATCAGCAGCCCACCCAGTGCTTTCCAGCCCCGGGGCGGATGGTCGGGGGAAGACCCACAAGGCACGCCAGCCTCCTCCAGCATCATCCGCTCCTCTCTCCCCTGCACCGGCCGGGTAACAGGCTTCTCCCATTAAATAATTGAATGTCTCAAATTGTTCCCTTCTCCCTTTGGGGTCGGTGCACAGTTGTCATTATTCCATTAGCCAGATGCTTTGCTTTCACTTCATTTATTCATAAGCCCAGCTCTGGCTGACACAGCGATGAGCAGAGCAGAGTCTAGCACAGCCCTCTGCCGTACATTATTTGGTGTGAGATGCACCAGGCTTGCCCAGCTGCCGGCAGCGGGGAAAGGTCACAGCCACTGGCAGGATTGGGACTGGCAGGGAAGAAGATGGGGATGGGATAGAGGATGTCTGCTTGATGCTGAGTGTTGTCCAGGAGCATTAGGACCCCCCAAGGAGACCCCTTCCCTCTGCACCGGGACGGTGGGATGCGGGGTGGCCTCACTTGGGGAGACAGAGGCTGGGTGCTTGTCAGCGTGGGGCTGTGCAGGGTGGGATGCATCCAGGGCAGGTTTGTATTGCTCCCATGAGCTCCCATGTGCGGCTGGAACATGCTCAGTGTAGGCCTGAGGTCACGCATGTTCTCCCGGCCACTTCGGATGCAGGAAATAGCAACGAAACCCTGCATTATACGTGGGAAACCTCATCCCCGGGGCCCTCTGACCCTTCCTCACTTTTGCACTCCCTGCCTGCCCCCCGCAGCTCCCCAAACCCGTCGAGCGGGGTCTTCTCACTCGGTGCTGGGCGCACGGTGCCGGGATGGCATGGAGCACGCTTGGCGTCACCCTAAGTGATTCCTGTATCAACAAGACAGCTACAAAGGAAAGCAAATAAACCAATTAGGGCGAAATATCGGATCACCCCGGCCCGCTTTTTCCACGGATGCAGCTTCACGCACCAGGCAAAACAAACAGGAGAGACGGAGGGAGAGGAGCACGCAGCCTGGTGAGGCAGCGTGCGCCCTAATTACACACGCCTCGGTGACAGCTAATGTCAAAAGATTAAAGGAATCAAAGTCAGTTCCTCTGTGCAGCCTCCCCCACCGCGTACTGCGCCGAATAGCAGCGATGCAGACACACAGCTGCGATGGCAGGGAGATCTCTGGATCTTTGCATCACAGGGCGTATCTACACATGCATTTAAGCACACCTGAATTTAATACGCATTAGCTTAATGCGAATTATGCAGGCGTCTACACAGGAAGGCATTAAGGTGCATTAACGCTGTGTGTGTGGACTGACTTGGGACTAAAGTTAGTCCCAAGTCAGTCCACGCACACAGTGTAAATGTGCTTTAATGCATCTACATGTGTGTTAATGCGCTTTAACAATCCGTGCCTAAATTCGATACCTGCAAATGCAAATAGCCTAAATTTTCCCATTTTAATGTGCATTAAGGACACGCGCGTGTAGACATGCACCCTCAATGCGCGTTAACCCCGGCTAATGCGCATTAAAGCATCACATGTAGAAGCGCCCACAGAGAAGTGGGGCTGCGAGGGAGCTCCAGGTCTAGTCCAGCCAGTCCAACCCCTGTTGCATTAGATGTGGGGCTCCCTCACAGCCCCACTTCTGGGGGATCAGCCCCGTCAAACCAGCCCAGACACATCCGCTGTCCAACCTCTTGGCAAGCTGCACAGTCAACCCTGATTCAGTGCAAGCCATTGCACCCAAACAGCCCGCAGGGGAAGCTGGGGGCCTCGGCAGCCACTGTCCTGCTTCTATAGCAGGCTGTTAATATACCCTCGAGAGATGCCAGCACCCCTGCCACAAAGGAAGGCAATCCCCACCATCCATACCAACCTGAGTAGGGGGTAAAATTCCTTCCCGACTCCCAAATCTGGCATCGGTCTGACCCTGAGCGGAGGGGCAAGACCCTCCAGCTTTGAGTCCCAGCAGGAGCATTGGCACAGCCCAGTCTCCATGCCCAGACAGGGCTGCAGCCAACACCCAAGTGGATGGATCTCCTTCAGCGAGCGCCCAGGTAGCAGAGCTCAAGGGACTCGTTTTCTTTCTCTTTTTGTCCTCTTTTAATGCAGGATGCCCTGCAAGATGCCCACCCTGGAAGACAAGATCCTCCACCCTCTGCCTCAGCCCCCAGGAGCAAGGAGGCACTTACTTGCCATTGCAAGCTTGAAAGACAGGAGCCAAGGCAGGATTCAAAGGGTCCTATCAAGGATTTTGCCTTGAGCTCAGTCTTCTGGCAGAGTATGGGGGGGGAAATGCAGGGGAAGAATTACAGATAAAAAATGGGACATTAGCTAGAGCGGAGCACTGCTTCCCCCAGTTAATGGGGAGTGTATCCATTACGATAATAACTAAGCACTTAATAACTGGCTTCCCTGCTAATTCTAATTGAAACATATAATGATATTTCTGAGCAAGACTGGCAGTCTGGTGTCAGCACCGGTATCTCCCCGGGCCCAGCGAGCGCTGTGAAAACCAACGGCCTCCCTGAGTATTCGCGCAGAATAGACACGGGCAACAGACAGGAGGTCTTGTACGGCTGCCAGAAACCACAGCTGATGATAAAAGCCATTAAAGGTCAGCAGGGAATAGAAAACTATTTATGTTAAATGTCACAGATTAGACCGCAGGCCCAGGCGCGGGAATCAGCCACCGCGCTCCAAGGGACGGTGACGGCTCCTGTCAGACCCCAGCCGCAAACTCCTGCACGCGTCTCGCGGAGCGACGGGACCCCGCGGGGCACGGGGGACACCGGTCTGGCCTGGGCGGGCATCTGTCCAGGCAGCGGGGGCTGGGAGGGAGCGGGGCCAGCCCCGTTGCCATCTGGAGCCGGGCGCTGGCAGGATCCCATGCAGATGGTGATAGGAGGCTGAGGATAGGGGTACGAACTCGGTGCATCGGGGAGACCGACGTGACCTGTTTTCTCCAAGGCTGCTCCTGCTCCATCTGCAACGTGTGCTGCAAAGAGCCGAGTGCTGCCAACTCCTGCTGGCTCTGCTGAGCTGAGAGCGCTCGATGCCCCGCTGCATCGGATGGGGGTCTTGCCACTGCCCTGGCAGCGCCCACCACCGCCTCCTACCTGCTCTCCGTCTTCAAGGACAAGGGTCTTTAAAGACTTGAGGGTCTTCACGACTGACATAATGGGGCTTAACTGGTCTTAATGGTCTCAGTGATGCAAGTCCTCATCACCCCTCTCCCCTTTTGGTGGGGACAAGGTGAGCTCCCCCAGCCTGGTCCAAGGGGCCGTGTTAGCTCACCCTCTCCAGGGTTAACAAGATGCAGCAGAGGTGAGGGAGGAATCGGGTGGGCAGCTTGTTATTTTTACCATGGAAGGGAGCAATCCTCAGTGGCTGCTGGCATAATTGCAATCATTGGCCCACCATAATAATTAAGCAATTATTTAAGGGAGAAAGTGCTGCGTTTTCCATGAGGTGCGCAGGGGGAAGGAGGAGAGGGAGCCAGGACCCTCTTCCAGCTCTGCCTCTGAGCGACTGTGGGGCGCTAGCCCCGTCGTCTCCTGTTTCCCATCTGCTCAGATTTGAAGACAGGCTTGTGTCTCCAGGCACCGGGCCCAGCCCAAGGAGGTGCTGGTTATGGTGGGAGCCTCCAAGATGAAGAAGAGAAGTCGCCATAGTCCATCTGCCACCAGAATAGCCAAATCCTTTCTGGGGATCAGCTCCCTTTCAGAGGTGGGGATGGAGTGACTTCTTTGGGAAGCAAAGCTGGACGGGAAGGTATGGGTTTGGTGGGGAAAGCCTGGGGGACCGTGGCTGAGAGATGGCACATGGCGCCCGGAGAATCAGCCACATTTTGGGTTCGTTCATGCATGGAAGAATAAAAGGATGTTTCCAACTGTGTGGGGAACAGATTTGTTGAGAAAAGCCTCTTTCTTTGGAGCCAAACAACCTGCTTGATTTTCAAGTGCATGTCTTTAAGTAAAATCGAAGCCCATTTTGTCTGAACTGAGACGCTGAAATGCTCCGTTGTCAAAGGCAAAACTTGGTCTAAAAAAACTGAAGACATTTTGACCTGCCTGGGTGCAGCGGTTTGGTGCCTCTTGGTCTGCGATCTCCCACGGGGGAAAAGCTGGGGGCAAAAAATGTCATCCCACTCTCCAAAGTCCCCTTAAAGCAGTGATTCTCAACCTGGGGATGCCCTGACGGCCTTTCGAGGGTGCTGTGGGTTGGCCATGCTGTGTCAGCCCTGCCAGGCGTGCAAACAGGATTCACAAGAACCCAGGGATTTCCAGAAGAAATCCATAGCTGTGGTCTTTGCAACGGAAAAATACTGCTCTGTTAAAGGGCTCAGGAAAAGAGTGAAAACGAAGAGCTGGCATTTTCCAAGGGGGCCTGGAGTCTAAAATGGTTGGGAGACCCTGCCTTAAATCATGGTGTGACTTGAGCACTGCGGGTTATTCACCCCCAGGAATTCATCGTTAACTCTTCTGGCTGCAGCTGCCCGAGCAGAGAGCAGCTCGCAGCCCGGATGACCCCCCACCCCAGACGGGGCCGAAGGGAACCCTGCGTTCAAAGCCGACGGGACGAAAGTAGCTCTGCAGCAAATCCTTCCATATGAACAGCAGCCCCGGTCACCAAACCTGGCTCGCACGTGTGCCGCTCGGTGCTGGTAGGGCTGAGATATGCAACACGTATCTGCAGCAATGCATCCCAGCTGCCATCAGCATCGCCAAGAGCAGGGTTCGAATAGTGCCGGGCCTTAACGAACCCAGCAATGGAGATTTGGGCTTTATCCCATGGCAGGGCGTGTGGGCGCTTGGGGCGGAGATGCTGGGGGCTAGCAAGCTGGAGATGCACAATGCAAGATGCTCTCCCAGCCCTCCAGCATGTTCCTTCCCCCGCCACGATAGCGGCCATGGGTGGGAGCAGGCTGGGCTTCTCCAGCCCCGTGATCTCTCTTCAATGCACAGCCTTGGCTGTTGCTTGGCTTTGCAGATTTGCATTTGCTAAATAAATAATAAATAATGTGCAGCCAGCATTTGCCAGCAGTGACGTCCACATCCCGGGCAAGTCACTGCCTCAGTTTCCCCACACACCAAGCCGAGAGGCTAACATCCACATTTCTCTCTCCAGGCACAGGCGGCAGAGGAGGACCCAAGCGCCTGCTGTGTCCTGGGCCCCTTTCAGCAGACCGAGATTTCCACCCCCAGCCCCAGCTCTGGGCTGCCCTGCGGGTCTCCCCCAGCACGGCGAAGGAGGGAGGGGAGTCCTGGAGGGCTGGACCGAGCTCTCAGCAGACACATTGCTGCTAAATGTGCTTGCTTGTTCTGGAACTGCCTTTGGCACCGGCTCCTGGAGCCGGGGAATGAATGGCGGGGCTCCCGCCAGCTGGCCGGCTTCGTGCTGCATGGACGGGCCGAGGAGACGGCCCCGCAGCTGCATGGAGGATGTTGCTGGGCACTTCGCAGCGCAGCAAAGTCCCTTGCGTGGGGGGGCCACTGGCCCTTTCGGATCCCGTCCACAGGATGCGGAAAGGGGGTGCATCCAAGCAGCAACGGAGCAGGCCAAGGCTGTGACTCCCTGCCGGGCCAAGGGTGAACCGCAGGTGCCGAAATATCCCTGCATTTCCCTTCCCTTCCTGCCCGCCCACTGGGGCTAATTCCAGCATTGCTAGCACTTAAAAATAGGCCCTGTAGGAGGGAGGTTGCTGCACGCTTGCAGGTCCTTGCTGCTGGTTCCCCGGCCTGCCAGTTCGTGCCTGGAGCTGGGGGGCTCCTACGGTGCCGGGATGAATCCAGCTACACAGGGGCAGGGGCTGCCTCTTGCTGGGCACACGTGCAGATCCTAGCACGAGACAGCCTTGCTACCAGGCAGGATCCCTCAGAGGGACTTGTGCAATGGAGACCCCCCCCCCCGTACCCTGCAGATGGGATCTAGAGGATCCCCTGGCCAGGTGTGCTTGATGCAAGCAGGGCTGGGAAAGGGCATGGGTGCCAGGTGGAAGAGACAGGGGCAGGGGACCCAGGTCTCTGTGCTCATTAAAGCAGCGGTGGGATTTTCCCCCAGCCCCGCAGCCTCCATCCTTCTCCATGGGACACTTGGCTCAGGCCTCCTCCTCCCCACGGCAAAGGGCAGGGGCAGCAGGGGGTCCAGGACCAGGCCTAGCTCTGGCAAGGCCAGCTTCGCGCAGAGAGGTGGCATCCGGGTCTCCGCCGCTCGCCTTGTGCCAGCAGCAACAGCCCATTAGCCCTTCCTGGGAAGAAGGAACATGTGAATCAGGCTGTTTCGCAGACAATAAAACTCCCGGCGCAGAAAACACGGCTAACGAGTCTCGCACAGGGCGGGCGGGAGGGAGAGAGCACGCAAGCCAGGAAGAGGGGAATAAAAGCAAATGACATCACTTGCTGGCAGGGGAGCCGATACCCAGAAGCTATTTCTGGAGAGAGCCGGGCTGGCTAAACTCTTGCAGATGTTGCTCTCTGCCGTCACAGTGGGACTCGGGTTGGTGCTAGCAGACCAAATCCCCACCCCGGGTCGGGAGCCAGGCTGGGCCACAGTCCCCGGTCTCATCCCCATCACCAGCTGGCGGTACCCACCGGGTACCAGATGTTGCGGCCTGGGTCCGCCATGCGTCAGCTGGGCAGGGGAGTCCAGGCCAGCTGTGCTGCCCGAGCACATCTGTTGCAGAGCGCTCTGGGCAGCCATCCCGCGACGCCGGGGGAAGAGCGTGCCCGCAGGAGGGCAGAGCAGGGAGGCCCAGCCATGCCAGCAGGCACCGATCCTGTGTGCTCACGTGCCAGGGTGGCCGGATAACAACAGCAACACACAGGTGTGCCCAAGTGACAAGCAAGGGCACAACCCTATCAGTTGCCATGGGTACCTTGCGTTGACACGTTGTGTTCGAGGCTGCCCTTTTGTCACACGGAGTTTGCACTCGTGGCACACGGGCGTTGGAACGAGGGTCGTCATTGATGCTGTAGTAGCAGCGTGCTTCCCCCCAGCTCACCCCCACGACACGGGGCACAGCCCCTGCCCCAGAGGGCTTGCAATCCTCGGGCACATATTGCAGCAGGCGGGATCTTGGCTCCTTCGAGGTCACACTGCAAATCCCTGGCGCAGCCAGGATTAGGACCCAGCTTGTGCCGCGGGTCTCTGGGTGCAAAGCTCTTTGCAGGCCTCCTCCCCTCCCTGCAGGCTTTCTCGCTGGAGGAGCTGACAAACCGACGGCCTTGGCGCAGGGGCACTTAGGGAAGCTATTGCAAAACCAGACAAACCTCTCAATCCACTTAGTGCCAATGCCGGCGGATCCTAGTGCACGGCCGCGGGGAGAGGGAAGAACAAATATTGAGCAAAGGGAACTCATAGCCTCTTATTCAATAACAAGTTATAAAGGGAAAAGAGCAGCGGCTGCAGGCTCGCGGGCTGCTGTCAGCTCCCATTTCTTTCATGATCAATCCCAGAAGCTGGAATCTGCTCGTTGGCTGGCATGGAAGTAGCATCCAACGCGCCTGGCCCTGGCAGAGATGGAGCATCGTGGGCAGTGCCAACCAAAGCAGCCTTGTCTCTTGCCCCCGCTCGGTCATCTGGTTAGTGGGGCAGGGAGAATCTGAGCATCCAAATGTAGGAGAAACCCTACGGCCCCATAAGCTCCTTCACCCGCCAGAGAACCCGCTCATTGGGCCGCACTGCTGTCCGGTCACATCGCTCTGCATTTCATAGCCTGAATGAGGGGGGAAGGGAGCTCGGGGGTCACATCTAGTCCAATCCCTGCTCCAAACAGCACTGTGCCCAACTATCTCATCCCAGCCAAGGCTTCGTCTAGCTGAATCTTCAAAACCTCCAAGGATGGAGACTGCACCACCGCTCTGGGGAACCCGTTCCAGTGTTTCACCACCCTCCCCGTGAGAAAGTGTTTCCTAATATCCAGCCTCAACTTCCCTTGCTGCAGCTCGAGCCCATTGCTCCTTGTCCTGTCATCTGCCCCACTGAGACCAGCCCAGCTCCATCCTCTTTGCAGCCCCCCTGCAGGGAGGTGAAGGCTGCTGTGCAATCCCCCTCAGTCTGCTCTTCTGCAGACTCAGTCCAGTTCCCTCAGCCTTTCTTCACCAGTCCTGTGTCCCAGCCCCCCAACCATTTTCATTGCTTTCTGCTGAACTCTCTCCAATGTGTCCACATCCTTTCTGCAGTGGGGGCCCACAGCTGGACACAGGACTCCAGATGTGGCCTCCCCAGTGCTGAACAGAGGGAAGAATCGCTGCCCTTGATCTGCTGGCAACGCTCCTGCCGATGCAGCCCAGGATGCCGGTCGCCTGCTTGGCACCAAGGATGCACTGCCGGCTCCTGTTCAGCTTCTTGTCCCCTGTCCCCCCAGGTCCTTTTCTGCAGAGCTGCTGCCCAGCCCATCCCCCCCCAGCCTACATCGGTGCATGGGATAGCTTCCTCCTCAGTGCAGGACTTTGCGCTTGTCCTTGTTGAACCACGTGAGATTTACTCCAGAGAAGGCCAGAGTTAGACCCTCTCGAGCTCTGCCTGTGCCCACCTTCCAACCCCTGACTTGCCCCCTTGCTGAATTTGGCTTGCAGAAGCACCATGTCCGGGTGAACATTTGGTGCTGATCACACTTGAAACCCTGCCCCACATCTAGACAGGGTCGATCTTTATTGGAAAATCTGCTCGTGGCTGCAGCTATCGAGCCCCTCGCGAATCTGGTACCAGGCTTTGGAAAGTCTGGCCGATCTGATCCAACCTGGCGCTTCCAATCTGGCCTGGCGCAAGCCTCAAAAAACCACAAAAAAAGCAGCTGGGAAAGAAACAGAGGCGCGTGGATGCCTTGGCATTTGCTTCCAATCTGACTCCCAGCCCCTCGGCCAAGCTGTCGCTGCAGCTGATGCAACTCCTGATTCGCACCCGGGGAAAGGAGAGGAGAATAAGACTGTGCAGCTGGGTGTGATCTCCCCACTAGATCTTACCAGCGAGTCTCCCATGGGGCAACCGACCCGCTTCGCTGCCAAGGGAAGAAGGATCCCGCGCACGGCAGAGGTTCTGTTGCAAAACCCCGAAGTAGAAAAGAACAAGATTTTCCAGCAAATTGTCAGTTTAATAGGAACTGGGAAGTGCCGTTGGTGGAAAAACTTGCTCACGTAACCCTCCCTGCCCCCTGCACGCACACACACACGCACATGCACACGCACACGCACATGTTATAAAGCAGCCTGACATTATAAGAAGAAGCCATTATGCAAACTCCCACTACAGGGCCACTTCACCTAGCTGGAGCAGTGCAAATAGCCGATTTATCCACCAGGAAATGAGGCCTCGGTAATATAAATGAGAACCCCAGCCCGAACGATGCAATGCCCAGCCCACACAGCTCTGCTCAGGGGTTGGTGTGCTAATTAATAATAAATGACTCTCAACTGCTAAAGCCAGTTCTCCCCCCTTCCCCTCCCCATGCTGCCGTGTTGTTTGCAGGGATGAAAAAAAGCCGAATAAAGTTTATATGCTGGAAAAAAAAAAAAAGACACTGTGTGCCAGTGCACTGGGAGCAAAGCAGCTGGGCTTGGAAATTGGTCGCAGCTGGGATCTGTGGCCCAGATTTCTGCCTCCCCAGCTGGGGAGGGAGTGGGTGGAGATCAGGCAAGGGCAGGCCCCTGCGCCTCTGACATCCATGGCAGGGCTCCTGCAGAGTCTAGCAGGGGAGGATGAGACCTGGGAGGGGGTAGGTGAGACCTGGGAGGGGGTAGGTGGCTGCAGGCTTCCCCACAGGTGCAGCCAGAGCCAGGGCTGGAGACAGCTCAGCGCCAGGGAACGAACCTACTGCAAACCCAGCGCCTTGTCCCCAGCTGGAGTTTGGGGGTGGGAGAGGGGAAAAGCCAGGGTTAAGCCACCCCCCTCCCTGCAGACCTCATCGCAGTCCCTTGCTGTGCTCCAAGCAAGCCTGGGGGTGGAGGGGATCATGCCCCAAGTGTCTCTCTGAGCGTGCAGGGGCTCAGCTCTATCCTGCCGCCTGTGCCTTGGTCTGGAGTATATGCAGCAGGCTCCCAGCCCCAAGGGGAAAGACTTCCAGCCAGCCAAGGCCCTTCCCCAGCTATGACCTGCTCTGACACCGTCATGGGGGGACCCCGGGCTGGGATGCTGCAGGAGTCAAGGGTGCAAGGATGCATGGGGCACTGCTTCGCGGTTCCCTCAGCACCTCTGAGCTCGGTGCATGAGCGTGTGCACACGTGTGTGGGCATGTGCGTGCACACGTGCCCCGTGACACCAGCAGGGCTGGCGGGGCGGGAAGGTGCATGTTTGGCCCAGGGTTATATCAGCCCCATCTGCTCTCCTGAGCTGAACTAGCAGCCTGTGGTCTAGCTGTCTCTCTTTGGGCAAGCGGCTTCCTGCCATGCCTCAGTTTTTTCCTCTCAAGAATGGGCTCAGGAGAGGATGGGTCTCAGGGCTGGGGCATGAAAGTAGGCTCCCTGGCTGTAGTCTGCACAGACAGAGGCCGAGAAAGACAGTGTATTGTCGGTGCGGAAGTGAGGAAGAAGCTGGTGGACCACTTACTTGAATGGTGCCCTTGATCCCAGTGTCTGCAGGCACCAGCTCATGTGGGAGAGGAATCACTGCGCCCATTTTTCAGATGGGGAAACTGAGGCACACAACAGTGGCAGAGCAAGAGGGGTGGGTGTGCTCGAGGTCACTCAGCCTGGGAGTGTCAGAGCTGAGGGTGAGTCCCAGGGCTCCCGACCCACTACAATCCCGCTCTCCGGCCCAAACCCCAGTGGCCCCTTTCCCTCGTAGTGCCAGAAGGAGCTGGCTTGCGCCAAAGCACTTTGCGGGGCTGGGGCCGCACATATGCCTCTCCCTGGACAGGCTGCCTGCTCTTGGCCCTGCCAGGGGCTGAGCACCTCACAGTAGGGCACTGGCACCCCGTCTTCCTGCAGGCGCTCAGGTCTTTGCAGGATCCGGCCCCCTCAAAGCAGAGCATTAGCTCAGCGGGCTTTCGCCTTCCAAGGAAGCGGCGCATGGGGAAAGCGGGGCGGCAGCCAGCAGCGGAGACCCGCGGCCAGCTGGATGGAGAACCGGCGCAGCCAGAGCCGCGCAGGCTGGAGGGCTGGGGGGGAAGGAGGGTGTTCGCTGCGGTTCCTGGCATTGCCGCTGCATTTCTGCTCTGCTCCAGCCTTGCACGAGTTCCCAGCCAGGACACTGCGGGGAAGCAAAGGGTGAGGAAGGGACCGTCCAGATCCGGCATCAGCTTGCACACGGGCTCCGGGCCCCCGGGGCTGACACGGGCACGTTGTGGGGGTTCGTGCCACCCTGGCACCTCCAGGGCCCAGAGGGACCCTTGGGTATCAGGCGAAAGATGTGTGCGCCCACCCCTTGCTGAGATGACATTTGCAGCTGAAGGCGCTTGTCAGGCGCAGGCAGGTACAAGGAGCAGGTCTGCGAGGGTCAGGGGCGTCGAAGCCGCGGCCGCGGTACTGAGCGGAGATATAAAAGCCGGAGGAAGGAGGGGGGTGGGAGCAGAAGAAAAGAAAACTAACAGGGAAAAAAAGTTCAATCAGATTTGTAAAGGGCACAATTTACAAAATCCGTCACATATTTTACTAGGCTGGGATTTACGGATTAGCCTGTAATACTTAGGCGGCTTTTTGTAATAAAACCCTGAGCTGTAGCAGCCTTGGGAAAGCGAGAAGGTGGAAAGAAGCATTCTCTCCATCTCGCTTTCATTTTCCCAGCGTTTTTTCTTTTTCTGATCTAGGCAGCCCCATTAATCTGTGCTTTATCTGCCTATGGAGAAGGATTGAGCTCTTTATTGGATTTTTGTCAAGAATAAATGATTTAGTTTGGGATATTGTGGAAACGATTTCTGTGGTATTACACCACCTAATAAATGAAACAGCAGGGATCAATTCCTTTCTTGCCATGTGTTCAACAGGCCGGGTGAAATATGTGCCGCGATTATTTGGGATCGCAGCATGGGTTTCAGGTACGGGCGCACGGCATCCCCCCTCCATGTGCGCGCCAAGGGAAGGGCGGCGTGTGCGAGGCCTGATGCAGCACGTGGTAATGCGGTGTGGTGCCAACCTGGGGGACTGGGGCAGGGCAGGGCTGTACCTGTGCATGTCACACGCACGCCTGCTCCTGCTTTCCCTCCAGTTATACTATAAAGCACCATCTGCCCAGAGCTGTTTGTATGCCACGGATACTACGCAGGTCTCAGCTGAATCCAAAGCTGTTTTACTTGAAGCTGTTCACAGCTGCAGCACGCATTCAGGTCTGCACTGCATGCACACATGCACGCACGCACACAACATGCACACACACAAGCACACGCCCCTCCTGGCTTCCAGCCTCTGCTTTCCCCCAGGGCGGGTGGGGGGTGGCCAGGCGGGGAAGCGACCTCTGGGCCTGGTGCTTTGTCAGCACGTCTGCGTGCGGTCGGGGGCTCCTCTGCAGCCAAATGCCTAGGGACGCTCCACGGGAATGCAAGCTGTGCGCTAATCCGTGCTGCTTGCGTCGTGCCGCCCCCAACCTCCAGCCGTCACAAGTCCAAATCACGAGAAGAGCTTAGGAAGCCTTGTGTTTGCAAGCGCCCCGGGTCCTGGTTCTCCACCTCCTGCCTTCGGAGCCCAGCAAGGTCGCGCATCCAGATTTTCCTCGGCCGTCGCCAGGGCTAGCAACGGTCTGGCTGTGAAACGCAGGCTGGGAAGTTGGCAGAGCTGCACGGACCGGGAAACAGAGGCCTTCGGAGCATCCGCTACTGTGAGACCCACAGGAAAAACATCTAGCTGGAGCTGGCAACGGGGCTGTAACATGATAGACTCATCCGTCACACTGTGCTCGTGGAGCCAGGAGGAACAATTGTGTCTGACCTCCCTGCGGCGTCCCTGTCCTAAATCCGATAATTCGCTCCGGACTAAAGCATCGTGTGGGATTGGCTCAACCATCCGCCGGGCTTGCTCTGTAGACCTCGAGACATGGGCATCCCCGTCCCCCTCCCCTTCCCTTGGCACCTGCTTTAGTGGCTCAGCCCTGTCCCTCAGCCTGAAGAAGGGGGTTTGTGCCTGAAAGCTGCAAAGAGCAATTTTTCCAACTATTTAGCTGGTCTAATAAAAGAAAGGGGTTTGTGCCTGAAAGCTTGCAAAGAGCAAATTTTTCCAACTATTTAGTTGGTCTAGTAAAAGAGATTACACTTACCCAAAAAGCCTTGCCTGCCTATGTCTTTCGATCAACATGGCTGCACCCCACACCCCCTAATCACAAAGTTGGCACCTAATTGAAAATGTCCCTTGGCTCTTTGATGCCTTTCCCAGTAAGATTAAAGATGCTCACAGATTGCTTTGAGGGTCCCTTTAGCCCTGGGTCAGAAAGGGCCGTGGAGGATGTACAGATGCCACACGTCTGCAAAAGACCATCAATCAGGCTCCAAGAAGCTTCTTGGCTTCCACCACACGCTACAGCAAATACAAAAATAGTAATAATATAATAATAATGATGATAATACCAAATACACCCCATCACACGCCACTGCACTTGATGAGGAAAGCAGCCACGGGTGACTGATTAACCCTTTAAAACCCGCCAGCTGCCAGAACCTGGATATAAGCCGCGACCGAAATCCCCACGAGGAATCGTCTGCTCCGTGCTTGGGAGCCGGGCTTCGAAATGCAGCAAGCACTTGGCCCTGAAGTGAACGAGGAGGGCACGGTGGGTGCCCTACAACCTCCCTTGGTGGAAATCATCAGGATTTTCAGCCCTGCCCTAATGCCACCTCGGTTGCCTTCGTACCCTGGCCCTGTCTCCGTCTCCCAACGTGGAGAAGCAGCTCCTCTCGTCTTCAGGCCCTGAGGTCCTAACCCAGCCGGCAAAGAGAGACCAAAGGGGTGATGTAGTCCGGGGCAGTCTCCTGCTCCAGGGCGCTGGCGGGTGGCTGCCCATCTCTGGGGCAGCGAGGGTCCCGGCTGCCGGGGCTGAACACAGGTCTTCAAGGAACAACACAACCCTGCTGGCTTTGCCTGGACCCTGGCCACCTTCCCCTTGGAAACAGACCCTCCCTGCTAAATGTCACTTCAGAAGAAAAATGGCAAAAAAAGAAGAAAAAAAAAGCCAAGACAGAAAGAAAAAAAAAATCGAAGGCTTATTTCCCTTTCAGGCGGGATTATAAAATCTATAGCTAAAATTCTCCTTAATCGTCTTAGCGCAGACCTAATTATGGGAAGGCCAACCTGTATGGGGGGAAAGCAGAGCTGCTCCTTTTCTGCCGGCATTAAAAGGCTTTCGGAGCGGGGCCGGGGGAAACAATATAATAAGAGGTTTGTGCATGGTACGACATGAGCGCGAGGAGCCGCGTGGAAGCCCGTCCCCGATTGTACGGCCTCCGTGAGGCTGCGTGTCTGAAGCCTGCACCCATTCATTTCCCGGGGCTGGGATCACGCGTGGGTGGGCGGCGCGGTGTGCGAGAGAGGCAGACAGAGCGGCTTACGAAGTCTCCTAATTAAGAAAAGCCTTTGGGGAGCTATCGCCTGACTGCCGCCTCTCCCCAGGACAGTGAAGAGGGACGTGGGGCGAATGTGTTGGGTGCTGAAGGCTCGCAGCGGGCAGGCTGGCCGCTGGGTGGGCTACGCTTGCATGGACACACGCATGCACCCCCTGCCCCAGCCAGGAGGTCTTATGGGGCTAGGATGGGGATGCAGCAGACCCAGGGCTTTGTGCACCTGGAGGCCCTTTTCCTACCAGGTTGCAGGGCAGAAAGACCCTTGCACCCCTTTTCTGCTGCTGCTTGCTAGTGGTATCCACTGCCTTGCCCCAGAGAAGGAAGGGGCACTTGCTCAGCTTTGACGTCTTGCAGAGCCTGGAAGGGGGCAGGGATGGGCCCATCCCCTGGGGGTGCAGAGGAAGCACCGTGCCCTCCTGAGCGGCGCTGGGGGGAAGAAGAGCAGGTGTTGCCCATTACCCAGCTGGAAGCACAGGGCCATTAGGAGCTGCAACTCCGCTCTGATTTTGACAAATACAGTGCAGCTGCAGGAGGCACCATGAGCCCTGCCCAGCTGCCAAAGCCGGCGCAAAGCCCAGGGCAGGAGGCTTGCCAACAGGCGGCTGGCACGGGGAGCGGGCAGGTATGGCCTGGGTGGGCAACGAGTGCATTTGGGCGGGCCTGGACCAGGCAGTGAGCCAGCGCGGTGCAATGCCAGAGGCCACACGCGGCTGAAGCAACAGGAGATGCCTTGCGGGGTCCGTCCGGATGGGTTCCCTGCCCCATCCTGCACGGCCCGCTCCTTCCAGCCTGGCTCAGCTCCACTGGGCTCTCCCGGGCTTTGCTGGGACCCTCCCCACAGCATCATGCATTCACTCCTTCCCAGTCCCCATCCTCCCTGCAATGCAGCCAGTCCTCCTAGGCTGCAGCGGGCAGAGATAATGAATGATTATCTCAAGACACGACACTGTGAATAAATTGCAAAGCTCTGAAGGTTAAGCTGGAGAGGGGCCCATCTGGCCCTGCCACGTGGGAAATGTCACGCCAGCCCTCGGTTGTGCCAGGGGGTCAGGGTGGCAGGTGGCCTCCAGCAATGACTAGCCAGGCATGCACCTCTCCAGGTAAAAACCCAGGCGGCAGGAAGCTTCCAGCCCCGGGGCGATGCATTGCCCTGGCAGCGTCCCAGCTCACTTTTAACCAGCCTCTCAAATGGCAGCAGCTGCTGCCGATAAAACCATCCTTGGTCTTAACGTGCAACACTGCTTTATGCAGGATTAACGGCTGAGCGGGCACCTCACGTTACCCTGGTGTTGTTGCTTCCGAAACACCTTTCTTGGAGGACTGCGAGGGCCTTTCCTGAGCTGCCTCCAAGACATCTCCCCAGCAGGTGCCCAGAGCCCCCTCTTTATAGAGGCACCGGAGGGAAAAGGTCACGAGAGGCATCTTGGATTGAATTCCCACGTGGTTGTGGCCAACACGGTGGCAGGACCACGTTGTCCTGCTCTTGAGATGGCTGAGCGGGTCACGGCATGCCCTACGCAGCGCGGAGAGGAATAGGCAGAGCGCTTGGGTGGATCGAAAATATCAGCAGCGCCCCGGCCGCGGCCTCGGTGCAGAGAGAGCTTCCCCCGGGAGACCCCCATTAGCCGCCCCATGCAGCGGCTTCTCGGGGCGATGCCACCTCCTGCAGGACGTGGGCTTGGGCCGGGGGCTGCACCCATCTCTGCTGGGGACACAGAGCTGCTCCAGGACCCTCGTATTTGGGGATCGCAAACCCAGCTCAGCATCCGCCTCCCTGCTTTTATAGGACCCTGAGAGCAAGGGGGAAAGAAGCCAGGCATCCTCCCTGCCGCTTCCCAGCCCCATTTCCCCACAGCGAGTCGGGGCATTGTCATCTCCCCCGCTACGTCCCAATCGCGCTGCCTTTCTCCGGGGGAATCTCACCCCTGGGAGAACAGGGGGATTTTTGGGGGTATACTTTATTTGAAATTGCATCCTGATTTAGAAGCATCTCTCAGGAGCTGTGCCAGGAGAGCGATGGAGAGCCCCCCGCCCCAGCCTCAGCTGCCTGCCCACCCCCGGGCCAGGCCAAGCAGAGACATGATGTGGAGTCAGGCAACAACACAGCAAAAGTCGTGTGCGGCATGAGAGACGGGTAGAGGCTGCGTGCCTCAGTTTCCCCACTGCACCTAGGAGCAGAGGAGCAGATTCGTCACGCGCACCGGGGACTGACCCAGAAGGAAAACTGGTGACGGAGGAGGGGGCTCCGGTATTGCAGGAGGTATTGCACGCTCTGGGCACCGGCAGCGCATGCGAAAGCCGTGGCTGATTAACGACAGCAAAGGCGACGGGGGCAGAACCAGGCCCAGCTGCAGACAGCTGCCGGCAGCTGCAGTGTGTCTGGCGGGCTGGCGCCGAGCCCGGCGTCCTGGCGTGCAGTGCAGCCGGGGTCACTGCCTTCGCACGGCTGCCAGAGCGAGCGAGCAAACAAACAGCAATCGGCGGTCTCCCGGGGCCCGATCCCGCCAGCTGCCCAGCTCCCGTGCATGTCTGCCCACTCACAAGGGGCTCAGAGTACTCTGGGGGCTCCCAGCACCTCAGCAGGGTCAGGATTGGGGCCGTTCAGCACTAGCAGCCCTCTGAGCTTACAGCTGTTTGCTGACCGCCCGGCCAGCCCCGCGTCCAGGTCACGATGTGCTCCATCGATGCCTGCCGGCCTGTCTGGGCCGGGACCAGCCAGCCCGGCTCTGCTCTCAGCACCCACCTCGCCCCGGCGGGCATTGCAAACAGGTGTTAAAGGTACCCCGGCTCGCGCCCAGCTTCGGCCCCTCAAAGCAGTGGCAGCATCCTGGGGGCTGGGCTGCATTGGGGAAGCCCCTGCTGAAGCTGCCCAGGCCTCCATGGCCCCAGTACAATCCGGACTGGATGGACCAGGAGCCACAAGGGTCCTTTGCTTTACGGCAGCACCCATCTGCCCGTGCTCCCGCTCCCAGGGAAAGGGCTACGAGCCTGTTGGGGTGAAGACAACAGTGCCAGGAAGGCGTCTGTGAGCCTCCCTTGCCGGCACTTCACCTCCAGGACCCCACTGCCGTGGCTCCATGGATGGGGTCCTAAGGGAGCCTGACTGTCCGCCCTCCACCATGTGCCCTGGGCATCCATCGTCCCCACGCAAGAACGATGCAACAGCAGCCGTCTGCAGCACAACGCGGTCCAGCCGCAGCGGCGAGCACGCTGGGCTTGGGTTAAGTGTACCCCCTCCGGTCCCCGCCAGCCTGCTCTGCTAGAGGAGAAGGGACCAAAAGCCAGGAGCCAGCTAATTATTTTGTGGGGGTACTGCATCCCTGAGGAAAGACAGGAGGCAGCACGCGGGGTCCAGCAGTCAAAGAGATGCTCCTTCCTCAAAAAACCCAGCACATGAATAATTCAGGAGGAGGAAGAGTTCTCGGTGCAAGGGCCATGGAGCAAGCTCTGCGCGCTCAGGCACACTTGTGTACGTGCACAGGCATACCCCCCACCCCTGCACACGTGTACGTGCACACCCAGCCTCCTTGGCACAATGAATATCTCCACTGCCCGACAGGGCTGCAAGGGGGTTTCAAACTCAGCTGGAAGTGGCTGGGCTCTGCCAGCTGCCAGGGGGACCTGCCTCTTCGGGAGGGACCTGCTCCACTTGCCCAGGGCAGGGATGTCTCCTTTCCCCTTAGGACCCGTGCTTCTGGTTCAGGGCGTCTAACCCTTTCGGGCTTGCTCTTGTGCATTGCTTTTCATTGGGCTGATATCCGCTGTGAGTTCAGCTTCAATGGCCTGGAAAAGTCCTTGCAAAACTCCATTGAAATCTTGGCCTTCCTAAGATACCAGCCAGGGTGTAGGCAGACCAGGTTCTTTGGGTAAATCTGACATCTTTTATTAGACCAACTAAAACAAGTTGGAAAAATTCTTTTTTGCAAGCTTTCTGGGACAAACTTGTCCTTAAACCAATACGGCTACAACCAACACCTCTGCAATAAGGGTGGGGGTCCCCCATGTTAATCCAGCCCTTATCAAGCCCCTCTTTGCCATGCACCTGTCTAACCACCCCTCCCACCGGCAGCGGATGCGGGGAGCCCTGGCCCGGCTACACGAAGTGGCAGAATCGCTCAAGAGCAAGGAAATCAAGTGGAATAAAAACCCAGCGAACGGAGCGGGAGAGCACATAAGTTACCGCAGCCCCGAGACATTCATAAATAATGTACATGCCACGAAGTGGTGGAGAGTTTTACTCAGTTAATTAATATGTACAGTAATGCACACGCACTCCAAAAACAATAGCACCAGCTTTTTCCCCCATGCTGAAAGTATGAATATTTCTTGCGGAACTGCCACGTTTATTATTTCCACCGTAATTACCTTATTGTGGAGCATTTGTAATAAAGCACATTAAGGAGCTTCAGCCCCATATGTGGGGCCCCAGGGGCAGGGCTCAGGCTTTGAAAACCCAGCCAGGAGTTCGGCGCTCCAGAAAGTGGGTCCGTACCAGCTCTGAGGCCTCCGTGCAGCCCCTCGGCCCTGACCTCTCGGCCCCTTGCTGGTCCAGTCCTGGTCGCACACGGCTGCGCTGATCCATGCCCCTGCTATACCCACTCCGGGCCCCAGCAGCTCCACCACTGCCCCTCGCTCCTGCAGGCCTCTGCTTTCTCACCCAGCACCGCTGGTGTGACGTTAGAGAAATAATGAACATCCTGAGTTTGGAGAGCCCCAGCCCAGCCCCAGCTCGTTCCTTGCTTAATTTATCCTCCAGCAGGTACCGCTCCGTGCCTCACTGGTGCTGTCCCGCAATGCAACCGGGATAAATACGGATCAGAGCCCGGCTCTGCAGCCTTTTCTAGCAGCCGCTTTATTATTCTGACACCATCTTCTGCCAACCCATTGAACGGGGGGTAATGGAGACCAACGGTTACGTGCCTAAGCCCAGAGGTCATTGTAAACTGCCGACTTAAGCCCGTTAAACTGTGGCCCGTTGTCGGACGCGATTACGTCGACCCCCAATTGATCTGACGTGCGTGCTGCTGTGCTGCAGTATCTCCTAGCCGTGCAGGTTCATAGAAGCGAAAATAATTGTCTAAGACAAGCACAAGCGATTGCCTAAGACGTGCCTGGACAGGCAGGCAACTCGCTGCCTACTTGCATCCAAGGGGGAAATTCTTCCCGTTCCCCCAACGTCAGCTTCTGGCTGCATGTAGCATGTGCCTTTGGCGTGCCCAGCAAGATGAACAGTGCCGCTGTTCATCAGGGGCCAGGACACCACCCCTCTGACCCTCTCTGTAGAGTTTCAGACCCTCGATCTCCTTCCATCTCTCTTTTTCCACTTACGTTTTTCTGTAACATGAGCAATCACCATCTCCCTGTCCATACCAGATCCCATCTCCTGCTGAGAGCCCCACTGCCCTATTTGATAAGAGGGGGTCAGGGACATACTGTTTGTGCTGCCTGCTGTGTGCCAACGGCACCCCTTGATCCCCTTCAGGGTCTCATCCCCAGCAGTGGCACTGGCAATCCCAACCCACATTTCATAGGCATCCGGATGGCATTTTTTTGATCAGCTAGACATATAAAATAGTCAGATGGGGACGTTGCTGCGCTGAACTCTTGTTGAACGCGCTGGTGTCTCTGCAACCATTAACATCTCCCCCAGAGATCCAGTCCCAGCTGAGAAATTTTCTCTCTGCATTGCTAGAGGGATGCCGAGTGGGCAATGGCAGTAAGCGGTCCGTTGTCAGTGTTGCGGCCCCAAATGATCTCCCGCAAATAAATGCACGAGTGTTTCATAGTTTCATAATAGTTGTTTGGAGCAGGAAGGGACCTTACAGACCATTGTGTCCAGCCCCCCTGCACTTGGGCAGGACGGACCGCTCTGTACCCCTGGACTGCAGCCAAGGCCTCCTTTCACATGAGACTCAGGGTTTGCCGGTCCCCAGGATGTATTTGTCACTGGTTTCCCGCTGCGAGAAGACAGCAGCAACACCCAGCTTGGAGGCATCCAGGGAGGCTTTGCGCTCGCTGTCATTGCACTCTGCAAAGCCTTGCTCCCCATGCTCAGAGGACGTCCCGGTACAGCCGCCCCTCCCCAGCTCCAGGGTTAGGAGTGGATTCCCCAACCTCCTCCATCGTCCCCCCGGATCCACATCCCCCGTCACGGTCTGCAGGGCTTCCAGGGAGAGACGTGATCCACCTGCACCCCTTGCTGCGTGCACCCCGCTCCGGGGACAGGATGCCCGGTGGTGTCTGTTCAGCTTTACCCCTCAATGGCTCTGGCTCCCTGCTCTCTCTCCCCATGCAGACATGCACCTAAATCTCTCTCCCCTAGCAAAAATCTGCCATGTTTTCTGGATGAAGCCTGTCTGTGCCGAACCTACCCAGCTGCGGTGGAGACCGGTCCCCTCATGCAGGCCTTGACCTTGGCATTCCCTCTCTCTGCTGCACATCTCGCCTCCTCCCTTGGTCACTTATCTACCCATTCCCACTTCCCTGGCCCTGTGGCGGGGGCACGGTGAGGTCTAAGCATCATTTTGTACCACCCGGTGTTTCCCGTTTGGAGCTCATCTCCCCGTTTCTGGCCTCATGCTGGCGCGCGCACCTGGGTCCAAATTGAAATCAATACCTGCTCCATTCACACCTAGGGCGGCCTGCGGTTCAGAAACGGCTCCACGCTGAGCAGCCGGAGGAGGACTGCTAGCAGATCCCAGCTGCTCAGCTCCGCAGAACGGGAGCCTTTGCATTGCCCAACGCAGGGGCTCAGCACCCGTCCGCTCGCACTGTGCCTCCACCCTTCACGCTGCTATCCCATCTTCCCCCAAGCACGAGGCACAAAGCACGCAGGGGAGAAAGGCTTCCCTCTCGTTTTGGGGGGGATGTGAATGGCGTCGGCCTGGCTGAGCCTTGCACCAGCTGTCTGCACCAGCCCGGAGATTGATGGGCAGCTCTGGCACTCAGCCGGGTGCAGGGCATGGGTCTGGAGGCTGGAAGGGAGCCCTCCTGCATTCATCCCAGGGGGGAGGAACAGCCAATTTGGGAAGAACAATTCTGCAGCTGGCCAGAAGATTGCTGGGAAGGGCTTTTGCGGCAGCCAGCACCGGGAGCGCGTGCCTCTGCGCGTGTGTCTGGTGCATACGCTCAGCCCTGGTGCTTGTCAGGCTGCGTGCAAAGCGGACAGGCCTGAATGACTGTAATATGAGCCGTGAAAGTGGATATTAAAGGCTTTATTACAGGGTGCCGCTTGCTAATTGCAGCGCTCCTTTCAGGAAGCCGGGAGAAGATGAGTTCAGGCGACAGCACCCAATTATGAAAGCTCAGAGAGAGGGGGGAAAAGAAA
>NW_017728991.1:1915665-1920265 GCF_001723915.1 Gavialis gangeticus | reverse complement strand
AGAGAAGAGAAGGGGGGGGGGGAAGGCAAGTGCAATTACCAGAACTTTATCCTCCACGCCTGGCGGGCTGGGATTGGAAAGCGAGATGGGTTTCGCCCGCGCTGCCTCTCCCCTGCCTCATTGTTGTTGTGATTGCCTCATTATATTTGTAAGTTAATTATTTAGGGGCTGCCACTTCCCATTTAGCTTTGTGTCCACACGTCCCTGCTGCTCTCCAGCAAGGAGCCGGGGTGGGGCAGGCCTGGCACACGCAGGCTGCGGCCGGACCCCGGGCTGAGACGAAAGACAACCGGCGCCGCGGCGAGGGCTCTGCTGCATCGCTGCAAACACAAACCAGCACTTTGGGCCAGCACCGGGCAGCTCGGAGGCTGGCGGTGAGCCCTCAAGGGCACTGCCTGGCAAGGGCGAAAGGAATTAGCTGCCCTCGTTTGCCCTCATTAATATCAGGTTGGTGATTCCGGTGCACCCATGGGGTCACGTCCAAGGGGAAAAGAAACTCCCACCTAATAAGGGAGTGATATTAGGAGCCTGGACTCTCGAGGAATAGGGCATTTCCAGCCTTGACGAGCCAGCCTTGGACAGCTCATGCTTATTATTGAGAAGCCTGCAAGGATTTCAAGCTGATAGCACGACTCTGGGGGACCCTGGCCCTTGGTGCTTTCAAGTTTGGGGTGCACGCTGCTGTGCCCTGCAATCCCGCCTCTCCAGGCAGCGCCAGTACAAACCGAACGGCCCTTCCACCCGGGGGGCCCCAGGCACGTGGCAGCCCCGCTGAAACCCACCCGGGGCAGCGTGCCACCTGCTTTCGCTCTGCTGCGGACAGAAGAGAGGCCTCCGCGACCTTGCGCGTGCTTCCTAATTGACAATTACATGTAATGACACCTCGGAGAAATAATAGTGTGAGGTGGTTAATGGGCCCTTGGATTTCCTCCTGAACCCGCCCTGCCTGGGATGGAGAAGGCGATGATGGTCACACCTCGATCTCCCCCATTAGCCAGGCTGGAGAACCGGACTAAATGCCCGTGGGCGCTGGGAGTCACGTGTCATTTAAATTTAAATTGTGAGAGCAGGGACGTGCACCCACCTTCCTCTGCCCTCGCCTCTCCTGCGTGACGTGGAAAAGCTGGGTAGGAAGACAGCCCAGGCCTCCTGACTCCCCATCTGCAGCCTCAGCACCTCCTATATTCAGATCTGAGCATCGTGAGGGCACCAAATCCAGCATCTCCTTTACCAGGGACTGGTATCAGACACTGCTGGCAAGGCTATTAGGGGGATACCCCTTAGTGGCATCACTTCTGGCAGAAAGTAATCCTAATCCCCTCTGCTCAGTCTGAAGCAGGATCATTTCCACCCTCCGGTCATCGTTCTCATTGTCCCTGTTTTGGCCGATCTCTTCTCAAAACACCCTGCGGCAGTGAGTTGCCTGGGTTAACTGGGCACTGTATGAACAAAGCCCCTCGACCCGTTTTACACCCACCTTTTAGTTTTATCACGGGCTTCGCAAGAGCGGGAGGGTGACCAGGATCAGCAGCATCACCTGCTTTGCACGGCTCATTAGTTTGTATCCCTCTATCACGTCCCTCCTGCTTCATCTCCCCTCAGCACTAAACAGCCCCAATTTTTTCCCAATCTCCCTTCATATGAAAATCTCCCCAGGCCTCTGATCATCCTCATCACCGCTCCGAAGCCACGTCCCTTCAGAGATAGGGGAACCGAAGCTGAACAGCCGGCCCTGGCTACGGGCATCCCACTGGCTCCTGTAATGGCATGGTAATACTGTCAGATCCGTTGTCACTCCTATCCATCACACAGCCGCCGCTGTTTGCTTTCCTGGCGGCTGCTGTGCCTGGAATGGAGGTTTCCATATTCCCCGATGCACTGATGTCCGGACTTTAATTTACAAGCTGCAGTGTGGACGAGCGCTTTGCATTTCTCTGAATTCACCGCTCAACTTGGCCTGGTAGCCATTAATGCCCTAGCAGGAAGATGGATCTCCCCATCCCTGAGTTAAATATGAGTAAAGGGAATCAGGAAGGCGGTGGATTTTATCCGAGGTTGGGAGGAAAAATAACAGCCTCGCTCAAGACCCCCAAGTCACGTACTCAGTTGATGAGACCACTTTGCCTCCCAGCTCAGGCCCGGTGCAGAAGGATGGGCTATTTTCAGCCAATAATGCACATCCAATTGGCTTGAATTCACAATCCAATGCATCAAATACCCTAGCCGTCCCAGATGAACTCCTGTTTCCATGCAATCTGCATAATCAAGCTGCCTCTCTGAATGCTGCAAATGCGGGGACAGAAAGACGACAGCCCCCGCCCCCGTGCTCCCCACGACCCCTGGGATGAACCTGTGATCTCATTAGCATCTGATGAAGCAGGCTGGAGCTTGTTTGTAAATGAGTTGGTCTCTGAGGTGCTGCCCGGCCTTCCCTTCTTCTCTGTTGTGTCCAGTTATGGACCCCACTACAGAAAGGATGTGGAAAAGTTGGAGAGAGTCCGGTGGAGGGCAACACAAATGGTTGTGGGGCTGGGGGACAGGACTGGTGAGGAGAGACTGAGGGAAATGGGCTGATCGAGTCTGCAGGAGAGAAGACGGAGGGGGATTGAATAGCAGCCTTCACCTCTCTGCAGGGGGGCTCTCGATTCAGTGGGACCCTCGACCCAGAGAAGTAGCCCCTGAGGGTCTCTGAGCTTGCGTCCAGAACAGCTTGCCGAAGTTAATGATAAGATCTAGCTCCCCCCAAAAAACCCCATAAGGACCTTAACCCAGGCTGCAAGTGAACGGAAACCCTGCTCATTCCCTTCCCAAAGCCACATGGGCCTGCTTGACAGCTAACCACTGAGCAGATTGCTGTCTGCATATCAAGGTCAGGAAATCATCCTTTCAAATCAATCTTAAAAGGCTTGCGTGGCATAATCATTTTAAACAAATGTTCCAGCGCATTAATTCTGCGCAGGAACTCGACCATGGATCAAAATAATAAGTCGCTTTCAAATAACTTTGCAAAGGAGCGATGTTAACTTTTCTGGGGAGGGGATGCTGATATTTTCCTCTCTTCCCTTTTCCCTTTGCTATTTTATCATCCCTGGTGTTAATTGGGGATAGAAGCTCAAGTCCAAACAGCTGGCAGATCAGGGCTCCCTTGGAAACAACTGGTTGCAGTGACAGTGCTATGATTGCAATGCCAGGGGAATCCCGGTGAACACGATCTGGGATGGGGTTTAATTACTTTTAATTTACCAGGCAGAGCAGAGTGCAGTCAGACCTAGTTGCTTTGGCTGGCTCTCACAAGCCAGCTCCGGGGGCCTGAGAGCCAGGATGCGAAACCAGCCAGCAAGTCAAACCGCCTGATTTGCTGTTTGCTTCCATCGCTCCCCTGGCAGGCAACGTACAAACAGCAATGCAGCGCGGCGGGCCCTACCCCCCCCATTCCAAAACCAGGAGTCCAGCCCCAAAAACTGGGGCATGAGCTTCACAGAGGGGAGGCTCTTTCCAAGCCACAGCACCGGGGCATTTGTCTTCTGATTTCTGAGCCCTTCCAGGAGCGTCAGCTGCTCATCCTCACGCTTCCCCCCGCAGCTTATGAGCATCGGGAGCTTCTTTAGCCAACAGAAGGTTTTCTCAAGGCATTGCATGACACTCGGATGTGAGTGAGGTGCTAAGAAAATGCATCAAATGCTGGGAGATTAAATTGTGGGAGTCTGAAGCACTTGCATCCACCCACCCTTCCCCATGCACACCCTGTCTCTATTTAGCCAGCCCAGAAATGCTCCTCCTGGGGGCAAATATGCCCTCTCGTGGTTTTGTCTAGCTCTTCCCCATCCTTGTTGGCAATCCCAGCCAGGAGGATCCATCTGCCCACCCGTCCCCAGCCTGGCAGACTGCAGCTGGAGTGTCTGTGCATGCCTGGGAAGCAGGGGAATTTGGATCTAAAATAAAGGCTGCCTTTATCTTTACAGGCCCAAAGTTTTGTCCTGTTGAATCCAGACCAGATGTGAACAGCAGTGACACCCCAGGTGAACCCAAAGAGGGGCTCTGGCTTCTCCTCTCCTTGCTTTGTGGGGCAGGGGCTATAACCTGGAAGAAATGCAGGAGAAAACCCCAGCTTCCCCTCCCTGCCAGGGCTTTCTGCAGCCCAGAAGCCAGGAGAGGCAAAGTTTGGGCTCAGGTCCCTCCGCCAGCCCTCGCTAAACACTTGCCCGCGACGCAGCGAGGAATGAATGCAAAAAACCCGAACAAGAAGGGAAGAGCTGAGGCAGCCAGATGGGCTGCAAAGTGCAATGGGAACAACAGGCAGCACCAGGCACCCTGATCTCTGTGTGGAGGCTCCAGCTATTTGCAGAACGCAGGGTATTTGGATGCCGATACATCCCCAGACAGCCAGGCATGGCGGAGGGAGCATGCTGGCTGCTGGCTGGTCTTAGTCCATGTCCCTAAAAAGAGGTGGAGGCGTGGGGTGAAATAACTCAGCTCCGGAGGCCTGAAACCATATGCATTGCAGTTACGGCAGCATCCCCTTATAGCCCAACCCCGCTGAGCAGCTTGGCCCCACTGGCCACCTCGGTCTGTGCTGGAGAGTAGTAGATTGGGATGCAGA
>NW_017728991.1:1898591-1910665 GCF_001723915.1 Gavialis gangeticus | reverse complement strand
CCCTAAAAAGAGGTGGAGGCGTGGGGTGAAATAACTCAGCTCCGGAGGCCTGAAACCATATGCATTGCAGTTACGGCAGCATCCCCTTATAGCCCAACCCCGCTGAGCAGCTTGGCCCCACTGGCCACCTCGGTCTGTGCTGGAGAGTAGTAGGTTGGGATGCAGAGGAGCCTGGCTGGGTTGCAGGTCGGGGTACGACGCACGGGCAATGCAGGATGCAGGCACCAAGCCTAGCTGCAGCAGTGGCTGCGTGGTCCACCTGAGTCTGCCTGACTCCCCTCCAGCCCCCTGCGCAGGAGCCGAAGGGGCAGGTGCCACGGCTCCATCCGCCAGCCGGTCTTTCCGTGAGCTGTCATCGGCCACAGTGCCTCGGTGGCCTGCAGACAGGTATTTACCCAGGAGCCGGAGGGGATTTATAGAGGAGGCTGCTGTGAAACCAGGGAGGGACTTCTTACCAGTGAAACCAATGAATAATTCCCCAGGGAAGTGTTGGCAGCCTTCATACACGACCAACCATAGCTGGATCAAAGCACCCGCTCCGTACCTTGGGGACCAGCTCTGCAGGTCGGGGGGAAACGCCAGGCTGCAGCGGGCCCCGGGCTCCTCCGCCTGCCAGGGCTGCGGGGAGGTAGCTGGTGCCAGGCACAGGCCCTTCTGCTGCCCCCCCCCCAAGCTTGGCCCTGATGCCCCTGGGAGCAAATGACCTGGAACAAGTGGTGCATTTTGGACCTCCTGCCATTTCCTGGACGCCCCTGTTAGCTGCCAGAGCCCCTGAGTGCCCCCCTGCGCCGTGGGCATAAGTGGACAGGGGCAAAGGTGCAGCTGGGCTGTGGATGCACACAGCCTCCTTCCCCCTTGCAGCTCATCCGGGCCTGCCGGTTTCAGCAGCTCACTGGCGCCAAGCAAACCCCCCTGCCAGCATCGGCGGGTCCAAGGCAGCGCTGCGCTGGCCGGCTGCCACCCTGCGAGGAGAGGTGCCCATGACGAGATGCGCTCTCCACCGGCGCAGCGCCCGTGCAGGTGACGCGCAGCTCCTCCTGGACCCCCTCCCGGATGAGCAGGGGGGAGGAAGGGAGCCGAGCAGGGGCCCGGGCCCTGGGTGCCAGCATGGCCTGGCAGACGAGCCCGGCGGGCGGCGAGCAGCCGGGGAGAGGGGAGGAGAGTTCCAGGCGACTGGACACGTCACGCAATTACACAAGAAAAATTAGGCCAAAGCCAGGCCCTGGCTCCCTCTCTCCTTCGGAGTAATCATCGCCCTCATTAAAAAACAACTAATTATTATTCTGGCTCATTAGCAATTAGAAATCTCCAGCTCTGGCACTTCATTAAAAAAAAATGACACGTTAGCACTTCATTACGTCCCCGTCCCCCGGCAGCCTGGACTGGAGGAGGCATTAACCTGCTCGCCTCTGCCCGGCGCGGGCACCACTCAGAGCCACCCCCGGGCTCCTCTCCGCGGGGCTGGGCTGCAAGGAAGGGCAGAAAGGGGGTCTCCCCCAGTGGCGTCGAATGAAGTGGGTTTTTGCCCAGGGCGGTGGGTGGGATTGCCTTCCCGGTTGCAGAAAGCGCCCCTGCCAGCTCAGGGGATGCGGCGAGGGGCTGTTGGAGCACGCTCCCCCGAATTGCCTCGCCCTCCTTGACAACATAATTGCTCCTTTCCCCAGTGCTGTTCCCACCTCCCAGCCTTAAACAGGCGCTGGTAATTTTAAGGCCTCCAGTTCTTCTCCCCCCGCAGCTCTTGCCAGGTGAAAGCAGCAGTTCGAGCCCCCCCTGCGCCGCGGTCGGGGTGGAGCGAGGCCTTGCGGGGAGGTGGGGAGCTGTCTTGGCTGGGATCCCTGGAAGCGCAGAATGAGTGCACCTGCCTGCGCGCGGGGGCTGGCCGCAGCCCAGCGCCGGGATGAAGAGAGGATGCGGTAAAGGTCGCAGTGACATGCAATTAATCCTGCCGCTGGTACATGACAGGCGTGGGGAGCTGGGAGGGGGCGGCGCTGCTCTGCGAGGGAAGCGGGGCGGAGGGTGCGGGGACAGCCCAGGGAAGTTCAAGTCCTAAGGTTGGCATGCCCCTGTGCAGGAGCCCTGGGGGCTTAGGCAGGCCCCTGCCCTGCTCCAGGCCTCAGTTTCCCCACCTGTGAAATGGTCTCTTTGCAAGCAGCTCCCAAACCAGCAAAGGAGGGGTTGTTGCAGTCTTTTTAGGGAGCGCAGGTGTGCTGCATGGAGCCAGGCCGTGCTAGGCGGTCAGGTCACGTCTACACAGCGCCTCGGGGCTCTCCACCCAGCCCCCATGTCAGCTCGCACACTCCAGGCCTGGACACGGGGATTGCTGTGGCATCCAGTGGGTCAAGCGTGGCCCAGGACTGGGGAGCAGCATCCCCAAAGCAGCTGCCTTTCCAGGATTGGGGCATGCGAGGTGGGAGCGGATGCCCACAGCTGTGCCAGGGACAAGGTGCAACGACCACCCCCGCACCCCTGCAGCTGCATTGCAGCCAAGGGAGGCTGCACTGCACCTGGGGGGCCTCGGGGGAGACAAGGGGGAACCAAGGCGCGGGGCCTGTGCTGCTGCAGGGGCACCGTGGTGGGGGAGGGAGCCGCGGCAGGACCTGCTTCCCATTCATCCAGGCCCTGGCGGCCACCGCGACATGTGATTATCTGCCTTCATGTGGCACCCCGTTGCCCCCCGGCTCCCCAAGCAGGGGGGGAAGCCGATGCCTGCCGCACCACAGCTTGTTCGCTGTGCACTCTAATGGCTATATCAATATTATCGTGCCTGGGACTTGCCCTGTGACAGATGTATTAATGAGCCCACACCCGGCTCCCGGGAATGGGCTGCATCGCTTCAGGAATGGAAGCAGGAAGCCAAGGCAGGGGGAAGACGGGCAGAGCCCACCCTGGTGCCTGGGCCCCTGCCTCAGGAGACAGAGACAAGCCCAGGGCACCAATCCCCACATCTGGAAAGCACCACCTCCCCCTGACCTTCCCCCCCAGGCTGCAAGAAGGAGGTCGGGGGTCCGAGCGTGCAGGACCGCGGGCTGCAAAAGCCAGAGCCGGGGAAGCCAGGTTGAGCTTGGAGCTGCCTGCCCACCCCGTTTCCACCTCCACCTCCATTGCTGCTTCCAGCCTGGCCCCTTGCACCTCTCCCCAAGCAGCCAGCCCTTGTGGCTCACGTGTGCACACGCGTGTGCACACACAGGCGATGGTCGCCAGGCCTGCATGGAGCTCTGCTTCTCCTTTCCTTACCCGGAGGCACGTGCCCCATGCTGCAGGCTGGGATGCAGCAGCCCAGCCCCGTGGCACGGCCAGGACACAGCAACCACGGCCCCAGGGGGCTCTCCAGGGGACCTCACGCACTGGAGCGAAGTGCCAGGACTCGTGGGGTGCGGGAGGGCTGCAGTGTCCAACCCCTGCTCTGTCCAAACCAGCCCAGACACATCCAGTGTCCGAGCTCTTGGCAAAGCTGCGCAGTCAGCCCTGACGCAACCACGGGACATCGCACCCGCCCTGCCACGGAGAAAGCCAGGGGGCCACGGCAGCCAGCATCCCACGGCTGCAAATAGCCGAGGCTGTGCCCTCATTGCAGAGGAAAGCAACCCCCCCGCCCCAGTCCCTACCAGTCTGAGCAGGGGGGGAAATTCCTTCCTGACCCCAACGCAGCATCGGTCTGACCCTGAGCAAAGGGGCAAGACTCTCTCGCCAGGACCCTCCGGCTGAAGCATTGGCACAGCCCCATCCCCAGCCTGGGCTACAGGCTTAAAAACACTGGGACACGTGGAGCACAAAGGGGGGACAGGCTTCCCTCCCGGCCCCATGCAGCAACCAGCAAAGCCTAGAAGCAGCGGGGCCCCTGGATCCCCTGCCACTCCCCCCAGTTCATCACAGCCCCCCATTTTCCCCATCAGAAATCAGTAGCCGCAGGGCCGTGCCGAGCAGCACGGTCCATAGGGCCGCTGATCTGCGCAGCTGGACTCGGCCCTACAGATGCAACCAAGGCGCTGGAGCCGGTGGCTGGCAGCTGGCGCGTGGCGGGCGCGCGGAGCAGATGGGGAGCTGATCAAGTGTGCAGAGAAATCGGGTTTCTGTGATAACATCCTCCCCTCCCTCCTGCTCCTCGCCAGCCACTGGCACCAGCTCACGCTGGCACCCCCAGCCCCCCCCACACACATGCTTGCGCGGTGCATTGATTTTCCAGCTCCATTAAAGAGCAAACTACCCTAAGGCCCTGGCCTGCTGGACGCTGCGGGCAGGGGAGGTGGCTGCATCCTTCTTGCCTCCCCCACTTAGGGGGTCTCTGCCTGCTTGGGGAGGTGAATCCCTTGATGCAAAGCAGCTCCGTGCACCCCCAGCAACTGAGCGCACTTCAGATGGATCCATCTGAGGTCTTTGCAGCCTTGGCTCATGCAGCTCTCAGCGCCGGGCACGAAGCCTGAAGACACCAGCCCGCGATCCCACTGTAAGCCGGAGAGGCAGAGCCAACCCCTCTCCCCCCCTCCGCCTCCAGCGACGAGCAGAGGCTGTGACCGCACGCGGCCCCCGCGCCAGCCTGTAAATACATTATTTAGCGTTTCTAGTCCCCTCATCCATTATTGAGGCTTCAATTCGCTACAGGTCTGTGATGAAGTCTCCAAAGCGCGTCTGGGATGCTGCAGCAGGGAGAAGGGGCCGTGAAGTCCCACATTGAAATTCCCCTGCAGACGCCGCGGCTGTGTCTCCCCGACCGATCCACCCCGTGCAGACTCTCCGCGCCTCCTGCTAGGCAGGCCTGGGGAGGTTTTCAGGCTGGGGACAAGGTCTCCATCCAACCCTGCCTTGCAACAGGATGCTCCTAGTCCTCTTTGGCTTTAGATTTGGGTCCTGTGCTTCATGGCAAAGAGAAATGCATGTGAGCCATTCATAGCCCCTTCACTACCCTTGGGCAAAAGCCCTGAAGATGCCCTGCCAACAGAGCTGGCACGGTCTGGGACCCTGGTGGGGCAGGAAGGGGCAATCGACACCTTCCACCCTCCCGGCAGCCGTGGTGGCCTAGCTCCGGGCAGGCTCCGGCGCCCCTTTGCCCAGCACGTCGGACGCTGGCGGGCCACGCTCCCGCATCCCACGGTAGAGTTTGCTTTGCACCACACAGGAGCGATTGGGTTTGCAATCTCAGCCTCGGCCCATCTGTCACAGCCGGTGACACGCAGCGGTAATGGAAGGGCACAGGAGCCCTGCCTCCTCCCCGTCCGAGCCGGGACATAAATCCTGCTCTTCCTTGGCGTGTGCAGGATGGCGCAGAACGAGCCCCCGTGCGCAGAGCTCCGTCTCTCCGGGCCCGCGGCGTCGGGGCCCTGCGGAGCCCTTGCCGGGGAGGTTTAATGAGGGCGCCGCGTTTTGCAGGGACCGGCTCTCATCTGCATTCTGCCTCCGGAGAGGCGAGCTTGTCTCCTGACAGTTGACGGATGAAATACGTGGGAGGGGGGGCTCTCAAAGCACGGCCCCAGCGCCCCCGGCTGTAAATCATAGGCGTGCTCAGGGGTGGCTGAGAGGCCTGGGCTGGAGAGCGGGGACAGAGCGCTGCAGACAGAGAGGGTGAAAGGGGCTACGTCACCTCCCCAAAGTCACAGCCCAGCCAGAGGCCATCATCCTGCTTCTCTGAGCACAGCCACAAACCCTTCTCCCCCGACCTGCAACGACTCAGGCCCTCAGAAAACACAAGACCAGCTTCAATTCATCAGGTTTTCCCCCAAAAGCATCCCTTTGGGGATTGTCCCCCCATTTCTGAGCTTTTGGGTCGCATTCCCCGGCTTCCCGACAGGGCCAGGACCTTGTTTTACATGCATGGCAGCAGAGCCTCGCATGCTCCCAGGACTCCTGGAGCTGAGGCTTTGAGCAACGTCCCAAATAGCAGGAGACTTGGTGCCAGGCAATCGGCACAGCTGGCTCCGGAGCTGTTCACAGTTCAAGCGATGCAGTGAGGACTGTCCTGCTCTCCAGGAGGATGCCCCTTGCCCCTCCAGAGCTGCGGGAGAACAGGCTTGGCGTGAGCCCTTCGGCGGCTGCATCGACAAGAGTCCCATTAGGAATTCGAAGCAAGAGGCCAGTGATGAACGCGTGCTATAAATTTCCTGGGAGATGACACCATTTGATTAAGCTAAGTACCAGCCATGACACCTTGGCCTTATTTATTTAGTATTATTATATTTTTTTTTTTAGGCTACATTTTTAAATCTTGGCGGATGGCGCCGTGTTGGGACTTGGCTTCCCCAGCTCTTTTAGCTAAATTAAAGGGCCCTTCCTCACAGACAAAGGCACCTTCTTACTCCTTCCAGCCCCACTTTCCTAGGTGCAGCTCGATTCAAAGCAGCTGCTTCGAAGTAACTGGGTCTGAGCTGCTGCTTAGTGACCGCTGGGAGTTTTGGAGGCATCACAGCAAGGGCTATTCAGGAGAGCGCCAACACACACTTCAGTCCCCTCGACTTTAATAGGATTTTAGCAAGTAATTCAGTGCTTTCCTGAGCAACCAGGGAGGTTGCCCTTCGTGGCTCTATATGCAAAGCCCAGACAAGACTAAGCAGCATCCGTGAGAAGGGCTCTACGGGCGCTTGTGCATGACACGCAAGGCCAGCGCTTTCCATATAAATCCTGAATCTATGGCTTTCTTGAATTTGGAATGGCACTGGTCTCTCACGGTTAAATTGCTTTCCGAGTGGACGTCAACGTGGCCAGTACTTGCCCAGGATGTAATTGCTCTGTTGCTTTGGGGATGTGTGCAGCATTGCAGCTAGATCTACAAGACGGGGCTGGATTTGCAGCGGGGAGGCACCGATGCCCCAGTCCCCCCAGGCCACGTTCCCCCCGTGCTGCCTGCCCTGCTCTGTCCCAAGCCTCGGGGGCTGTGGTTTGATAGTAACAACCAGAACCATGTGGAAAACCCCCGTCATCCCCTGCGAAGTGTTGCTTTCCTCCCAGGGGCTCTCAGAAGGGAGGGGAGGAGGATCCCGCCATATCCAAGCCCCAAATCTGCCCCCATACAGACGATGCCCATGTCATCTGCGGTCCTCCACCCCGGCGGCCTGTTCTGCTCCCCCATGCCCGCTGCAAAGCTGGTCAGTCTTCCAGCCTGGCCCTGAGAGCGCCCGGTTCCCCACATCAGCCATCAATCTCCCCTCTGAAGTGCCTGGGCTGTCGGCGTTAGTTATGAATTATACATCCTGGACTCTGCATTTCTCCTTGCTGCGGCAATAATTCAGCCGGAGCAGTTTGGAAATGGCAGCTGTGGCCGAGGCAGGAGGGTTCGGAGAGCTAATCGCTCCCCCCCAGCCTCCGGGACAGCGGCGAGCATCTCAACCAGCCTTGACAGAGCCGGAGAAATATGGCCCGTCCCTTTGGGCTGCACTGCTCTCAGGCACGGAGGGGCAGACCTGGGGGATGGAGCTATTCGGATTTTGCATCCAGCCCCTAACAGCCGTCTCCTCCCCTCTTGTCTGGGCTGCATTTGCCCTGGACGGTCGTCCGGTCTTCTCCGGGTCCACCTTGCACGTGCAGCCTGTATCCCACCGCTCCGGAGACCCTTCTCCTTCCCAAGCCGTTCTTCTCCCACCCGTGGCCTCCAAGCGCGGCCAACAAGCACGCGCCAGCCCCCGCGAGCGGCGGGCCCACGACGCCAGAGGCCTGAACGGTCCATACGACCGTTTTATATCCCAGTCTCCCACTGTCCCCAGCAGCTTATCTGCAAACCATGCGAACTCACGCTGGGATGCTCAGCTAATCGCTGGCAGGTAATAGATGGGGGACCCATGGAAACCAACACTTACAAATGGCAGTAGCATTTCCTTAAATGTCATGCCGGGTGCTAGCTGTTGCCGTTATGCAACGAGATTGTTTTTACTGCTCCTCTGAGGCCTCAACCTTCAGAGGAGGGTTGGTTGGTTTGGGGTTTTTTTTAAATGCATGGCAGCGCGGCCGTGTCGGTGTTTAAAGGGATGCTGCCAGGTTCAAAGACGGCAGCCAACAAAACCCGCCACCCGGCGCGGTGCCGGGGTGATTAGAATTGAAAGGCTCTTTGGCTTCCCTCGGTTATGCGGCGTGTTTACCCTGGGAATTTTTACTCATCTTGGACGATGAAAAATAGCCCAGTCAGTTCCCCTTGTGGCTCTAGTCCGTCTCAATTTGGGTCTTCATAACCAGCTCCAAAAAATAAATAGCAGGAGCTGAAATCTGAAGGGTTAAGCAGAAGCTTTTCTTCCCCTCCAGCAGCAGCCAAAGGGAGTTAGGTACCTGGATCCCACTGAATTTGCTGGGTTTGGGCTCAGTGCAACTCCAGACTGAACCCCCCACCCTCCCCTGTTCATTGAAATTACAGTTTCAAATCATTCATTATCATTTTCCCACTGCCGTCAGCTCGACGTTGAGCCAAAACTCCCTGCGGCAGCAGTGTCCCTTCCACCTAAAAGTATAATATATACAGCAAAGAGCGCGACAAGGCGAGCCATTAGGATCCCGTCAGAATCCATCCCTTCCTCACGTTCATGCCTCCCTCGTATTTCCCTGGATGAGGGGCTCGCCAAGTGCCTGGCCTGAGCATCACGCATTCATCTATTCAGATGTATGCAAATATATTCATTTAACAAGTTAATTCATTTAGCGGGTCCGGCAATTTTTATATTTCACCATTTGAGACACGGATTTTATTCCTCCGGCTGGGCTTTTTCCCCTCCCTTCTCCAACTTATCTTCATTTCCTTTGTGCTGAGATGGGCAAGTTTTTAAGTGGGGACATGATATCTGTTTGATCTAATAGATCTTCTCCAGCTGCAGTGCTCCTGTCCTCGGGGCAGTCGCCAAGCAGCCAGGCTCTCCGGGGAGAGGGGCCACGCTGACTCACGCTCGTACACAGGCTCTGTGCTACCAGTGCCCCCCAACCCCCAGGGAAAGACGCCTTCTCGCTGCCATGTCACACGGTGCAAACTCCAGCCCGAGCTCAGGGCCGACCCCCGGGCACAGGACCCGAGATGCTGGCAGCAATCGTGGGAGCCAGCCTTCCTGGGCCAAGGAGCATGCTGCTCTGCAGAGCCGGTGCCTGGCGGGATGGCCGTGGGGAGCTGGGCTGCACCCAGAGCCAGGTCTGACCTGCTGCGACTCCCCGGAGCTGGGGGCTCTCCATGCCCGGAGGGGTCCGTGCAAGGAGGAAGCCTGGCTCCACACCAATCCCATGCCCAGCCGGCCCAGATGCTGTGCCTACCGCCGTCACCGCTGCCTGGTGGAGTTAAAGGGGGCATTGGAAGCCCTCATTAGGGGCTCATTTGTGTCTGCCTCCACGTCTGGGGTGCCAGGACCTTGCAACAGGCTCTGGAAGCCTCGGGGCCCTTTGCTGGCACCGACATTGGGGTGGTGGCGGGTGCCCTGCTGATGCACGCTCGCCGTGCAGATGGGCGTCGGGGCCCAGCCTCCAGCAGGGACGTGCCAGGGTCTGTCTCCTCGGCAGAGCCAGCCCTGCCGCATGGATGAGTGGCATCTGCCACCCCCCGCGGATGATTGGCACCCTGGCATGCCCCGGCGTGTTCACGCGCTGCTAGCACTTGGCACCGGTGCGCAGGCACTTCCCTGCACCAGGCCTCCAGGCAGGGCATGGAGCCAGCACCTTTGGTCCAGCCGCCCCGCCTCACCCCCGGGGAACGCTGCCCCCATCCTCCCTGCTTGGGTCTCCTCCGCTGCTCCCCTGCTCACCAGCCAGCCCCCCCATTGCTCCGTTTAAATTATGCATTAGCTTTTTAAACAGCCGGCGGCCAGACGGGTTGTTATCAGCCCCGGTGCCCCCTCGGGCCATTCAGTCCATTGCAGGGGGATCGGATAGGGAATCCGGCAAGACGGGGACACGCGCTTTCCTGCCTGGGCACTGTGGATCCATGGCAAAGGCTCTTGCAGCCCCACTGCGATCCCAGGCTGGGCTCCCCACGCACCCAGCTCTGCTAACACCCCTTGTTATCCCTGCCACGCTCTGCCCAGCTAGCCCAGAGCCCTCGGGCACCCAGCCCTGCCCTCCTCTTGCTCTGCCACCCTCCCTGCAGCCTGCCCTGCCATGGGGAGAGGGGAGCCGGTTCCCAAAAACAAACCTTTAAATACCATTTCTAAACCTTTAAATACCATTTCTAAGAGGCAAGGGGAAGCTGGGATACTGCCAGGGCAGCTCTCAGGATGCCCAGGGCTCTTCCTGCAGCCACTGCTCCAAGGGCCGCGTGGTTATCATCATCAAAGCGCTCAGCGTTTAGTTGAAAGTAGAGATGAGCCACCAGCTCTCCGGCTTCCAGCTGCACAAATGAGGCCCACGGGCAGCCTGAAGGACCAGCAAGGACACTGACCCCCAGCACTGGTTGCCTTTGCAGTCAAAGCTAAAGGTTTCAGGGCCTATTTCCAGACAGATTTAACCCGGGATTGGCAACAGGAGGCATGTAGACCAGAGTACCGTATTTTCTCATGTGCAACACGCACTTCATTCCCTGCAAATCAGCCCCTCCCCCTAAAATTGGGGTGCACGTCTTAAGCAGGGACACTGATTTTTTGACACCCCCCCCAGCATGGAAGCTCCTCGCTTGGACTCCTGCTTCAAAACCAGCCGTCCAGCAGCCCTGGAGTCTCTTTGCAGGCAGCTGCGAGAGTGGATGGGCTGAACCGTCTCATTGTGCTTCACTCCACCCGCGCTAATGATCACATCTCCTCTTTAATTAGCTCGATGTGCCATTAATGAATGTTGCTCCTCCTGGTCTCTCTTCTCCTATTTCACAGCCTTGCTGACTTTTTAGCTCCATCCCTGCTCTATCAGGAACTATTCCCCCCACTTCATTCTGCTGTCCAAGGTACATATTATAGGCCCGGGCGCGCAGTTAGCAAGAAATTATGGTATGTTTGCTCACCCCAGGCCCCCTGTTGGTGACCTGGCGTCACTGCAGCCTTGCCTCAGTTTCCTTCTGACTTCTCACATTCACAGATTCACAGCCGTTTGGGGCTGGAAGGGACCTCGTGAGATCAGCGGGGCCGGCCTCAAGCCCTTTAGCCGTACGGACCAAGTCCTGCTTCAGAGAGGAACGAGGCTGCTGGGAGCACCGTGCTGCCCCTCTGCAGCTGATTTAGCTCCGTCAGCACCACCTGCCCTGCTCCACCCTGCGGCTCAGCTCAGGTGTAAGAGGGCGGAAAAGGCACTGCGATTTTTATCGGCGCCAATAAAGCCGAGCGCAGCCGAGGCGAGCGCCGCGCAACCGGCATGGGCTCTCCCCCGCCGGCCCTCGAAGAGATTCCAATTTGCCGCGTCTCTAAAATTCGCACTCAATTTCCTCTCCGCAGCTGGCTGTGATATTAGCTTTACAGTGAGTGATTTTCAATAAAGGCGACGGGACTGAGGCATTCGCAGAGCTGCTGGGATTTGCAAGCCTTCCGCCGGCCCCGGCGCGGAGAGGGGCCGCGTGGGCCACTCACCTGGAGCTAGTGAAGCCTTTCTAGCCACGGGCTGGGGGAACGGAGTTGAGCTAATTTACTAACATTGCCATCTTCCTGCCAGGTACCCCCAGCCACTGAGCACATCTATTTCCTTTCTCTCCAGGCAGCTTTGCTAACGAGGTGGTGGCGATGCCACCGAGTCAGCTGTGGCTGGAGGGTGGCGAAGGGGGTGGGTTGGGCACAGGGATCGGTGCTGGCAGCGGGTGGGAGATGAGGGTCAAGGCCCCAAGGTGCAGTGTGAGGCTGGGGCTGCTGAATGCAGATGTGTCGCCTCCGGGACCGGGCTGACCACATCTGGGAGAGCAGGGTCTGCTCCGGTACTGAGTCACTCCAAGGGCTTGGGCATGGGGATCTGGGCTTGCAACACCTCTTTTCTTGGGCTGGGACCCCAGGCATGGTGCCACCCACCCATGGCTCACCAAGGCCTGGCATCTGGGCGCAGAAAGTGTGTGAGAAGCAGTCCCTGCCTGGTGGACATCTACCAGCCTGGGAGATGGTGGTCCCTTGGCATCAAGCAGGGGTCCCCTGTGCTTTGTCTCTGCTGGGCTGGGACCCCAGCTTTCCTGGGACTCGGTCTGTGGTGGGGAGAGACGAGAGGCATTGAGCTGTGCCCAAGCC
>NW_017728991.1:1889944-1898524 GCF_001723915.1 Gavialis gangeticus | reverse complement strand
GCCAGGGGGGCTTTCGGACACTCCTGCCCCCCTTGCTTCTATTATTGGGCCATGTAGGTTCACAGAGGCTATAACAGAGCAAGGCCCAAAGGGCCAGGGCATCAAAGTGCCGCTCGGGCTCTGGTCGGGATGGCCGGGCAGACCCTCTTCACCAGGGACATGGCTTGTCAGGCCCGTGGCAGGTCACTGAACAGAGATGTAGGCCACCCCTCACCAGAAACCTGAGCTCTGGCATTGAAATGACACCCACGCTCCTCCTTCCTTGTCTCCAGCTATTAGGAACCGTTTCCCCCGCAGCAAGGTACAGAGAGCAGACCCCGGCCCCCCTCTCCTCTTCCACTTCAAGACACTCACGATGCCCGTGCAAACTTCAGATACTGCCCTTACACCCTCTCCTCCTCCCCCAACCCCTCCCCTCCCGCAAAGGGGAGCCAAGACCTCCAGGAGACGCTTTAATCTCAATCAATTAGAAATAAAGCGGTTCGAACGGCGCGGCCATAAAAGAACACTTTAATTTTAGAGCTAATTAAATATCAACAATTGGAATGGAGCAACAGACACTTAACCTGGAGTCACCCATTATTTATAAGGAATATAATGCATTGACTCGGGATATGAAGTGAGTTATAGTCATTTTAATATCAGCTGTCACAGTCTAACTGTTCTCTTTTGTCTCGCTCCGGCACAATCATCTCGCCGGCTTCCTCTGGGACCATTACCACTTCTGCGCTCGACAGAAGATTAATTAAGCCGAGGTCCCAGCAGAGGACGTGCCCACGTGCTCGTGTCCACACTCGGAGAACCGGGAGAGGCGGGTGCAGAGACCAGCCAGCACGTGATGGGGAGGAAGGGGGGGTGGGAAGCATTTCACCAGAGGGTTCGATGATAATTGCAACCCACAAACTGTCTGACGACTCGTTAGGCGCCGTGAATTATTTATGGGGAAGGCAAGTGAGCCCGTTGCCCCTGGCAGAGGCAGAGTCCCCAGGGTCAGACCTGCGCCTGCCGGAGTGCAGCACAGGGCGTCCGGGCTGGAGGCTAATGAGAGGGGGAAGCGAGATGCCCCCAGTGCTGGCACATGCCCTTGCATGGGGAGGGAGAAGGTGGCACGGTAAGACCAGCTGGAGATGGCACGGTGAAGGGCCTTCTGCTGCTCTCCAAGACCCAGTCCTGGCGTCCCACAAGCCGGATCCAGCTCAGTGCAATGCAGACTCCAGGACTGCAGGGAACGAGGAAGGCACGACAGAAAAGCAGGGGCATTTGCAGCTTTCCAGGGGCTCCACCAGGCCAGGACGGCACTGCACTTTGGTCACGCGGGTGCATCCACAGGTGCGACGGTCCCGTGCCTTTCAGGAGTGCAGAGCGCCTCGTGAAAGCTAACGAGCATCTCTGCTTCCCCAGCCCTTCGCACGGCACCCCTGGCACCAGAGCCAGGTGTTGCCAACAGCGCGTCACCAGCCCCGGGCCACTTCCAGGTGCCAAGCTGTTCGGCCCCCTCCCAAATCCTGCAAGCACCGCCTCTGACCTTCTCTCAATAGGCCGCTTAGATCAATACCCACTCATGAATATTCATGGCAAGCTTCTTTGCAACCTTCTTCCCGCTTCCCGGTGTGAAGTTCGTTTAACATGTGCACCAGCGCCATTTCATTTAATGCACGCACTCGGCTTTTAATAGGCACGCTGGCTGGGGCGAGCAGCGTGAACTGAATAGCGGGTCTAGTCAGCACAGGGAGAAGTGCCTCTGCCAGCTGTTCGGGCCCTGCTAACATCTGGCCCTCCGGGGTCTAACACAAGGCAGAGACACGAGCGGGAAGGGGCAGCTTTCCTAGCATGCCTAGAGGTTTCCCTGGTGCTATTCTGGTGCAAAGGAAGCCAAAGAGGGATGGCAGAATCCCTCTGGGTCCCAGCACTGGACTGTGTTTGGGTTGGGCCCGAGAGATTCAGCAAAAATTAACGTTCCTTGCAAACCTGCTTGAGCGATTTGTCCCCAAGTGACCCCTGATCCTCAGTGTGATCCTGACGGCCGTGTCCCCAGCACATAGGACGGAGCGCGCCGCGGATGCCGCCCTGCGTCCCTTGCAGCAGTGACTCCTGCATGTCATCAGAGCTGCTGACAGCGAGGCTCCGGCTAACCGCATTATCCCTTTATTGAAGCGAGAAGTTGATTCTCTTTGCTCTTTATTCACAGCCGCTGGCTAGATTGCTGCCATCCGGCATGCAATTAGCAGCCTCCATCCGAGCAGCGTTGGGTGGCTGTCATGTTCGTGCGGCGGGTCCCCCGGGCTGCACCCGACGGCAGCTTTGTCTTCTCGCGTGTGGAGGCCTGTTGCTGGCTGCATCCGCCAAGAAAAAGCTGCTTATCCTGTGAGCCAGAGAGACCACAGCCCTTCCACCGGCCCGAGGGGCTCCTGGCACAGAGTCCTCATTGCTTGGGGAATTCGTCGCCCCGTCTTCCAGCTCTTCGCCACCCCGGGGCTCGACTCATCTTGCCCCCAACGACGTGCTGAGAGCAGCATTTGGGGGCAGCTCTAGTCGCCCTATGTTTTATGCACCAGTTGAGCTAGGGAAAAGAGCCAAGCAAGGGTAGGGAGGGTTTGATGCACCTGCATGATGGGGAACAGCAACTGCCCTGCCCCAGCTCAGCAGGATGCTGGGCCATCCTAGTGCACCCCGCACAGGGCCCTTGCTTGTGCAAGGGGTATCTGCATGACAGGGGAAGCCCGTTGCTGACTGAGAGGGGATCCCGGGAGCAGAAATCCCTGTGCAACCGCCTTGGGCTTGCCCGCTCCGGCTGCCAGTTCCAGCTGAGCCACAGGAGCCCGTATCGACCCACGGCGCAGAGCTGGAATGAGGCCTTAAAAAATTTATCTGAAGCTGATTGGAAAAAAGAAAAAGGATTGGAAGGGGAGGCCAGGGGAGGCAGAGCCAAGAAGAAAGACGGGTTTTCAAAGCAAACCTGTCCATCCACTTCAACAAGAGGCGTCTGTTCCAGCCCGGGCCCTTCCATCAGCCTCTGTCAAAGGGAAAATTGATTTCAGACAGGCTTAAGTTTTCAGGGCTATCCGGAGGTCTCAAGGCTCTGCTAAGCCGCTTTGCAGCTGGGGCAGGGCGGAAGCAAGCTGATGCAATGCCTCTCTCCGGACAAGCAGCGTGGGTGGCCGGCGGGGTGCTTGGGGCGCGTGCCAGCTGGGCGTGAGCTGCTGGGACAACGGCGTGTTTGTACAGTGGGCGCCCCCTCTGAAAGTGAGCTTTTTCTCCCATGGGTCTGCAGACTACCGTATTTTCTCAAGTACAACGCGCACTTCCTTCCCCCCACATCAGCCCCGCCTCAAAATGAGGGCGCACGTCTTAAGCAGGGAAGCTGATTTCCCACCCAGAATAGAAGCTGCCCCAGGTCTGCATGGCCCAATAACTAACTTGCTACAGCCGCAGGAACACGTACGTACTGTGGTGTCCTGCCATAGCATGACCTGGGCGCAAGCCGCTGACCCTGCCGGAAGGGAGGCACTGGAGTGGCTCCGGGCTGCTCATTTGCAATGCAATTGCCTTGCAGTAGCTGGGCAGGGCAGAGGACCTGTTATCAGTGTGAGGCCAAACTGGGGAGCCTCTTGTAGGGCACAAGGGCATCTGGTCCCTTCTCTAGTCATCTAGGACAGTGATGCTGCTTTGTCCCTACCAGCAGGCTCGGTGTCTGCTGCAGTAACCCAGCGAAGGGGGGCTGGAGGCACAGTCCCGGGGCAGCCCCGGCTTCAAACCAGCTTGCTCAGAACAGCTGGTGACACGGCTGAGGTCACTGCAGACATGGCAGAGTCCAATGCAGGCAGCAAAACCCACCTGAGAAATGAGGAGGCAATGCCCACCCTGGACACGAGTCCTCGGCTGCCGGCTCAGGGGCTGTGAGGATGGAGACATCTCTGCTTCAAGCTGTCGCTCCCAAAACGCTGCATCTCATCCTGTCTCAGCGGGAAACCAGGAGCCAACAGTGGCGGTGCAGGGCAGAGGCATGGCTCCGGTGCTCGAGCCGCAGGAAGGACGGGAGATGGGAGTGCAAACTTTGAGAGAGGAGCTGCATCTCCGTTCAGGAGACTCAGTGGTGAGTCCCAAAATGGGCGAGCGTGGAGCTGGAGGACGATCACTAGCAGGTGCCTAGGGCGATGCAGCCACGGCAGGGTGCTCCGGGAGTGCCTCTGTTCCAGCTGGTCTCCAGACCTGGTGAGCCACTTCGGTGCTTTTATTGCTGGGAGACAGATGAGTCCCAACAGGGACCTCCAGGTGGGCTAAATATGGCCAGTAAAGCCGCCCTGTTGTCTCAATCCCTCGAATCTCAGCGCCTCAATTAAAGGTTCCCATTAACCGAGGACACGGCAGCCCCATCCAACACGGCGACAGCTCTGCAGCAGTTTCATCAACCGCCTTAATGAAATGCCCCAATGTAGACATAAGACCCCGGCAAACTCCTACACGCCCGCTCATATTAGCATCACTCCATTTGTGGCAGGCAGGCAACAGTGCGGTACCAGAGCCCGGGAATATGTACTAACAATTACACTAATGGAAATTTAGTTTACCGCAATAAAGGCACTGCCATGTCAGCACGCTGGGATTTATGGCTGCCATTCACGGCCTCCCAGCAGACGCTAACTTGGCCCCTTTGGAAAGGCACTCCCTATTAAACTCAATTATCGACAACCCAGCCATCCCCAAAGCCCTTGGCGTGTGTTTTTGTCAGTAATTTGCTGTCTGATTGTGGGTTTTCTCCAGCTGCTAATCACAGCCAAATATCAAGGCCCCGTGACCTTTCCTCCCTCCTGACAGCGGGTCAGGAAGACTGACTGGCGGAAATCATTGAGTGGGAAATTGCTGGAGGAAGGTGGGGAGAGGAAAGGTTAATTTTCTCCTGTCACTCCCAAACCTGGGCTTTGTAATTAGATCCGCAGCTTCTGAAGAAACTAGCATTTAAATGGCCTTTCCCCGCGCTCTGCCAGCCCAGTCCAGCCAGTATCTTCTGATGGGTGATGAGAGAGAGATGTCAAGGGGAAGGGAAAGGCCGGTGGCCGTTCTGGAATCGGTGACCGGGGCGTTTGTACACAAGACGAAAATTGCCCTCTTTTGTGAATTAACTGCGTTACACTTTCCACTTACAGACTTTCTCCCCCTTCTCCGCTCCCCAGACCTTGTGCCGTTGGCAATATCAGGTCGGACCCAGCTCCTGCGTCCCGCTTCATCCCTGACCCTCAGGAAAGCCGTGAGCCTGTAGAGGAAGCTCAGGGAACTGCAAACCAGAGTGTTTTTGCCTCGTGCCTTTGGACACTTTCTCCCATTCTTGCACCTGCGAGAAGGAAGCGCTCGTATCTGGTGCCACAGGTTCATAGGAAAACAGAGCTGGAAGGGATTTCCGGAAGGCATCTCGGCCAGCCCTACACTCAGGGCAGGATCAGTCCTCCTTGACGAAGTATAGAACAAGGGCAGAGGAAGTCCTGGAGGCAATCCTCAGGACAAGCAACACTAGGAAGGGAAGCTGAGGTCACGATGCTCTTTTTCGGACAGTCATAAACCCAGGCCTGAGCCAGGTGCTAGATCGCAAGCCAAGAAGCTCATCCAGATCCCGGAGATGTCAGTGGGAAAATGCGCACTGAATTTAGCGGGTGCTGGATGAGACCCCACAGCAGACAGCGCGCTCTCTGCAGAGCTGGGAGTTTGGATCCACCCCTTGAAGACGCCGAAACGAGTTCCTCGGCCTCGCTCTGGCAGAGGTGGGCACAGCAGGGGTCTTCCAGCATCCATGGCAAAGGCTGCCGGCTGCCGCGCATGGCGCCTGGTCCTGGGAAGCTGATGCCCGGTTCTAGCTGCTGTAAGGCAGCCTCATTTAACACGATCCCCAATAACCGTGAAAAATAACCAGCTCTAAAGGCAAGGTATCCCCAGCACAAGCCGTTGCCTCGAGCCCCTCTGTAATGAGCCCGTGACTGGGCCGGCCGGCCGGCTTCATTACCAGGCAGATGCAAATTCAGTTCCCTGCGTGTACAAATGAGCCGCTCGCGCTTCCCCGTTATTGCTTTCTCCATCACAAACCGGGGGCCTCTGCTTTCTCATCTGACCGACCTGTCAGATCAATTTGACCCGGGGGCCGTGATAGCCCTGACTCCTTGTTTCTCTGGGGCATGCGCTCAGCGCCGGCTTCAGCGCCCTCTGCCCTGAAGTCTACAGCAATTGTTGTAGTGGAGAAGGGAGAGGAAGACCGCCTTCTTCCTGCTCCAAGCCTGGCCGCAAATGTGCACGCGGGGCTCGGTGCTGTGCACAGACACAGGTCGCAGACACACCTGGACACGGCCTGGAGGGTCGGCGCCCCCCAGATCCTGCAGGGACCTGTGCTAGCTCAGCCATCTCCGGGGCCCCGCATCCCTCCAGGCTCCTCCGGCTCGCAGGCTTGCCTCCAGGCACGGTGGGTACTTCCAGCCTTGAAGGAGAGATCGTGGCCTCAGCTCTCATCAGGAGGGCAATGCTCATAGCAGCTCTGGGACTGAGCTGCAGCCCTCCTAGGGCTCTGTACTGGCTCAGAGCCTGGTTCCTAGGGCATGTCACGCGCGCAGGGCTCCCAGCCTGCAATGCCGTTCTTGCTTTCCTGCTTTTAATTTTTGCCAGGAGTCTTTAGGGAGAGGAAAGCTCTGCATCGCCTGCCTCATCCTGGCCCTGATGTGCTCAGCACCCTTCCTTCCCACGTGCAAAGGGGACACAGACCCAAGCCAGGGCGCTTTGAGTCGTGGGTGGTGCATGGCTCACTGCCCATGAGGGGGAGGGGGGCTGGGGCTTGGCTCTGTGTACCACCCCCCAAACTGGTTTAAATCAGAGCAGCCCCCATGTCTGATGGCCTCCCTTGGTTGTCTCCTTGCTAGCCCCAGTGTCACACGAAGCCTTTCAGTATAGTACAGGCACCTTCTCTCCCCGGCACACACACATGCACATGCAGCTCCTAACAAAAGGGAGCTTTGAGCAGAAACATCAAAACATTTTGACTTTTTCTGCTTTCCCCCCCCCCCAACCTCTTTTCATTTGCACAAAAGGCTCCCAGAAACCAGCACAAATCCACGTCATGATTGGATGGCACCAAATCGGCATTTTTTTTTTTCTTTTGCACCAGGACAGGCTGAACAGCTCTGCAGAACAGGACCTGGGGGTGACAGGGGACAAGCAGCTGAACAGGAGCCGGCAGTGGGCCCTTGGTGCCAAGAAGGCAACCGGCACCCTGGGCTGCATGGGGAGGATCGTTGCCAGCAGATCCAGGGCAGTGATAATTCCCCTCTATTCAGCACTGGGGAGGCCACATCTGGAGTCCTGTGTCCAGCTGTGGGCCCCCCACTGCAGAAAGGATGTGGACATGTTGGAGAGAGTCCAGGGGAGAGCCATGAAAATAGTTGTGGGGCTGGGGGACATGACTGGTGAGGAGAGGCTGAGGGAAATGGGCTGATTGAGTCTGCAGAAGAGAAGACCGAGGGGGATTGAACAGCAGCCTTCACCTCCCTGCAGGGGGGCTGCAAAGAGGATGGAGCTGGGCTGGTCTCAGTGGGGGCAGACGACAGGACAAGGAGCAATGGGCTCGAGCTGCAGCAAGGGAAGTTGAGGCTGGATATTAGGAAACATTTTCTCATGGGGAGGGTGGTGAAACCAGGTGGTGGACTCTCCATCCTTGGAGGTTTTGAAGACCCGGCTCAACAAAGCGTTGGCTGGGATGATGGAGTTGGGGCTGATCCTGCTTGGAGCAGGGGGTTGGACTCAACGTGACCTCCTGAGCTCCCTTCCACCTTCATTGTCTGTGATCCTATGAAAAAGCTGCAGCCAGGGGTTTTGGCCCTGGTGGGTGAGGACAGCTACCACCACCGATGGGCCCTGCTGCAGCCGGCAGCAGGTCAGAGCTAAGCGGGGGCAGACTGCCAGCACAGAGACTTTGTCCTGAAAGCCAGGAGAAGCATCTGGGGGCATGAGCTTATGGCAAAGCAGAGAGAAAGAGCTTCCTAGGCCCAGAGCTCAATGGAGGGAAAGACCGGGGGATTTCTCAGCAAAGCAACCTCCTGCTCGGGCTTGTTCCTCCCATGCACCGAAAGGACTTGGTGCCCATTTCTCATCAATAAGCCAGATTCCAGGAGCAATACAGTCGCTGTTCCTCACAGATGCCTTCCCTTCATGGAGCCTGTCCTGCAAAGCACCTGGATATCAGCCCAACTGCTGAGACAGCAGCGCTGGAGAGGGCTGCACATTTGGACAGAGGATGCCCCACTTCTCAGGAACAGGCGTTTCCACCGGAGCGCGGACCTGCCTTCATGGCCAATGCAGACCGAGCCCCTTTGCCATTAGGTAAACGTTAGAGCAAGGGGCCGTTTTGAACGGGAAGTCGTGTGCTGGGTTGTTTGTGGGAGTTTTTTATTCTCAAGGTCATTGGATTTATTGCCTGAACTTATTTTACATCAGGTGCGGCCGAATAAAAATGACAGATATCTTTGCTTGCTTTACAACATCCTTGCATGGTTATTAAGGGCTCTAAAAATGTTTTTGTAAAAAAAAAAAAAAAAAAAAGGGAAAAAAAAA
>NW_017728991.1:1878700-1889847 GCF_001723915.1 Gavialis gangeticus | reverse complement strand
AAAAAAAAAAAAAAAAGGGAAGAATAAAGAGAGAGAGAGTGATGGAAAAAAAAATAGGAAAAAGAAGGAAGTAGAAATCCAATAGGATCCTGGCACATGACAGATCGCAGGAGATAATCTGTCTTGGCAGTCCAGGACTGCATAACCTTGATGTCACCATATATTTTTTTCCTCTAGCAGAATTTGCCTTTTGCCAGCCAGCAGACAGCAGGAAGCGTGGGGCAGGGCGACAGGCTGGCTGTCAAGGTCTACGAGAGAGCTGGGGAAGCCGACCGGGGATCAAGTCTGACCTCTTGAATCCTGCAGAGATGCTGGAGGTCGCAGGTGAGAGAGGAACAGCAGGAAAAAAACACCCAGGTCATTCTCCCTTTTTAGCCTCCACAGGAGACTGGGCAAGATGGACCTAGGGTCTGATGCAGTTGCTGTGTCTACATGAGATGGTTTTCCATGAAGTAGACCAAACTACTGCGCAGTAAAGTGTCACCGTCCACACATGAGGTACTAAATCAGTCTACTGCGCAGTAAATTTACTACCTTGCATATGCAGGTAGTAAATGTCCTGTGCAGTAAAGTCAAATTGCATTAATTGCACGTGTAGGTGTGCAAGTGACTGGCGAGCTTGAACCTGGGTTTTCTTTGCATTAATCTAGACCAGGCCACCAGATCCCAGCGCAGACTGTAAAAGGCAATGAATCCCATCTTGGCCTCCTGACCAGCTTCCAGCTCGGGGGGGCTGCACTGGATAACCAGAATGTCACAAAGCACTGAAGTGATTTTAGGAGCCTAAATCTCCTGGGTTGCGTGGTGGGATGAAGGTTTGTCAGTTTGCCTCCGCCTCCCCCGATCCCTGCTGAACGAAGATTCGACGTTCTTCCTCATCTGTGCTCCTGCCTGGCCCTGCGACCATTGAGTGGCTGTCGTGATCCACCCCAGAAGTGGCTGCTGGAGGCCAGGTAAGGTGGGGCGGGGTATCCAAGAATAAGACGGTGAAACTTGGGGGAATTAGATGCCTAGGACTTGGTAACCCTGGAGGTCTCCCCCACTTCCTTGTCTCTTAAGAAATCCCCCTGCGGCGGCCCTAAATCCAGCCAGAAGTAAGGAAGCCACATTCAGTCTCTTCTTTTTTCCCTCGGCCTCCCCTCCCTTCTCCCTGCCGCATGCCATTCTCGGCATCTCTTCCATTTTTATCCGACGCCGGCCGTGAAAATTGGTGTGAAATAAAAAGGCGTCTCTGCCCACAGCTGAAATGAATTGCTTTGGCAGGTGGCCCATGAACACCTATGAGAAGCAGCTCCCGTTTGCAAGGCAGAGCTCCCCGGCATGCATTTGCCTTTCCTTTCCCTCCCTCCCATGCATCTCCCCTCTGACACCCAATATTTCCACACCCCCCACCCCCTTTTCTGCCCGGTTCTGCTTTGATGTTCTTGTTATTTTCAGCTTTCCGCTGAATGGAAATCAACCCGGTGTTTTTCACGTGTCCTTTGATAGGAGGCCGTTGGGATGCCACGATGTGTGGAAATGCTCCCCCCTCGGATCGATGTGCTCCAGTTAACGGGGCTAATTTCTCTCTGTTCTGTTCGCCCCTTTGATGGTGACATTGAGGGAGCCTTTTAAATTCCTTGGCCTTGATCTCTGCCTGGAAAGAACATTGCTTGCAGCAAAGATGGAGACTTCTGTGCCGAGGTCTTGGCACGCGAACATAAATCTAAAATGACAAGGATTTGCCAGCCCTATGCTTCAGGGCACACGCCGATCACCGGCTGGAGGTCAGAAAGGACCTGTCCCCTCCGGTCCCGTATTGCACAGCGAGCCGAAATTGCGGCCTGCTCTGACCCGCGTGGCACTTGCTGCTGTCAGAGATAGGATGAGTTATGGGCGCAGGGAGGCGGCGGTCTGGTCCGGCGAAGCTGGGAAGTTGTTTCCCGACTGACTGATCTGACCTGGCAGAGAACGGGGCATGCGGCCGCGCGGGGCGCCGGGCCGAGCGGTCTCGTGAATGGCAGGTCCAGTCGTACCTGTGACATGTCCCACGTTACCTGCAAACCTCCGTTCCCCCTCCCTGCCCTGTGCCTACCACGTCAGGCAGAGACGGGACTGTTTGAGCAACACTCAGCTACGTGCCAGCTCGTCCCCACAAGTTAGCTTAGCGGTGAGAGTCTGGAGACAGCCGGGCTTTATCCCGGGCACTGCCACGGTGCATGTTGGACCAGTTTCTCCCTGGTTTTGTGCCTTCGTTTCCCACCCCTGCTGGGAACACCAGCCTCCTCTGCGAGCTATTCTGGGAGCCGGCGGTGGGTTGCCCAGGTGAGACGCTCGCCGCCGAAGCCGTTAGTCATTGCAATAATGATGGTGAGAGGCTGCCGTTTGTAATATATTGAAATTATTCCCAGCGTCTCTCCCTGCTCTTAGATCACAGTAATAATTATCTGGACGGGGAACATGTGTATTATTAACATTATTATTCTTTTTAACATGATTTGATTCCATGCCACTCCATCGGAAACCGCTCGTTGGCTGGGTAGCAGCTCGGTGACCTCAGAAATCATTCGACCCATCAGCACGTTGCTCCTGCCTGCTGGCACCCCATTGGTTCTGCTGGACGGTTAACACTTCCCACCGATGCACACTGCTGTGATGTCACCGCCGCGGTACAACCCGCGTCTGGCAGGCCCCACCGGGGCCCGGGGCACTGCTGGTGACACTGCTCCTTCCGTTCATAAATACATAACATTCATTTTCACACCGAGGGCACGAAAACCCTCCCGCCTGGTGTCTCCTGAGCGTGCGCCACTTCCCGATGACACGACTGCTGCAGAAATGAATGCGGTTTTCGTTCTCCAGCGGGACTGACTCTACCAGATAGAGTAGAGAGAGATGAGAGAGATGGAGCAGAGATAGCGATGCCAGACAATAGGAAAAACGGAGTCAAATGGGCATAAAACCGACTCTCCTGAGCCCCCGTGCTCGGGGAACGGCGTTTTCAAAAGACCATCTGACAAGGACTCAAGCAGGTTTCTTTGATTTACTGCATGCAAGGCAACTGTGGACAAATCTGCGGCCATCCATCTTGTGGCGCGACGATGCCCAAGACCCGACTGAGATGGCTGGGCAGCGGTGCCTGGCTGGGGGAGGATGCATGCGTGTGGGTTTCGTCAATAAAACCCTAATGCTTCAGTGTTATTTTATCCTGGTTTAAAAGGTGATTTAAAAAAAAAGAAAATTGCTCCGGGGGTGCTAATCCATCATGCTGGGATTTCTATGCATGGGCCTGCTCCAGCCTGTTCTTCTTTTCCCCATAACCCCATGGCTGAGGCTTCACCCCCTGGGCTGGTCCATTCTCGGACCTGGGTAGCATCAGCCGGTCTTTTCACAACCGCTCCATCCTGCCTGGCCCAGATTGGAGAACCTGTGAAGACTTGCTAGACAGCACGGGCTGCCTTGCTGGCCTCCTAGCTGGCTCCAAGGTCTTCCTCAGGGCAGACACACACCAGCGCCACTTGCAAAATCAGCCCCCAGTTGGCAAGCAGGAGGGGTTGGGCATCCCCCTAGATTGGAAATGCAATGCAGCTTCCTTGCAACAGGGTGGAAAAACAGAGGCCCTTCCAAATGTGTCCATGCAGGTTGTGCACCTGGTTCAGAACAGCAGCGAGAAGCGGCTGAAATCCATGCACGAGCTTTGTTATTGCGTGCAAATGTTCTTGGCTTATAGCAGCCTCTAAGTAGGCCCCCAGAAAGACCCCACCAAACAAAACCCCACAAGGGACCCGGCATGCCAGGAAGCAGTTCTGCTTCCCATCGATCAGAGGCTCAGAGATCAGAAGCACGCTTCCCTCCATGGCTGTGGCCCGCCGGAAAGGAGAAGGACCGTTTGCTGGCTGCAGAAGGATGCACCTCGTGCATGCTGTGGCCCAGCATCAGCAAACTGGCCGCATTCAGCAAAGCATTGGAGCCAGCACTGAAGGCCTTTTGTCCTTAGCGGGGCTGGAACATGTGCTCCCAGGGCTTTAGGGCCTTTGTGATGGGCTCTCTGGCTGGGCACCAAGACAACCCGACTCTGCTCATGGAGGATGGATAATGCCTCCTTTCTAAGCCATGGCAAACCAGGGGCTTTGGGAAACGGCAGCCCTGCTTCTGCTCATCTCCAATTTGCGGTAACGCTAGAGTCCGACAGGGGCAGCAAACCAGCTGTTTATCTTTTTAGCAACGTGTTAATTGAATAAGCCTCTTCTGGGCAGCCAACGTGGTTGTGTAATGGCTCGTTACAGAAAGCGGCTCTGAGCGGGTCCAGTCAGCCTCGACCAAGGAAGCACCAGCCAAAAGAGATGCTCATCTTCTCCCCTTGCCTCCAGACAGGCTGGGAAATGCTTGGCATACATAAAGCCGCGGCAGGACAGGTGACGCCAGATCTGGTTGGCATGTTGCCGCTGCGTGGTTGCATGAACTGCCACGTGGTGTTTTGGTGGGCCTCTAGGTCTTCCCCTGACCCAATCATCTGCTGTTTGCAAGGGAATCTCAGCCACCCCAGGTCTCTGTCCAGCCGCGCAGAGCCAGCTCCGCTCCGAAACCAACCCGTGGGGCAAAAGGTGACGAGCCCCCGCAGTGCGGCAGAGTGCAGTAGGCAGCGCTTAGCTTCCTCGGCACTGGTTTGCTCCAGCCCAATTATCCCGTGGAAGTTAAATATTATAACATTCCACTTCATTAGAGCTTCAAGGCATATGTGACGCTTGCCGCAAAAACCTTGATATGCTGCAGGAGGCTTCAGCCCTGCAAGGAAAAACACTTGCTTTCTCAGGCTTTCATTTTCCTTTGAGGTTAATGGAAGGCTAATTTGAAAGCATTCGGTTAATGAGATAGCTAAAAATACTCCTCCCGCGCAGACCCGTCCTCCAGCATGCCTGGCGCAGCGGCACCAGCTGCAAGTGGCTGTAGCAGCCGACATTCCTCCAGTGGAGGGGAGAGAGGTTATAAATCATCCTGGTGCTGGGAGAGGGTCTCCCCATGCATGGGGAGGGTGGACACCCACCAAGGCTCTCACGCAGGAGAGGCCAGGATTGATCTAATCGCTGGCATCCTGTTGCTGCAGTGCCCAAGTAATGGGTAGAGGCATGAGGCCAAGGGTTAACCTGTGCACCAAACCATTCACCGACACACAGCAACAAAGGCATTGCAGAAGAGGAAGACCCCTACTCCATGTGGCCTGGGGCATGTTGTGCCTCAGTTTCCCTCCCACCCTTTGCTTATTTAGACAGTGGCAGAAGCTGTCTCTTCCTGAGTGGCTAGAACCACCACAGAGGCACCATCTTGCCATTTCGCAATGTGCATCTAAACAATATGTGTTGTGTACAAGCACCCATAGTCTCTCGTTAGCTCTAATGGTGGAAACAGGTTCAGCAGCCTTACACGAGGCCTGAGCTCTGCCCCCAGAAGTCCTAGACCCCTGCAGCCTGTTGCTAGCCAGGCCAGGGCCCAACTGGGGATTCATCTGGAGAATGGCCCCCTCTTTTGGGATTGATGTCTCTGCTTTAAGGTGTTTGCAGGGCCCATGAATTTTAAGACCAGACAGTCGTGGAATCCAGGCTCCCGTGTGACCCAGGGGCCAGCTTCTGCTTACCATTGTCCCAGCCGCACGGCAGGCATCCCCCTATTCCTCCACCTCGTCAGGGCCAACTCAGCCGCTGCCTGTCAGCCAGCGTGATGTGGAAGGCTCCCTTCTCCCCATCTCTGGCTGTTGTCAGCGACAAGCATATTGCATGTCGTGCCTGTTTGCAGGAATGCCATTAGCAGCCACGCTGACTGTCAGAAACACATGCACAGCATCCAGCTCATTTTTCCCCTTCTAAGCAAGGTAGAGGAGGAGACCAGGAATTGCAAAAAGCCAAGACGGGAGCTGGCCTATCCCTTGGGACACCCAGATGGTGCTACATAAGGACAGCGATGCCAGCTTAGGACTGAGGGGCACAGACAGAGCTGATGGGATGCGGGAGCCCCAGACAGGATGGAGGGGCACAGGCACAGCTGTGTTTAGAGGGGAGTCCACAGCTGGGGGGGTTACAGGGCAGGATGGAGGGCACAGGCCCTGCTCTCAGGGCAGAGATACATGGCTTTCTTCTGGGATCCAGTTAGCAACACAGTGCAATATTGCACAGTCCGGCCCTACCCTCCTTCTCCTGCTCTTCACATGGCCCCAAAGTTCACAGCCACGTGTGGCTTCCAGCTGCATGCAGCCCTTCCCATCCTCTCTGAGCCCCTCACAAATATTAATGAACCTGTCTCTGCGCTCCCAGGCAGCAGGGGAGTACCGCCACCTCGGCCCCGCAGAGATGAAGTGGCTTGCCTGCTGTCTCGCCGAGCTGCGAGCTGAGTGCGGAGGCAGCTTGTCCCCTGCATCGGGGGCTGCATCCGAGGGCTCGTGCGGGCCGTGTGCTCCCAGTCTGGTGGGGTGACTCCTTGCAAAGCTCCACGCACGTAGCAGCCCTGTCCACGCAGCCTCTGCACCGTGGCACAAAACCCCTTCATTCCAGCCTGCTTCTTCGCCAACTACCCTGGCATAGTGACTGGCTCCACCCAACAGCAAGGAGACAGGTGTGAGGCTTAATTCCTGCCTGCAATTAATGCTGAGGCCTAATGACTGCTCCCAGCTCCTTGGACATGAGGAGCAAAGGGACCGCTAAAGCCCTGGGCAGGACAATCCTGCTGCCAGCAATGGGGTGACCGGAGACCAAATTCCCGGTGCTGCAACCGTGTGTCCAGCTTGCCTGCCGGGGGCCAGGACGGTGGCTCTCCCAGCCCAGGCTGCTCACCGGGAGACACGGATGTCCTGCCTCCCCTCCACCCCATCCCCATACGCACGTCACAGATAAAATGCGGCTGCCGGGGGAGCGCGTTGTTTTACGGTACATAACTTTGTAATGTGGAGCTAATGTTCTGTGGCCAGTTACACGGCCACGGCGGAGACGCCGGGACATCACATGGCCACGGCTGCCCGCTCCCTTCCCCCGGACCTGGGGAACATGGGACCCTGATATGTGCCACAGGTGTTTTTAACCCTTTCTAGCTCCGGACTGTACCAGCAGCCAGAGGCAGGATATAAAATATATATTAGGCGTCTTGGCTGTATTTCACATTAGGGGAGAAAACTCAAGTCTTTGGCCAGATGGAAGTCAAGGAAGACACCTGGGAAGGCCTCTGGCAGGGAGCTAGAGGAGGGGGCTACAACACCTTCCCATCTTCCTGGAAGCGGGTGGCTAGATCCCGTCCTGAATGATCTGGAGCTGAGCGAGACAGCGACTTTACAACGTGTCTTGCTGAAGGAAATCAGCCGTCTCTTGAGACCACCACCCGCCGTGTGACCCCTTTCCTTCGTGAAAGCAAAGCTAGTGCAGCCAGCAGGTGGGCTGCCGTATTTTCTCATATACAACTCACCCTGGAATAAGAAGTTGCATTCCTGGAAGGCAGAATGAAGGGGGAAAACGATGTTTCCTTGCATTAAGGAACTGAGTAGCGGCGGCGAGGGAGCCCAGCCTGCTCGTTGTTCTGCCGTCCGCGGACAATGTGCAGACTTGACGTTTGCATCTGGAAAGCAGCAGATGGTCCTGCTTGGAGCAACGGGGTCGGACTAGATGTGACCTCCTGAGGTCCCTTCCAACCCTCATTGTCTATGAGTCTATAAGAAACTGCTCTTACCGTATTTCTCCCATAGCACCCACACTCCAATTCCCAGCAGCTGTTCTTTGGGGAGCGGTGGGTGTTGTATGTAATATAGGGTAATTAGGGAGTAAATGGCTTTTAATTTAGCAAAGGACTATGCCCTGGCAAGGGATGGACAGGACTTTGCATAGAACCAGGCTAGTGGGAACTGGGCTGGGACCACTCACCAGGGAGGCACCAAATCCTCCTGGAGTGATGGGGGGGAAGACCACAGATGCCACGGACTCATCAGGAGAGAGAAGGATCCAAGGAGACTTGGTGGAAGGGATGGTGGGCCCGTGGCTTAAGAGCAAGGCCACAGAAGAGAGTGCCCCCTGCTTCTGCTTAAATGTGCAATCACCAGAGCCATAATTAGCCCTTACAGCATGGACTTCCCAGCTCATGACACTCCAGGTGTTTTGCTTGGATCTATAGGGTTGGCCGTAGCTATTGAACAGCAGGGTTTCTGCCCCCACCGATCAAGGCTCGGTCTAGCTGGGCTGACAGGGATCCTCTGATAACCACCGTGCACTTCTCCCCTGTCCCACTGCAAAGTCCAGCTGATGTCTTGGGCCACCAAGAGAAGGATGCCTCCCTAGCACCGTTCTCCTGCCACTGCTTGGCCTTCTGCCTCCTTACCACACTGCTCATGGGTGTCTTTGCCTCTTCCTCGCCCTAACTTGTCCTGACTTTTGGAGCTGGCGGTCGGGGGACGCCATCCAGCAGTGCCGGGGCTGCCCCTATTCTGTCTCTCTGATGCTCCCGAAGCTGTGAGCGGCTCCCTGCTAGGAACAGCAGCCTCTGGGAATACACGCTGCTCTTTGCTGGCTCTCAGGAAGAAACCGGTGCAGTGATGATGGCAACTCCCCATGGGGCAGCTCCGTGCAGAGCTCGGCGCTGAGCAGACAGGTAGCAACCCCTGAGCCACCCAGCCTGCTCCACTATGCACCGCAGCCATGCCCCCTCCCGCTACCCAGCCCCTCGCCGGCCGCTCCATCCATATCCAGGGTGGCATGGCGTCCTGTCCAGGGGCTGTCTGGCAAGCTCAGCCCTTACAGGCACCATCCTCCATAGGCCGGAGAAGGAGCAGGGCAGCTCCCTCCACGCCTGCATCTCATCTGGGCAACAGAGGCAGGCCTTTCGGAGCTGCCACCTAAAACAAAGCAGGGTCCAGGAGGACCTGTCTTGGAAGGAAAGAACCAGTCATTCTTTCAATGCTCTCCTTGCTCTCGGTGCTGCTTGGGAAATGGGATGCACTGACTCTCAGCGCTTTCCCCTCCGCAGCATCTCACCTTCTTTGCTCCTGGAACATGCATTGCCATTACCTCCATTACTTCAAGCAAGGAGGTGGCTTCATTTTGGGGAGGACAATGCAGGTAGCACAAAGCACAGCAGGTGGCATGGAGAGACTTCACCAAGAAGGGGTCAAACACCAGGAGGAAGACAGAAGCGCCTCAATCGTTCCTACCACCATTTTCACCCTCGCCACACGGAGCCTTTTGATGGTTTAATTTTGCTGGATAAAAATAAAGAACAAAAGTGGTAGATAATTGTAGTGGAATGGGATGATAAGTAATGTTTGGTATCCTTTTTACAACCACTCCCTGGGGGCCCATTATGGTAATTTTTCTTCTATAACTGGCAAATTGTATAACGAGTCGGATGATAAACTAGCAAGCCAGGCAGAAATTTGCATTTTAATACAACTGTCTAAATCATTTTCCCATGGAGGGGCTGGACGGGACATTTCTGCAGCCTTTGCCGCAGCCGCGCTCTCCCAGGGGTCGCGGCCAGGGCTGACCACCCTCCTGCTCGCTGCCACCCCCTGCCCCTGGCTTCCTTCGCACGGCTCTCCTGGTCCGTGCAAGGCAGTGGGGGGGGTGCCCGGGGGGCTTTTTGTGAGCAGCAAATTCGCTTGACGGGTGTTTTATTCCTAGTGCGTGCAGGGCATGAATGTTACATGACTAGCGCTTGGCAAGGTCTAACCAGGTTCTCTCTGCTCGCATGGGAGCACCGCAGCGCCGGAGGGCAGAGCCTGCTTTCAATTACGCAGTGGCTACATGTTAATCCTGTGTATTATATGGTCATTACCCCTCACGGGCCTGGAAATAAATAGCCCGGGGCCTTCTGCAGGATGTAAGACTCACCAAGGGTTTGCATTTTGGGTACAGAGGGCCAGAGATGCCACAGGCCCATGAGATTGGGATATGCCCGCTGGGCACATCTTTGGCTCTCACGAGCTCGTGATGATCTTCCCCTAGTCCTGGCCTTCATTCCTCCTGCATGTGCCTGGTCCCAGCTGCCAGATGGAGCTGCGTGCCCCTCGCTCCCAGCACATGCCGCGCGCCGTGGCTTTGCCAGCTCCTCGTGCCCGCTGCAACAGCCAACCGCGCTCCCCTCCCGCCCGCCTCTCCCGGCTTCTCATTCTTCCTCCCCACTCCTTGTTGACCTTCCCTTTGCTTCGCACAATCACGGCTCGTTCAGATGGGACTTTACCACCGGGGCAGGCTGGAAGAATAAGAAACACATTATACAAGAAAAGCAATTTATTTTGCCTGCAGCTCTCTCATGCTTCCCTTCCGTCTATTGTTGCGCTGTGATTACGATGACGTGCCGCAGAAAATGAGCTGTTCTCCCTCCCTCCTAGGCCAGACTTTTTCCCCCCATCTCCCCAGTGCCAAATTTAATACAAAATCCCGTGTCGTCACTGAAAAGAAGAGAAGACTGGCAGCTGGCAAAAGCACAGCCATGGGAGCCTGGATGCCTGGGTACTACCGCAGCTTGACTCTCAGCACGTTCCTTAGCCTCGCTAAACATCAGTTTCCTGTTCTGTGCAATGGGGACAACAGTCCAGGATCATGGCAATAATAGCAGGGGATGGAGCAGCCATGGGAGAGCTGCTTGGCTCCGCGCGTTCCTTGCTGCGGGACTCTGAGCTTCTCCAGTGCAAAGCATCAACGGAGTCAAGCACATCACGATCAAGGAGAGATGGTGGCTTGCTACGTGGCTTCACTCCTCAGCAGCCTCCTGAAATCCAGCCAAAGAAGGGGATGGAAAGCAGCGCAAAGCTGGAAAGACCACGTCGGACACCTGAGATCATTCCCAGAAGGCAGGGTGGGGGGCAAGCATCTGTGATCACTGTGATATGCACGTTACCTGAAACAAGGATCTGGGATTTCTTGCCAAGTTTACAGCATCTCAAGCAGGCACACGTCTTCCTGGCTGCAGGTCAGCAACGGGAAAACAAACAGCGTCTCATGCAATATTAAAACCCAGCTTAAAATTCATTGAGGGTCCATGATGAGGGAAAGGGAGGTGGCAGCCCTGGCAGGGGCTGGGGGTTGAGAAATGTCAGTGGCTTGTGCTAGCAGGCTGGGACGTGGCAGCAGCTAGGGCTGGGGCTTTGCTGCACGCTGCTCAGAGCCAGAAAGAGCTTGCTTGCAGCGGGCACTTGGACTCAC
>NW_017728991.1:1855648-1873700 GCF_001723915.1 Gavialis gangeticus | reverse complement strand
CTTAAAATTCATTGAGGGTCCATGATGAGGGAAAGGGAGGTGGCAGCCCTGGCAGGGGCTGGGGGTTGAGAAATGTCAGTGGCTTGTGCTAGCAGGCTGGGACGTGGCAGCAGCTAGGGCTGGGGCTTTGCTGCACGCTGCTCAGAGCCAGAAAGAGCTTGCTTGCAGCGGGCACTTGGACTCACCTGCTTTTCTTTCAGCCCCTTGGGCTCCTCCACAGGGAGGGTTTGGGCAGGTGTGACACCAGGCAAAGCTGGGGGAACTGACTGGGATTTTACTGGGGTTCTGATTTGAGCTCATATTTGAGATAAGTGGGGAGAGATCCCCTTCCAAAGCAAAGCTGGGAGAAAAGTACATGTGACGATTAGAGAAGAGCACTTGTACATGTGACGATTAGAGATGGGCGCTTGTACACGTGACGATTAGAGAAGGGCGCTTGTACTCATAACAATTTGAGAACTCCTTCAGTTCACGTCTGCCACACACAAGACCCCCTGACAGCATCCTAAAATCTCTTGAAATTCGTGGTAGCCTTCCCCACAGGCCTGTTCCAGGCGGAGTCATGGTTAAGCCCTTTCATTCATCACAGCCCACAACACTACAAAACCGGGGGGCTGCTTTCCTGCGTGCACTCAGGACATGCCCCCAGGACTTGCATGGGAGAGAGCCAACCAGGAGAGAACGTGCCGGCATGCACCTCGGTGATTTCCCCGAAGCTCTAGGGCTTGCTGCTTCTAATGAGGAAGAGGGAAAGCCCTCCACTGCTTCACGGGGCTGTAGCTCACAGCAGATTCCTACCAGGTCCCAGGCTAGAGGGGTTGCTAGAAAGGAGTTTAAGCTGGAGCTTACACACCAAGATGCCCAGGACACGAGGGAGCATTCTCTGCATGGGGAAACAGGGGGTTTGCTTATCTCTGCACATCCTGATCCCAACGGATTTGGGTTCCTTTCAGATAAGCTACTGCGATGCTCCCTTTGGGGTAATTGCAGTATCCCTAGCATACACTTAAGTAACCAGCACATCCCCTCCACCTCACTACCCCCCTCCCATGGGCTGTGCAGGGAATACACTGTCTGCTTGAAGACCTTGAGGAGCCCTGGGACCCGCCATTCCAGTGCAAAAGCACGCATTCAGGCTTACAAGCCCAGCCGGGCCTGCCCAGCGCCTCGACTCCAGTTGTAAAGCAGGGCTTTACAAACCGCCTGCACAAAGCTGGGGGAGCTGAATTTCCCCCAGGCAGGGAGTAGCGTGAAAGAGGATTTATCTGGTTCTCCGTTCCACCGCTCAGGAGATCCGTGCTTTAAGTGCTTGCAGCCCAGCCAGTGAGAATGCCAGCAAGAAGACTCAGGCTGGGCATAGCAAGTCTTTATTCACCTTCCTGAGCAGGAGCGAGGCGGCTTTGGCAGGGGTTCAGGGCGGGAGGTGGATGTTTCTGAGAGCGTGGTTAATATTTTATGGAGCGAGGTATTTTGCCGGGATGGTCATTCAGGCGGAAGCTGCCTGCACACTGCCCTGCTGCCCAGGGGAGACCGACATTGTAGTGCCAAGCAACGGCACATTCATCTGTCTCCATTTCCATCCACGGGCTCTGCACACTGGGTAGCTCATCTGCCTGAAAGGCCAGGGCAGGGGGCACCTTCCAACAGGGAGGCTCCCGGCATGATGGGAGGAGGCTTTTTACCATGGTCCCAGACCTTTGTTTTCCACCAGGCAGCACCCACCTGGCCTGGCAGAGCTGGCCCTCAATGAGTCCTGCTTTTTGGAGGTGGGAGGAGGATTGGGCTTGATGTCCACTGTCGGGGAGTCAGAGAGGAAGGAATCCCAGCCCCCCCCAAGGGCACAGCTGGTCTATAGACCCCCCAAGGGTGAGTTAAGGTGCCAGAGTGCCTTCGGACCTGAGACCCCGCAGAACACACCAAGCTGCCCATCACCCTGGCTCAGGCCTGGGAAAACGACGGCTCCTAGGACCTCTGGTCCAGATGAGACCCAAGGCAGGATGTTGGCTAGGCCAGTGGAGCCAGAGAAAGCAGCTCCTGAGCAGCTCAGCTTTGCAGGTCTCCCTGATGGATAAGGGTCACTGCTCCCATGGTGCAAACAGCAGAAGCAGCCACATGCTGTACCCATTGGCTTCAATCAGCCCTCACATCCAGCAGATCGGCGGGCACTGGGGCACCAGCTTTGGGTCAGCTTGTGAGCAATGCCAGCCCTGACCCGGGGATCTGGAGGGCCAGCTGGTGGTTCGGCGATGCTCTCAGGAGCTGACTGGCACTCCCAGCCCGGATGCCTGGGCTGAGCTGCTCTGCAGAGCGAGGCCCCAAATGCACAGGGATCCTTTGAACACCTCCACGACATCCCTTTCTGCAAGGGTGGAAGAAACTCTCTCCCCAGCCCCCTCCACCATCCTCTGCCCCAGGAAACCTGCCCTCCTGTCATCCCACCCAGCTCCCTTTTCCCCAGCCCCATTTAGCCAGCTGCATTAGAAGGATGTTAGATATTCATTCAATAGAAATTTGATAGTGAAATGCCAGCTTCTCCTGACAGGTTATAAATAGCTGCTTGGAGTCCAATTTGAGGTTTTGATTAAAAAAAAAAAGGGGGAAGACAATCCGAGAGCTATCAGCCATCCATCTGTGACTGAAACACCCATCTCCTGTCTGCCCCCCTGCTCTCCCACCCCCCCGCCGTGCCTCCAAATGCCATTACGGCTTGCATTGTGCGTGCGGTGTTTTAATATCCCAGGGGACAGGAGCCCATTAAGACAAAGACTTATATCAGTCTCCGTTCCAAATGCAAAGCCTAATTAAGATTTTATAAACACTCACCCAGACGCGGAGAAGGAAACCGCCGCTGAATTAGCAAGGCAAATATCTCCCAAATGAAGTTACTTTCTTGCCTTGTTTGAGTCCAGTTTTTAATTAGGCGGCCGCAGTGCCACTCTGCGTAATTGTGGCATTGCGATTCATTAGGGGTTTGTGATCAGAGCTATCGTTCGCTCGCCTCCCACCTTTCCATCTCCTCCGAGGTCCGCCACTGACCTCAGACAACTTTCCCTTTGAAGTAATTACAGCTGAATCGCTTTCTTTCATTATCTGTTAAGAGCCTGCCTGCCTTGGGTCTGGGGTGGTAAGGAGGGGAGGGCATCATTTTCCAGGGTTAGGATTTTCCAGAGCTGGGTCCTGGGACAGAAAAATTCCTTCATCACTGAGCAGGGCGGTTGAGTTGGGGAGCTGGATGGGATGATCTCCAGAGGTCTCTTCCAGCCCTACCTTCCCTTTGATCCTACAGCGGGCCAGTGGTGGAAGTAGCTATGGAGCCCTTTCTTCACCAGGTCCTCTGCAGCTCATGTGAGCATTGAGACATGGGTGCCACCAGACGGCTGACTGGTGCCCCACTTCCCTGTCAGGTCACGGCCTGCTCACAGCCATCTCGGCAGTACTGCCTCTCCTGCGGAAACAGACTCAGACCCTTGAAAAAGGCTGTACCCAGTCCCAAGCGCAGCAGCCCCAGCTGCCCCAAAGCCCCTGGCTCGACTCTGGATCTCTGCACAGTAGAGTCCGGCTTGGGGTGCAACCTGATTCTCGAAGCCCTCTTAACCTGCTTGCTTTTCCTCCCGTCCTCTGGGACGGGAAGGCGATGACACCCATGAGCGCTTGTACACGTGACGAAAATGTCACTTTGTGTGGCTTCACGGCATCACGCTGTACACATGCACTAGTTTGGGGGGTTTTAAATGAGTTTGCGTCGTTGCAAACTAAACTACACCCTGATGTAGTTTAGCTTGCAACATCGCAAATCGGGACGTTTTCAAACGCTGGAAAAGTATCATTTGGGAACCAAGAGTTCTGGTTTTCTGTATATCTTTTTGTCTCAGACCAACACGACTACCAAGTACACCCTGGAAAAGTACTAAGGTGTTTTAGTACCTGGCCAGGCCACCTGGAGAATCACAGGAGGTCATCTTGCTCCGGAGGGGTCAGGGACATCCCTGTCTAGACCCCTGAGCCTGTTGTGTCTGTAAGACGTACCAGCTAATTACCCTAACGAAGCTCGGACCTGCAGAAGGGAGCTGGGTGCTTTGGTGGATAATTGTCCTGCCCCTCAGACTCCAGTGCCTTCACTGGTTTGAAAATGCCCCACCAGCTGCTGAGCCTCCATCCATGGCTCCAGGCACCCACGGCGTAGGACATGCCAGCCTGGGAACCTCACTCCCATGCCGCTGTGCCCCATCGCCCTGCTGCCCTGGTTCGCCCAAGAAGAGCTGTACCCGGTGCTGGTGCTATGTGTGGCTTCCTCTGCTGAGATTATTCCTCCTCCCTACCCCACCCAGCTTCTTACCAGCTCCCTTTCCTATCAGCGCTTGTTGGCAGGGCGAGCGGAGACGATTAGTCGTCCCCAAACCCTAAGGGAGAGGAGGCTCCTTTTCTTTGCCTGTCCCGGGAATTTAATCATGTTTTTGCAGCTCTGCGCCTGTCCCTCCGTAGGGAAAACACCAATTCTCCGGGCTTTTGTTCACAACCACGTTTTTTCCACTGTGAAGAATTTAGATGTAGAATCTCTGCCGCTCTGTTGTTACTTGGGGTTTTTTTTTTTCCCTTCCCCTTATCATTATTACTATTTTAAGGCAAATTGCAAATCGTGCTCAGAGGAAAGCTGCGGGGGCTGGAGATCCCAGCTCAGCAGCAGAGCACAGGCAGGATGAACGGTGCCAGAGCAGGGTACCCGTACATAACATCCCCCACGCCCCTGTGCCCAAAAATCACCGCAGCCAGGGAGCTTGGCACCCTGCTCCATCCTTGGCTTCACTGGGACAGGCAAAGGACCCTGTGTGTCAGCAGCAGTGGCGGCATTTGCAATTTAGGTGCTTGGCTGTTGGGCTGAGACCTGCCAAAACTCATTTCACAGAGGCCACCTGACAGCTGTCAGATGCCAACAGCTCGGTGGCCCCGGTGACACTCATCTGGAAGGTGCTGTGCTGCATTAGCAATGAGCTAAACCTTCCCAATCCGGTCTCTTCAGCTGCTCTTGTTAAATCCAAGTAAGCTCCCCCCCTTCATTTGTGGCTGGTTATGGGTAATCCATGGGGGAGAGAGGTGTAGGGGCTCCCTGGAGAGGGTCAGGCGGGCAGGCACAACCCCTGGCACCCAGAGGCCTTGAACGAGCCGCCACCACGTCCCCAAATTAGCTGGAGTGACACTCGCTTTGTAGCCACATGTTTACAATCAGGAGCAGATGGCTGGGCTGCTGGACCGCTGTCAGCGCCACGCCACCACGGCGCCGGGACCAACTCGCTCGCCGGGCACCGCCACGGCAACAAATCCCATCTCCTGCCTGGCTCTGATGGGATATTTATTAGCTCTCGGTTAAAAGACAAGCAGGGCTTTGCCAGCTGTCAGCCGCTTTATCAAATCTCCTCAATACCATGAAATACCCCAAAGCACTCGGATACCTGGGGGGGAGGCAGATTTCAAATTGGGGCTTTTTCTTCAAGATTTACAGAGCTAATTACCGCTGACAATATTTATGTTGCCAAATGGCTTGTAACGGGGAGGAAGGAAATCACCGTGAACACTTCTCCAGCGGATGGAGATTCACCAAACGGCTTAGACATTTCTGCATGCACGATGCAGAGCGGTAGCAGAGCTGACGGGGAGGCGGGTCAGGGAATATAATCAGGAGGAGCAATGCACCCCGGTGATTTCCCTCCCGGGGCAGGAGCCGGGCGGACGGGGCCGGGGCTGTACGGCGGAGAGCCAGGCAGCTCAGGCTATGCCTGGATGACTGATGCTGCCGGCTCTCCAGAGAGAAGCCGATTTGTGCGTGCCCGGGTGTATAAGTGACACATAAAAAGGGGATCAGGAAATGTAAGCCGGAGGAATGGATAGGAGCCATGGCTGGCAGTCAGTGGGCTGCGCTTCCCCAAGGCTTTCGCTCCCAGGGTCTGGCTTACAACGCGCCGAGTTAAAGGGTTTTGGAGACAAACAGGCAAGTAAACAGCAAGGACGCCGCGTGGGCAGGGAGCCAGCCCTGGGACTGACAGCGCCGAGCCCGTCCTCCGCAGCACTCCCTGGCTCCTCTCCAAGCTCCTGTCTCACCACCGAGGTCCCTGCTCCGGGCCCTCCTCCCCAGCCAGGGCATGGCCCCGATGGTCCCCCTAGCCCGGTGGTGCCCAACAAGAGGGGCCTAAAGACGGGCAGCTCCTGGCACGTGCTTGCTCCCGCCGGCCAAGTGCGGACACGGCCGCTCTGCTCGAGGGCGAGCGCGTTCCAGCAGAGGCTGAGCGCGGCTGTCGGGAAGAGTGGACATACGGCTCAGAGATGCCATCGGGGTCTCTGAGATAAGGGCCTGGAGCCACAAGGGCTGCAGGCCCGGCGCCAGCTGCTGGCGCGGGCGCCTGGCGAACCTGGATGACGTGGCTGCGTCCTGTCTGCCATGCACGCGGCCACTTGCGGGGTAACGGTGGCATACACCCCTTGCTCTGTGCCACGCGGCCTGTGCCTCGCGGCCCCTGCACGCCTCCTGCCCTTGCCTCTCCGCCTTCATCATGGCAAGCTTTCCTTCTTGGCTCATCAAGTGCCACCAACGAGCCAGGCCCTCGACAGAGACGGGAAGCAGCACGAGGCTTTCCAGCCCTGATGGTTAACAGCTCCTCTTCCGGCGGCAGCGAGGCCCAGGCCTCCACTCCAGGCTGCTCACACCAGGATTTTCTCTTCTTTGCCCCAAGCACCCAATGAAAAATAAAAGCCAGGACCCCCTCCCCCAAGCAGGGCAGGGTCTCCAACCAGCAGCACACAGGGGAGTACCCCAGCCTTTCAAGCCCCCCCATCTTGAAGAGCCATGAGCCCATTTCACAGCTGCAGCAAATGAAGGCCACTTTAGGCATCAGCCCAAAGCAAGCATTAAACTCACCCCCCCCCGAACCAGATGCCATCACTGCTCTGCCACCCTGCCCCTGTGGCATTACCCCCTTTAATTACATCCGAGTGCAAAACCAGGGTCTCTCATCTCAGTTACGGCAAGGAGGGGCAGTGGGGAGCTTGGCACAGGCCTGCAGAAGCATGAAGAAGACCCGGGGTTTCTACAAGGCAGCTCGCAGCTGTGTTTAACCCAGGTGCTCACATGCTGCCTGGCTCAAGCCTCCCGCACGGCTTGGAGGACCAGCCCTGTTTTAGCAGCACCTGCTTTATTGCCGCGGCTCGTGGGTTAAGCGTTATGCAGTTGCTGCCTGTAGTAAAGGAGGCGGGTAGAGCTATAAATGCATTTATGTCCCTGCTCCAAAGTGACCCAGAGGGAAGCTGCTGTAGCCGGAGGAGGTGAAGAGAGAGGGTATTACAGCCACCTGGCTCTCTCCTGATGAATGAAAGCTTGTGTCAGTCATTCCCTGCCAGCAGGGAAGGGCTGGGAGGCAGCCAGAGCTGCCAATGCATCCCTTCCAGCTAAATGCTCCCAGGCCCCCTCGCTGCGCTCTCCTGATTGCAGAGAGTAGTGCGAGGTCCCTCCGAGGCAGAGCCCTTGTACAGCAGCCGAAGGCTCCTTTAATTGAGAAAGAGCTAGATAGGGGGAAGCTGACTCAAGAGAGTCTGTAAGGTCTCAAGAAGCCCTAAGCTCACAGCATGACTTGCAGCCCTTCATGCAAAATAAAATAAAATAAAGCCCTGCACTGGCTGGAAGGGACCTTTTTTATGCTCCCACCCCAGGAAGAGGTGGGCTTTCAGGGTGGCGTGGGTGGAGCTCTGCTCGGCCTGCTCCTTATATAAGGGGACCGTCATGCCCTGCTCCTGCTTGCAAGCCGGGAGCGGAGGGGAGGGCAGCTCAGGGCTTTGCAGCATCCTCTCTCTTGTCGGCGGGGCCGATGCGCCTCGCGCCTTGATGCCAAGCACAAGCGGCTCCGCCGCAGTCAATGGAGTGAAGCGAGCGTGTAATCGGAGAAAGGGGCTCCGAATTAGCCTCCTGCAGAACTGAGCGTGACCACGAGCATCTCCGCCTGGGGCCGGGCTGGCTGCGTCGCCAATCGGCGCGGCAGCTTCCCTTCACCCAGGCAGCGAAGTGGGCTGCTCTCGAGGAGGCCTGTCGGATAATTGAATTCTCTTCCTTCCCCCCTTCCCGCTGCGCTCCCTCATCACGCCATCGATCAGTCACCACGTCGCGGGCTGCTATTATTTATGGCAGCTCCTGGAACCACTCTTTTTATTGTGCATTTTTGAAGTCTCAGCTAATTTTGTTTTCGTTGCACCCCCCCCCGCACTTTGCTTACCTTTGGCGTCTCTATTAAAACGGCAGCAGGGGGAGGAGAGGCAGGCGGAGGTGTGTGCGTGCATGCGTGCGTGCGTGTTTATAACAAGCTCTCTGGTAAGAAATTGAATTCCTTCCGCATTCAGGCTTATTAAATTATGCCCAGTGGAAAAACCCATTAGTGTGCAGAAAAATAACTTCCTTGGGCTGCTTTAACACCTATCGCTGGGTTAACCCGCGTGGCCTCTGGAGTGCAGGCTGCTGGGAGCTTACGGAGCAGGCAGAAGCATCCTTGCTCCCATGGCCACCTTGCTTTGATTTCACCCAGATGAAGGAGGGGTTTTGGGGGGCATAGCAGAGATGGAGCTGGCTGGAGGGCATGGGCAGCGCCTCCTGGGCCTGCTGCCAGGTCCGGCTGGCCACAAACTGCACTCCGTACCCTTCTGTGGCTAAACCACTCTCCTCCCCTGGGCCCCCTGCAACTGCCAGCAATAAAGCATCCTCATTTTTATCCCTGATCCCCTCCGGGCCAGTGGAGGGGCTGCACTCACCTCTGCCAGTTTATTGATCTGCCCCTTCCCCTGCTGCCCTCCAGCAAAACTGAGGCTCTTGCTCCTGTGTCAGGGCCACTAGAGGTCAGCTTTGAGCCGATGAAAAAAGAAGAGGTTCCCCAGACAGGTGCTTTTGTCCCTGGGGGACCAGGCATGGCTTGGGGGTGCCTGGCTGCCTGCACCCTGTCCCCTTCACCGGGATACAGCACCCGCAGGATTACAGGCACGCGCCGCTGTGCAGCAGCCGAGACACATCTTTCTCTCCTGCCCCATTTGCACTCCTTCCCCGAACTGCCTTTTGCATCATTTACCAAGCCGGCGCGCTCAGCAGCTGCTGGAGGGCACGGCCTGCCGTGCAAACAGGCGTGCACGGAGGATAGGGAAAGGTGCAGCTCACCCCCACACCAGGGCCTGGGCAGAGGAAGGGTGGTGGTTTCAGAGCACAAACCCAACACCCAGCCCTTCGGGAGAAGAAATCTGCAGACGATAGAGGCTCCGATGCCTAACGCATGTTGCTGCAAGTCTAAGGATTTTGCTTTAGACAGGTGGGTTTTTTTACCTGCTGAATAGGTTCCCCATTATCTGGGTAGGAAATAGCGCTTGCCTCGATAACGATGTTGCTGCTGCTGATGCATCTAGATGCAAGTTGAAAGCCCCCAGATGCATGCACAGTTTAACCATCACTTAGTAGCGTTGTACCCCGGCCTACGAACATACATCTATCCCCGTTGTTTTCTTGAAAGAGCCATTTTAAAGGACTTCGCCAAACCGAGTCTGCTGTCGGCTGATTAAAGAGATTTAGAGACAGCATTTTCTAATTAGCAGCATCCCTTCGGAGAAGCCCCTCGGGTACCAATTGAGATGAAAAGCCAGCCAGCGTGCGAGGGTCAGAGTTAAGGTGGCCGTGATGAACTCTGCATTTCTCATGCGTGAAAGGAGCAGAGCGGTTGTGTTTGCTAATGAGGCATTGCAGGATTTACGGTGTCCTCAAAATCATGCAACTGCTTGGCTCTCCGGTGCTGATGCCGTGAGGAGCTGCAGGGCTGTCTGGAGCTGACCCAGCCAGGGTCCGCATGGAGGGTTGTGGCCTGGGCCAAAAGTGATGGTGGGTGAAACCCCCGTTTGCAACAGGTGAGTGGCAGCGCCTCTCCACTCAATACACCTCTGCTCAGCCGTGGGGCATCAATTCTCCGGGCAGCCAAGTTCCCTCTGCTCCTCTCCCGTGCCAGCACCATGTCAGACACGAGCCGCTGGAGGTGTGCCGGGGTGTCAGCTGCCTGCCCAGGGGAAATCTCCGCCTGTTTGAAGCCAGCAAAGATGCTGCTGCTCCCTGTGCTGGAAAGCCCGGATGCTGGAGGGGGGCAGGGAGAAAGAAGGGGCCCCAGTTGTGGTGCAAGATCCATGAGGGGTTTCCATGGGGCAGGGACAAGCCCCCTTCTCCATCACCCTGGCAGCCTGCTCAGCCATCAATGCCACCCCTGCAATGCCAGGCTAGGAGCCTCCAGGCTTTCAGATGCCAGCATCCTCCAGGACCCTGCCACCCACGGCCCCAGGCATGCCCCACACTACTTCCACGAGCGTTTGGCAAGCAGCACGAGCAAAGCTCCCCAAGAGAAGAGCGTAAGCAACACATCCGTCAGGCACCGTGGCCTGGAGGCAGGAACTGAGCAGCCAGAAGTTTGCGGCACCACTTGATAACAAACTGCCCCATTCACCTCGATGAGCCTGTGCCCGGCTCAGCGGGGAGGGAGGCCCATAAACACGATGCTCGAATCGACCAGGCTGGCTCCCGCAATGCCCGCACCCTCCCAATGACCCGCTCCCAGGAGGGGACTGGCTGTGCCGGCTGCAGAGGAATTGGCCTGTGGTTGTAGCGCTCGGAGAAACGATGCACCGTGGAGGCAAGGACCGGTTCATCAGCTGCGTCGTCCGCTCCCAGCGCGAGACTGGGCCCTTCAGTCCCTTCCCACCTGTTCCCCAGTCCAGCACGGGGTACGAGGCAGCAATGCCTCAATATGATGAACCCCCCCGCGAACATGCCAGAGAGTGGTTTAGCTGTGCCCATTGCTGCAGCTGGAGCCCATTGCTCCTTGTTCAGTCATCCACTGAGAAGAGCCCAGCTCCATCCTCTTTGCAGCCCCCCTGCAGGGAGTCGAAGGCTGCCATCAAATCCCCCCTTGGTCTTCTCTTCTCCAGACTAAGCCCAGTTCCCCCAGCCTCTCCTCAGCAGTCCCATCCCCCAGCCCCCCAACCATTTTTGTTGCCCTCCCCTGGACTCTCTCCAATGTGACCACCTCCTTTCTGCAGTGGCGGCCCACAGCTGGACACAGGACTCCAGATGTGGCCTCATCAGCACTGAACAGAGGGGAAGAGTCACTGCCCTCGATCTGCTGGCGACGCTCCTGCCAATGCAGCCCCGGATGCCGGTCGCCCGCTCAGCACCAAGGGCACAGTGTTGACTCCTATCCATCTCCTTGTCCCCTATCGCCCCCAGGTCCTTTTCTGCAAAGCTACTGCCCAGCCCGTCACCCCCAGCCTGTCCCAGTGCAGGGGATTGCTCCCTCCTCAGTGCAGGACTCTGCACTTGTCCTTGTTGAACCGCATGAGATCCCTTTTGCTCCAATCCTCCAATTTGTTGAGGTCTGAATCCTAGCCCTACCCTCCAACATATCTACTACTCCCCCCATCTGCAAACTTGCTGCGTGCGCACCCATCCCATCTTCCAGGTCTTCCTATAGGATCTCTCCTGAATACACCTCCCGAGAGCATACAGCCATGCTGCAAAGCCCAGCATCCTGCCATAGCATCACGGCTGCCTGCCGGGGTGCTCCCACAAGGTATTTCTAGCTAGATGGGACAGGAACATATGCTGGACGTATCTTATGACGTGGCAGGAATATTGCTATTTTACCTCTGGGCTGAACAAGGAGCATCTGAGAGCTGAAGCGTCCTCCTGTCTTTGACAGCCGGCAAAAAGGGGCTGGTTCTGGCAGCTCATAATTAACATAATGCTATTAGAAGCCTGCCTGATGCTCTGTTCCTTATTGCTATTGTTGCTCTGACTTTTTGATCATTTCCCCACGCTGCTTTGAAATGGAGATAAACCAAGATGGCTCCAGGGTCTCCTTTGAAAGGCAACGAAGCTGCTTGCAATGAGCAGTGTCCCTGACACACGGAGACTGTTAAATCAAGTGAGTTCAAGGCTTGAAGAAGACTTAGTTTCTGTGGCAGTGTTAGTCTGTCTGGGCTTTTTTATTTCTTCTTTTTGCCTAGTCTATTGTAGGGAACAGCGCAAAACAAACATGTTTGAAATGATGGATTTTGCTCTCCCTGCTGTGGCTAAACTTGCCTTTTCATCCTCTCCTTTCTGATGATTTGTCTCGAAGAGCTGAAGGCAACAAAGCCCTGGCTGGAGGAGCGGATGGGCATTCAGGAGGCAGGAAAGCGTGAGCGGGCCGCGGCTGGCAGCAACGTATGCGGCGTTCCCCGCTGGAGACGCCGGCTCTGGGGCTCACCGGTGGGCAGACTCAGGGGGTCCCTTGGGTGCCCGGTGAATTGGGGGTCAGGTGCCCTGGGCTGAGGCCACGGGCTGCCATGGGGAGGCCCCCGGGTCCTGCAGGCAGCGAGGACCTTGCTGCTCTACTCATCATCCTGGTTGTAAAAGTGCATGGGTAGCTGGGTGCATCTCCGCGACTTCCCCCTCCGTAGAGACAGAATCTTCTCCGCAGGGCAGAGGAGCGCACCACCACCCTCTGACCGTAGTGGGACGGGAACAAGGGCTTCCCACCCCAGCTCTGGGACTCAGCTTGAACCTGCCTGTGCTCGGACAAAGTGCAGGGCTCTCTTCCCCCTTCCCCAGGAGCAAGGCCTGCGAAGACAAACTCTTAACCTCACACCCCACTGGCAGGGACCCTTCTGCCCCTCCGACCTGGCCCACACCAGGCATCTCCAGCCTTGAGCTCTTCTGTTTGAGCCATCGTGTCTCTCTGAAAGTAGTCCAGTCTTGACTTAGGGACCGCTCTCGAGGGTGCATCCGCTCCACCCCAAGGTCGAGTGCACCAGAGCGAATTCCTCGCACGTAGCCCTTCTTCCCAGTCTGCGTTTGTCTGGCTTTGGCTCCAGGTATTCGATCACTTTATGCCTCTCCTGGCTTAGGTGGAAGAGCGCCCTACCGTGATAAATCCCGACAGAGGGGAGGAGTCACCCGTGGGGAGTGAGACATTTAAAGCCTGGGAAAAGATGAAGGGCTCAGGGTGCCGGACCCAACGCAGTGGTCATCAGCCTGTAGCCATACATCCTCCTGCTATGGGCTCCAGGCACAATATATAGGCCAGCAATACTTCCAGATCCTCTATAAAGAGACCTCAGGACATGGACGGCACCAGAGAGTCCTTTCTCATGCTAGGTTGCAATGTCAGCACTGGGTATAGGAGCCCCCGTCCGCCTCGAGCTTGAACCTACAGCCTCCCGGAGCAGCCAGTTGTGCATCGTCAACTGTACGGTGAGGTAGGCTCATCCCAGCCATCATCCCCTTAGCCCCGGCGTGCTTACGCCAAAGACAAGGTTGGCCCCTTGATGCAGGAAACCTTCCGAGCAGCCCATCTTACAGACTTGTAGCACCGACGGGACAGGAAAGCAATATCCTGGCAGCCCGGGGGGTATGAATAATGAAAGAAGGATCCATAAGTAATTACTTTTGAATTAATAAAGAATGATGAATGGCGGAGGCCCGGTGACTCCTCCAGAGTCGCGCGAGCCATAAAGGCCTTGTTCCTACCACGCTCGCATTGATCTGCTGCTTGGAAAAAATATCTCTGCGGGCAGCTCCGGGAAGGAAAACCTGCAGCTGGAGCTTGGCCGGGGGGTCCCCAGCAACAGCCCTTCCCGGTGTCACAGCCCCGCTGCGTGGGTCAGGCTGTCCTATTCCATGTATTATAGCATGGCATGGGAGCAAGGCATGCCCGCCTGCCCTGTCCGTGGAGGGTATGAGCCTGGTACTCCTCCCCGCGACAAGGATATCACCATGGCATCATGCAGCAGGGTACTAGAGGGCATCTAGCACTGGACTGCACTGGTCTCAACCCAGCTCAAGGGTCTGTGCCCTGCCGGGTGCAGCACAGATGTCCCCCCAAAACCACCTGCAACATACGCACGTGGTGGATCCTGAGGGCACCCACCTGCCATCACCGCGCTGTCAGTCATTATGCATGTACAGCACGTGGGAGCTGTGCACCTAAATCCCCTTCGGGACCAGGGGAGATTCAGCTGTGAGCCTCTCTGGAGTCATTTGCAGGCTCCCAGACATCCTCCTAATGATGTGGGAAGCGCGGCGCGGCAGCCTCGCGGTTGCCATTCAGCCTGACAGCCGGGACTCGGCCGAGAGCTCTTCGGCGAGCCTGTGCTGCAATTAATTAGTGCTCTGTCTGATTAGCACCTTTATCAGCTCAGCCCCATGCAAGGCGCCGGTGACAGGTCCCGATCGGAAGGGACGTGACCATGCTGGGAAAGGCGGCGCAGCGGCCTGCGCGGGCTGCCCCGCGTGGTGAGCCCACAGAGGTGGAGGGGTGAGGAGGGAAGGGGCACCGGGCTCTCTCCCCCTCCCCGTCATGCCACATCTCTGCGCTGGCAAAATGCAGGGGTGGCCTCTGTGGGTGGCACACGGCAGATCGGGGAAGAGACAGGTGGCACAGGGGCCAAAACAGCAGGGAACAGAAAGCCGAGCAGCAGATCAGGTGGGGAACATGAGAACCAGAATGCAGAGCAGCAGCTTGGGCAGAGAAAAGGGATAGCTGTGGCACTTGGGGAGCGTGCGCCTCTCCGCCCCCCAAAATGCAGGTGTGTGGTTGTCCCCTGCACTTCAGAGCCAGCCCAAGGGTGGCTCTGCCTTGCAGATGGGACTGCACCCCGGGGCCGGGTCCCCGCCTCTGTCGGCACATGGCATCTTTGGCGAGGAGTCTCTGCGGGGCCAGTCTCTCTTGCAGGTGCAGCCAGGACGGGCCAGGAAACGCCCCTGGGGCTTTCGCTGCCACCTTGTATTGGACCCACTACCATTTGCTTGGCCTTTCTCCCAACTCTACAGACATTTGGGAGCCAATCCCTCATGTCTCCGTGGCTGGCAGTCCCTTCTGCAGGGGTAGTGCTGGCTAGTGCCTAGCGAGGCCACGTGTTGGGCCCCATTCAAAACCTCTGCTCCACTGTCTCTAGCACCAGAAACACCTGTGGGACCCTGGTGGGTTTCCGGCAGCGGGGCAGGTGCCCCCAAACTGCCTCTGATAGCAAAATCTCCATGCACCAAATCCTGGTGTCTCTGGGACAGCCAGCCGCCCCCAACTCTGACCCTGCAGGGCTGCCTGCGCTCCTTCCCGGAGCCCCTCCTGCCATGCATTTTAGCGCCGCTCCGTTTCTGAGGAGTCAGTGATGCCAGCACATCTCTCCTTGTGAAGTGGGCTATTGTTATATTACCTTGGAGACTAATTAAGCCGACAATGAGAGCTGAAACACCTTGACTTGGAGAAGGTTAATGGCCTGAGCCTATCTCCTGTGCGGTGAGAGGAGCTGGGAACTGAAGTCAACTCTGCGCCTTTAATTGTCACATTGAACGCCACGGAGCGGATGGCTCAGGAATTATTCTTTGCCGTCCTATTAATGGCGTTACCGTGTCTATATTCTTTAAGTAATTGGCTGCTTTTTCAAGGCCTTGTCCTCCTTTTACTGCCACAGGACATTAGAAGCCATTGTGTACGGTGTCTTTGCAAACTCTTAATTCACGCGCGAAGGAGAACGGGGCCGAAATCCTGACTATAATAAGAGGGCAGCATAAAAGGAGGAGCATGGCGGTGGTAATGAAGGCTGTGGCTTCTTCCTCCCCCTTTGGCTTCCTTCTGGGTAATAACTCGACAAAACCCGACCAGACCCTTCTCAGAAACCAGCTCCCATTAGCAAAATTAACCGAAGGCCTTTTGTTTCGCACACGCAGTCTGCTTTGCTCAGTGCACAATGACAGGGAGGGGGGTCTTCTGTACAGCGATGGTGGCTATTGCTCTCCCAGATGGAGAGGAGAGGCGAATGTCTGGGCCCCTCACTGCACAGCTGGATCTGCAGCTGGATTAACAGGAGCATCCCCAGCGCGGTAGCAGTGGGCTCAAGGAGCGAGGTATTGGTCTCCTTGTGCCTTGACCCAGCTCTTAGCCTGCAAACTGGCACTAGCTTTGGAAATGAGGCAGAAATGATCACTGCTGAACAGGCAGAGACAGGCAGAGGGTCAGCGGGGAGCTGAGAGGCAGAGAGGGGGGACACAGCGGTCCCAGCGCAGACCAGCGTCTGCCCAGACCAAGTGCAGGGTGCAAAGAAACAACCCCTGCCCTCCACAGTGGGCAGCGATGGGTTTTCACCCTTACTCCACTTATTCCACTGCCCGGCAGCTTTCCACCCCCTTTTTTCTTTCCAAGCTGCCAGTCCTCCAGGTGCAGTCCTACCTGGATCCCCCTGCGCGGCAGCACGGCTCATCGAGCATGCAACGCTGGCGCATGTCAGAAGGGAGCTGTGATTAACTGCAAAGGAGACGGTGTCATCTATCAGTTGAAGCCGCCGGCTAATTGCGGCATTCACGGGCACTAAGCATGGCCAACAGACCCTGTGAGCATGAAAGCACATTTTTAATTCTTCTCTAATCAGCATTTCACCTCCTGGTTTGTTGCTTGAGCTGGTAAAATATGGGCTCCCCGCACATCCCCAGCCCTCGAAAATAGGGAAAGGGGCACAATGCGCAGTGATGTGCAACGGGTCAGAAAGAAGGCAGGGGCTGCACGGGATAGTCTGCACCAGGAGGAGAAGGTCTATGATGCTGGGGGGTATAATCAAGGGGGGCTCTTTCCTTTCAGCCTGAAACAATTGGTTTTGACAGGGGCACAATGCAATCACTATTCAAATAGCTACTGAGCTGCTTCACCAAGCGCAGAGCCAGTGCTGGCTTGGGCCCTATAGGAGCGACTGAGGCAGAAATACTACCGCAGCGAGGGGTTTAGCGGGTCTATGAGCCGTGCCGCTTGCATGTGGTTGGGGCAGCGAGCTGCGCGCTGCTGGTCCTGTCCCCAGGATCGAGCTCGGTTGCAGAAAGACCCGGGTCCACTTTCCAGCTCTGCTCGGGGTGGCCCTGGGACCATCTCGCAGGTCTCACGCCAGCCGTCGGGGTTGTGCTATCGGGCATAACCTTGCCAGCACGGGGTTGCAGGTGATGCAAAGTGGCTGGGGCTGGTGTAGCACAGGGAGCTCTGACGTAGGGGACCCGGGCTGGGCCCGTGACAAAGCAAAGCGTCTCCTCTCCCCCGTCTCAAAGCGTCGGGGCTGGAGCAAGGAGGCAACGGCTTCGAGCGGTGGACACATGGCGTGCGGCATCTGGAGGCAGCACCGCGGTCGCTATGGGGATGCCGGCGAGGAGTCTGCCGGAGCGAAGCCGGGAAGAGGAGGAGGAAGGCAGCTTGGGAGCCAGCATCGCCTGGGCTCAGAGACGCCTCCGTGCTGAAGTATGGCCTCCGTTTCATTGTGCACCCCTGGCTTCATTAATAAGATAATGAGGAGTCATTTCGCTGTGCATTTCGAGAGCCCAGCAAATTACGTGTGTGCGGATTGGGTAATGGTGGAGGCACTAACGAGACCTTTCACGGCTGGAACTGACCTATGGAAGATGCAATTCCATGTTCCTCGACTCGCCGCTCCAGCGCAAGGACCGGGCAGTCCCGGCGGCGCGGTCCGCATCGGCGCCGCAATGCAGCGCGGGCTCCGGCCTTCCAGAGACAACTCCCCCCCGCTCTCCCCCAGGCAGCTGTAGCGGGTCTGGGGCCGGGGATGCTTTCAGGAGCAGCTTTGGTTTGTCTGGCCTGGATTCGCCCGCTCGAGAGGGGGTCGCAGGAGCTGTGACCCTGCCAGCCCAGCTGTGCAAGGATCCTGGGGTCTCCCACGTTCCCTGTTGGCAGGGTCGCTGGGGAGAAGGGGGCGCTGATCTCCCGGCCTTGCTGGTGGGATGCCTCCCTGTCTGGCTCTTCCTCCGGCGCTTTTCATTTCCTTCCGACCTGAAGTCCCAGCAAACCGGGCGTGTTCGGTACAGGATCTCCCTGGATCTGTGTCCTGCCCCTTGGTGAGGGTTTGAGGTCTCCAGATCTGTGTCCTGCCCCAGGACTCTTGGGAAGGGGAACAGAGGCACCACTGAGACGTTGCAGCAGAAAGGAAAGGCTGCGGAAATAAGCATCTGTTCTAGTTCTTTGCCCTCGAAGCA
>NW_017728991.1:1844347-1850648 GCF_001723915.1 Gavialis gangeticus | reverse complement strand
TGACCCAGGACTCTTGGGAAGGGGAACAGAGGCACCACTGAGACGTTGCAGCAGAAAGGAAAGGCTGCGGAAATAAGCATCTGTTCTAGTTCTTTGCCCTCGAAGCACAGAAATTATACAGGCTTCATTGGCACGATGCGTGTCTCCTCTACGAGCGTCATAAGCCCCTTCCTCCCCCATCTCTCGCTGCTCGGGTCGCCCCGGCGCCTCCTGCTGATGTCCCGGCAAGGCCGACGGAGCGTGGTCCTGGGGGCGGGCGTCCCCTCTCCGTTCACTCGCTTGCGATGAGCCTGTGTCTGCAGCCAGCAGCCATGTCCTGCCTAGGGCATCGTCCAGAGGACCCAGCTGTCCCCACCGCGCAACACACATGGACTCTCTGGCCGTCTTCCTAGACCCGCCTGCGGTTGGGTTTTCCCTGGGGGCAGCTGGAGCAAGGAGCATGTGGTAGGCAGTGAAGCCAGCCCAAGGCAGAGTCATGCCAGCCTTCACCCGCTTGCAAGTCTCCGTGCCTGAGACCATCCCAGCCAGGCTCCAGCTGCCAAGATGGCTTGGTTTGGGGTGAATGCAACAGTCTGGGCGTCGAAACCATCTGGCAGGGACCTCTCTAGGGCTGTGTTTCGCCTTTGAACCCCAGCTGCATGCCTCCACCTGGGTTGTTTTCTCACCTCTGATTTCGTACACACTCTCTCACATGCTGGCTTACACCCCGGCTCGCACAGGCACGGCGTTGGGACCTGCTTTGCAAAGGGTGCTGTATAGCAGGGGATGTCCCTGAGCAGTGTTAGACTGGGGCAGGCCAACCTTGTTGGTTGCAAATTATCCCTGCCCCCTTCTCAAGCGCCACTCCAATCCCTTTCCCCTGCCCAATCTATTGCTCTGCTTTCTGCTGCCTGCCCTGTGCTCCTGGCCCAATCTGCTGCTCTGCTCTATCTGTTGCTGTGAGCCGTGCTGCGGAGGGGCCGAGCTGTGCACTGACATCTCTCCATCCCTGCAGGAGCACAGCTCCAGATAGGTGAAGCCGAAATGCAGTGCCCCGGCTGGCTGGGCAAGGGCAGCTTTGCTGGGCAGGGTGAGCGAGGAGCCTGGCTGGCCTGCACATGAGGCAAAGTCAGGATGTGGGGTGGAGAGATCATTCCCGCGGTAGGTTCAGCTCGCTCCTGAGCTACCGGTCCAGCACCCCTGCCAGTATGAGTTCGGAGCTGATGCGGGTTGATTTGCTGGGGGAAGTCAGACAATTCTCCTGCTCCCTGCTGAAGAAGTCAGTGGGAGACGGAGGACGGTGAGTCCCAGGAGGAGAGAGCGACCTGATGGGAACCACAACCAGCGCCCGGGATGGGGCTGAGCAAGGGATGCTCTGTGCTGCGGGGCGGGAGCCCAGCCTCCCCCTCCCCGGAGAGTCCCCGCCAGCTTGCCTCTCTGTTTAGTATTCTCCCGAGGCGCGCGGCAGGTAATTACAGTCAGATTAAAAATGTAAGCACCAGCAAAAGCAATTCTTCTTCCTCACAAGTCTGGGCATAAATGGATGGCCCGGACCTTAGTGGGATCGAAGGGCTGCATTTCCTTTGGCTTCAGACACCAAGAGAGCAAGACAATGGCCTGTTCATTGAGGTTTTCAGGCCAGAAAAGCCAGTTGGACCCCCTGCACTGCTTGTACCCCCTCAAACCCCGACCCTGCCTGACGCCCAGCACCTCCTGCGGAAAGCCTTGATCTAAAACCTCCAAGTGGCAGAAAACCCACCACCTCTGTCCCGGGTGCTAATTACCCTCCCTGTATCAAATTTGCATCCTGTTTGTCTGAATTTGTCTAGCTCCACGCTTCCAGCCTCTGCACTTTTGTTCGACTAATGAGAAACTTGATGTCTGGTGCCTGGCAGACTTTACCTGCCGGCGCAGCACATCTGGCGTGCTGTGTAATTAGCCAGAGGGAAATCTGCAACTGCAAATGGCAAATGCTGAGATCCAGGAGGCAACGCGTGAAAAGGCAGGTCCTGGGGGCTGGTTCACTGCCGGGTTTGCAAGGTCCGGAGATGAGAGAGGCAACCGTTCAATAAACCGTGTACATGGGGCATGGAGCCCTGGCCCGTCACCTCCTCGAACACAAGCCACCGGAGCTAGAAGGGGGCTCTTGCTTGCTTGAGCAGAGAGTGCCAGATCCTGTTCATGGCATATGCAGACCCCAGTGGTCACAAACCAAAACAGATGAGCCCAGCTTTTAAACGGAGATTTCTGGTGCCGTTTCGTGACGTGAATCTGAACAACGCACACCGTGTACAAGCGCCCCTGTTGCTCATCCCGCTGACTTAGGTCAAGCTTGGCCCAAAGATGCTTTATCCCATGCATTTAGACACCGGGCAGTGTTCCTCTTGTTTCTATTGTCAGTCCCCGTGGAAACATCCCTACGCTGCCAAGACAATGATCCATTCTCCTGACATGCTTGCAACTGAAAAACTGTGACCTTGGGCAAGAGCCTGCGAACTTGGAAGTGAATTTGACTTGACAATGACACAAGTGCAAACGACTGCAGCTTTTCAGGGCCGGAGCTGGAAGAAACGCAAAAAATAAAAAAATAGCAAATCAACTTTTGTCCCTTCCCAGCCTTTGCCCCTGTTGCTCTGAACGCGTGCGAGTGGAGCCTAAAGCCTGCTGCCCTTGCTCGCATCCACACTCTTCGCTCAGGAGACAGCAATCATGTCAGATGCACGCAGGTCGATTGTGATAGGTGGGATAGGCGCTGTCCTTACCACGTTAATATGGTGCAGCTCAGCACGGTAGAAACACACAACCAAAAGCTGGGCCCTGTCTCAAGGAGTTTCCAGCCGGAGGAAAATCTGCAACTGCAAATGGCAAATGCTGAGATCCAGGAGGCAATGTGTGAAAAGGCAGCTCCTGGGGGCTGCTTCGCTGCTGGGTCCGGAGATGAGAGAGAGACAACTGCTAAATAAATCATGTGCATGTGGCCTGTGCTCCCAAGAGCCAGGATTTCGAACTAAATCCATGAGACTCCAACCTTTCTGGGCCTGGGATCTTCCGCTTGGCTTCGCATCCAGCATCCTCTAAAAGTGCATCCAAATAAATCAGAGCCCTAGTGCAAAGAGTCTTGCTCTGTGTTCAGAGCTCATTCACTCTGAATCACCTGGGGGGCTATTAGCAGCATGGGAAGGGAGATTTGTTGTTCAAGGAAACCGTATTTTTTAAGAGCTGCCAGCGCCCCTTTAATTAAGTGATAAGATGAGTTAGAGCACGAATAGCAGGGTGCTAATTCAGCCCGAAGAACTTAGGCACCGGGCCAAGAAGAGCCTCTTACTGCAATTCTAAAGTTTCATTAAAAATGTGGTTTGTTTTTTGGTTGTTTTTTTTTTAACACTCGTTAATTTAGCGAAGAGGCGCATAAGTTATGATGCAAGAAACTACCGCTCTATTAATTTCCCAACTTGGCAATCGCAGGCGCAAGCCAGGACGCTGGGTTTCTCTTTCTTTGGGAGGTGAAAATTCATTATCCCATTAGTTAAACAAAAGCAAGAGCGATTCGAATGGGAGCTGGGGGTGGCTGGGCTTGACGGGATGGTTGGGGGTGGGGGGTCCGGGCAAAGTGCCTCTGAGCTGATCCATGGTTTTGGACAGCCGCCTCTATATTTCAATCCCAAATTATTGTATTGCCTTCTGAAAAAATGAGGCGCCGGAGTAGCCATTTATGAAGGGCCGTAAGTATCATTAGGCAGAGAGAGGTGATAAAATATAGATCCGGCAGGCAGGGCCCGGGCATCCGAATGCCGTTTCTCCCATTCGGCGTGTCATTACGCATTCCATCGTGGCATATTACCGAGATGATTAGTGGCGTCAAATGACTGCTGAAAAATGATTATGTGCCATTAAAAACATTAGTCTGTCTGAAACCAGCACAAACAAATGGCCGTGCTGGGGATGAGTCATTAGTTTCAGAGGCTGGGTGATGTGACAGGAATCACGGGGAAGAGCCGGAGAATTAGTGCACGCAACAGGTCGGCGAGGAGACGCCGTTCAGCGGGCACCGGCAGCAGGAGCCCGCGTCTCTCCATCCCCCTGGGCATTTGGTGCCGGGAGTGGACGGGACAGGCCTGAGTCTGGTCCATCTCGGCCTCAGGATGCAGGACTAGAGGCTGCCAGGGCAGAAGAGGGTGGTATGGAGCCGTCTTCCAAAGCTGAAGTGTCTGTCGGTGATGCTGCCATGGGACGAGTCCCCCGGGTCTGCGCAGCCCCGCCAGCCTCGTCAGTCCCTTCTGCACGGGTCTGGTAGGCAGGGGAAGAAGGGGCAGGGGAAGGGGGGCTCACATCCGGTCCAAGCCCTGCCTGAGGCAGGATCAGCCCCGTCCAAACCAGCCTAGACAAACCCTTCATCGAACTCTGCATCAGCCTGGACCCAGTGATCTGGAGGGTCCCTTCCAGCCCCTAAAAACTATGAAACCCTGAGCTAGCACCCGACATCACACCCGAACCTGGGCGGGGAAAGCAGGGGGACCGCGGCAGCCAGCATCCTGCTTCTATTAAATAGATGATCAAGAGACCCCAGGCAGAGGCCGTGGCCCCGCTACGGAGAAAGGCAACCCCCCTCCAGTCCAGACCAACCGAACCAGGGGGACTATTCCTTCCTGACCCCAAACCAGGACATGATTTCTCACCTTCTCCTCTCACTCCTCCCCGCCACTTTCCGGGGGCTGTCGCAGGTCTGCAGCTAACTGCATCGTCCGCTCCCTGCGTGTCCCTGTCCGTCTGTCCAGGCAGGGTCTACATCCTGCCTCGTGCTTTCGCGGGGCTGCGCGGCCCGCGGCCTCAAAGTCACGGCAAAGTCAGGGGATGCCGACTGCCTCCCCTGCTTGGCTGCATCAGGACCCGGGAGGACGCGGCGTGAGATCTCGTTGGAGGGGGAAACATCATTATTTCCTTGCAGCTTTAGCGGGGGTCCCTGGGGTTTCCGCGTTGCTCGTGTTTGTTAGCAGCGCTCGCACCAAAGCTTCCAAGGCGAATTGTTTTCCCTGTTGATTGGGTCGTTTGTGTTTTTTCCCTTGCATTTGAGGACAGCTAGAGTCCTGTTAACCCTCTGTTTCCAGCGGGTGGCAAAGGAACCGAACCAGGGTCTTGTTCAAACAGATGCCTCGTCGGTGCCATTGGCCAGGCCACAATTCAGGGCATCCATCGCCCCCAGAGCAGCCGGGCTCTGGATGTCCCAAGGGCGCTGATATTATCTTCCAGGAGGCCGGCTAAGGAAGCAGCTGTTTCTTGCCAGCAAGGAGAGGGTTTTAAATCACGGGGGCTGCTGAAGGTGGAGACCTCGCCAGCCCCCAGCCTGCAAAAACCAGGCCGCGGAGCAGCTGGAGCAGCCCCGGGGGTTAATGACACGCGTGTTCTCTGTCCACGCATCATCTCAAGCCTCCGGCTGCCCTCGGGCCTTCCTCTGCAACCCTGGAGGCAGGATCTGGGGGTGGGTGTTTTAAGGAGCCTCTACAGCCCCAGGGCTCTCTGAGCTGCACCACGGATGCGCTTGTCTTTCCGGGAGACGGTGAGCCAGCTGGCTGGGATGCAGCGAGGTTGCAATGCCTGTTGCTCCTGGCTTAGAAGGAGGGGGAGTCCGTGTGTATGTGTGTGCACAGGTGTGTGTATATGTGTGTGCACGTGTGTGTAGGTTCCTGGCCATCTCCTGTTTGGGGAGCATGACCCCCTGCAGGAAACAGGCTACTGGGAGACAGCTGTGCTGGTATAACCGGGAACTCGGGAGGTACCTCCATCAGTGCATCGTTCCCCCACTTCCACACCCGGCCGCTCCCTCACCATGTCCTCGGAGTAGCGGGTTCAGGGGCCAGCGGGTCCCTGATCCCCCGAGGCTCGGCCCTCGGCTGCTGCTGCAACGGTGCCAGCCACATAGGTAGGACAGCGGGACGCAGAGATTTGCTGCCTTCCCTTTGCCAAGTCTTTTCCGAGACTCCCCACGTCTGCAGAAGCCCCGCGGTGCTCCGCTGCTTTGCACGTCTGACATTCCCTGCGGGCCTCTCCATCACCACCCCTGTCTGCATGGCTGTCGCCGAGACCAGACTGGCCTTGGTAAGGGCAAGACAGTGCTTCGCCAGGAGTTACCGTGCAGCTGGAAGCCACCGTGGCACCTAATTGATCTCTGCCTCTGTCTCTCCCAGCGGATCCGGCCTGCCCCTGGCAGCCCTTGTGACAGCGCTGCAACCTGACGCGCGCCGGGAGGTCTGATTAATCAATCAGCAAATAGGCGCCGGTATTTCCACCCAGCCCTCTGCTTTCTGCCCCACGGCCGGGGGGCATC
>NW_017728991.1:1827574-1839347 GCF_001723915.1 Gavialis gangeticus | reverse complement strand
GTGGCACCTGATTGATCTCTGCCTCTGTCTCTCCCAGCGGATCCGGCCTGCCCCTGGCAGCCCTTGTGACAGCGCTGCAACCTGACGCGCGCCGGGAGGTCTGATTAATCAATCAGCAAATAGGCGCCGGTATTTCCACCCAGCCCTCTGCTTTCTGCCCCACGGCCGGGGGGCATCTCTCCCACTCCCTGCCACTTCCACTTGAAGAGGACATAAATCCCGTGATTACGGCCCGGGATGCAAAATCAAAATGTCACGTCTGCAGAGACGATGCCATTGAAGGGATATTGATTGTCACAGAGAATATTCGCGCTGTATTCACCTACTTAGTCTCTTCCCCTAGGCACGTATGAATTCATCAAATATTGTCACACCACATCATCAGGCTTGTTCCTGGGTGTTGCTGCAACAGCTCAGGCACGGTCCTGGTTGGATTCAGGGAGGAAAGGCTGTCCTGGTGGAACCAATGCATCAGACCTCCCATTAAACCCCGCATTGCTTGCTCCTTTTATTGGTGTTTGGGGTCAGGAAGGGATTTCACCCCCTGGGCAGGTTGCTGTGGGTTTTGCCTTCCTCTGTAGCGGGGGCACGGCCTCTGCCCAGGGTCTCTCGAGTGTGTGTTAACAACCTTACAGCTACTGGCATCCCCCTGCTTTCCCCGTGGCAGGGTCGGGCGGGATGTCTGCGTTGTGTCAAGGTTGATGGCAGTTTTGAGAACAGTTTAGATGATGGATTTGTCTGGGCTGGTTTGGACAGGACTGATCCTGCCTCAGGCCAGGGGCTGGACTCGAGGTGACCTCCGGAGCTCCCTACCAGCCCCGCTTCTCTGTGATGCTCTGAATACCCCACGGGGCGTGATGCTGCCTGCCTGCGTGCTGGGACCGAGCTGCTGTGCTCCACCCCAGAGGTGGCTGCATTTCGGCTTCTCCAGAAGCAATGGAGGAAAGGGAAAACCTGAGAACTGCAATGGGGGCGCAGGTCCCCCAGAGCAACAAGCGGCCTTGTCTTGCCAGGAGGAGGTGCCTTCATTTCTGCCCCACCACGGTAATGGGATGATGCTGAATCCGCTGGTTGGAGTCTTCCTGGGTGGTCCCACAGTTGTGCGTGCCCCCACCAGCATTGCACACGTGCTTGCTGAGACCCAGAGCGCCGGCAGGCTCAGTAGCTCCAGACAAGCCAGGCCACGAGTTCAAAGCAGGAAACTCAGCTCCAATCCTCCGGGGCTTTGGATGGGACTCATGCCCAGAAGGAACTCAATCCCCTGCAGCAATTTCCCCATGGGGCTGTGACTGGGGCAGTATAGGGAAGCCATATCTGGGGGCTGTATCTAAGGGATAATTCATTCCAGTGAGATAAAATATTGCCAATAATTAAGCACAATCTAATTAAGAGATGCTGGATCCAGCCACAATGGTCCATGGAGGCAACCTTTGCATGCTGATTGGAACGGCTCCAGGCTGACACGAGACCGTCCAGAGGAGCCTGCCTTGCAGTTGCACAGGGTGCTGCAAAGGACCTGATTTGGGGAAAACGCTGGGCTTTTGCTTGTGCTGCAGGTGCCATTTCTGCCTTGGGCCTGCTCTCCTCGTGCCGGACCAGGATCTGGTCCAGAGGGTCGTCACGCTGCTGTCAGGTCAGAATAGGGCCCAGGAGCAAAGGGGCCAGCCAAAGCCCATAGATGGCCGGTGTGATGCAAAGAGAAAGGGGGTCGCAACGATAGATGCTTGCACAACAGCAGCACGGGCTGTGAGCTCAGGCAGGCTGCAAAAGCACTCAGTACCTCAGTTTCCCTTTGAGACCCCTGCCCGTTGGCACCGCATTAATTCACTTAGATTGAATCTATGAATCTATGACTGCTCTCGGTGCCCATCAGCAGCTCCAGGGCTGCGCTTTCACCAGCCAGCGCGTGTGAGGACACCGCTGTGCTTGTGAAGCAAAGTCAGCTTCTCCTGACCCGCCCAAGGCCCTGACCTCCCCGCGCCTTTTACAGACAGTTAAAATGACCCGACAGCTGCAAGCAGGGCAGGTACACGGGGCGCTCATTGTGTCCGACTGCCCGGGACGGGCACTGGCTTATTGCCTTCCTGCAGGTGTTTTTCATCACCGCTGATTTACAATTCATAACCCGGCGGCCACGGGGAGTTCAGCCTGCTGGGGTCGGTGTAATTTCGAGTGAGGAAATATTTGCAGTGCTTTCAATTCCCCCAATGTCGAGGGATCGGGAATGGATTCCTTCCCCAGAGCAGGCAGTGCTGTGCACTGAGGCTAAGCAAGCAGGAGTGGGCACAGCTAGGCACAGCCAGCCCAGGGTGGAGGGCTTGCTCCACCACTCCGAGTGACGGGGCCAGATCCTGCACTGGGCCTGAGCAAAGCCCCCTGGGGTTTTGCAGCCCCCTGGGGTTAGCCGTCTTGGGATAGGCCATGCAAAGTTGCACCTGAACCTCTTCCCCTTTGCCTTTCCCTGAAACAGCCCCAAAATCCAAGAGCATCTGGGGTGCTGCCACTCTCTAGGCAGAGGCCAGGGCACATGCACCAGCTCTGCCTGTCTGCACCAGCCCCCGAGATCCTAGTCCCATCTGCTGTAAGCGTCCAGTGTGCCTTCCCTATCCCCCGGCCCTGTGAAAGCAGGCTCAAGCAGGCTGCTCCTTTATCTCCGTACAGACCAGCGTGCTCAGTCTGTGACAGCTATAGACACTCAGCCCCATACGTGGGTTGAGAAGCAGTGGTTGAAGCTCACTGAGGAAGCGGGGTGCTATACAGAGGGCACTTCTACACGTGGTGCTTTAATCTGCATTAGAAGTTAATGCACATTAAGTGTGTGTGTCTACATGTGCACACCCTTAATGCGCATTAAAAATGGTGAACTTAGGCCATACATGCCTAAATTTGCTACCTGCCAATGCAGGTAGCAAATTTAGGCATGAATAGATAAAGTTTGCCATTTTTAATGCCCATTAAGGGCACACACATGTAGATGTGTGCCCACAATGGGCATTAACATTAAAGGCACACATTTAGGCATGAATAGTTAAAGTGCATTAATGCCCATGTAGACACATTAAAGCACATTAATGCTGTGTGTGTGGACAGACTTGGGACTAACTCTAGTCCCAAGTCAGTCCACATACAGCATTAATTCACTTTACTGCCTGCACGTGTATATACCTGCCTAAATCCACTTAATGTGCATTAAGCTAATGTGTATTAAATTGAGGTGCACTTAAATGCACATGTAGACACACCCAGAGAGGCGTATGGCTAGTGGATGCACTGGAAACTTCCCCTATACCTGCCAGAGCAAGAAGGGAAGCAAAGGCCGCTTTTGGGGGGAGCCAACCCACATTTCCTGGCTGCAACCTCCTTTGCTCCAAGGGAGCACGGGCAGACCCTGTCCCATGACTGGCAAGGGGGATCTTCAGGCACATGGATCGGACCCCAGATCAGGACTCAGGACTCCTGGGTCCTGTTCTCCTCCGGCGCAATCCAACAGCGTCCGTGCTGACTTGCTAAGTAAGCCATGTGCCTCTGGGGTCCGAGTCACAGCCTCTTCCATCATATCTCTCCAGGGGACTGTGCCGTGAGGACAGAGGACGTATCAGGATGACTTTCCAGCCCCGTGGGCACTGCTGGCAGGCCCAGGAGCCCCGACTTGCATGCACTTCTGGCCATGGCACTTCCACATGCAGGCGGGAAGCTGGAGGCTCGGGCGCTTTGGGATGAGGTGAGGCCAGGCCATTGCTCAGGGCTGACAGATGCTTCCACGTCTGCTGAAGATGCATGTATGCAGCCCCCGGCCTGTGCTTAGCGAGTGATACGGCAGGGCTGGAGCAGCGCAGTGAGCACCTCCTAATCAAGAAGCAGTATGAGAGACGCCCAGGCCACGCTAATGCGGGGATGACGGGTGTCAAGGCCTCATCGACGGAGTCCATTCATCTCAGCAAAGCCACTCTGGGTGTGCTCTTGCCTGCTTTGACCTCCGAGGGTGCCTGCACTTCACAGAGATGCTCCCATGCACACAAAGCCCCGTTTCCTCCAAGCTGGGAGGGGGCCATGGACCCGGACTAGCGAACGGGCAGACACGGAAACGCAGAGACACCCCGAAGCCTCCAGGTCTCGGCAGCGAGGACACTTAAAGGAGCAGGTCTGCAGCAGGGAAGGGAAGGGAAGGTAGCTCCAGGGGCAGGGTCCAAGCCAGGCACCAGCCTGTCTGCGGGCAACATACCAAAAATATGATGGTGCCGCGGGAAAGGGCAACAAAGCCCAGGCACCGGGGCACGAGCTGACCTGCAGCTTCTCCAGGGGCCAGACGGTCTAACGGAGACCGAGCGCTGGTGACCCGGGTCTCTCCCATCCACTTTGAGCTAGAGGAGAATTGCTATGAACCGGACCATCGTTCACTGCCACCAACCGGGCTCGCTCTCCCGCTCCAGCTCGGCGACACGCGCACACACGTGTGTCAGGACTGCCATTCCTCGGAGACGGTGCCTTCGTTCCCCAGAGGTTGCCTCTCCCCGGCTGGCTCTGACGGAGAGCGAGCGAGCGCCCTCCCGGACACGGGAGCATCGAGGCAGCCGCGGCCGGTAATCAGATTTGTCGCCAGGCCCCACGGCCCACCTGGCTGCCCCCCTCCCGGCAGCTCCGGGCGACCTGAATTCACCAGCCGCGGTCCCCAGGTCTCTGAGCGTGGAATCGTAATTACCAGGTTTCATTCGGTCTCTCTCTTCCCTCTCCTCTCGCCTGACTTGAAATGATTTTCCAAGGCAGCCGGCAGCCGGGGAGTACAGCTGCTGCTAAGTTATCCAAACGATTTATCTTAAGATTCATACAGAATTCATGGTGCGGGGAGCCTGGGCAGGGCTGGCTTTTAATATTCATGCCGGTGCCGACGCCGTGTTAATCACAGGGTTTGATCGTTTGCACTTCCCTTAATTGCCCTTACAGTGGGCTCCGCTTGGCCTCTCTCCATCCCACGCCCCCGCAGCTCCCCCCAGTACCGGGGATCTTTAGGCAGCAGATAGGCCCCCGCGGCTCGGTGCCAGGAGAGTTTGGGGACCAGCCAGAGGCGGGAGCCTGGCCCGGCGGAGATGGGGAGGCCGTCACAGCCCCACGTGCCATGGTGAGGGGCATCTGCAACGGCGCTTTTCTGCTCCACCCCAGTCCTGCTGCAGTTTGGCCTCCGTCCACCCCATCGGCTCTCCTCCTGCTCCAACACCGGAGAGCCGTGGAGGGGAAGAAAGAGCCTTCAAACACCCTCTCCCTCCGGCCTCATTTGTGCCAGGCTCTTGGAGCCGGCTCAGATCCAGCCACTGCCTTTACAAGCAGCATGTGCTTTCTTGGCAGGACGGCGGGTCCCCGAGCCCCGGCCAGGCGGGAGCGAGAGCCCCGCGGAGCGTGTATTTACATGTCCGCCCATTCATGCATGCAGCGTGCATGCACCGTGATCCGCTTCACGGCTGGCTGGGTGCTTTTCCACTCTGCTGGCGCGCCGCGCGGAAGAGCCCCCCACCCTTGTCCCCCAACGGCACCGGAGCTGGGGTCCCCAGGCCCGGCGGCCCGACAGCTCTGTTCGTGCTTCGATGCCACGCCGGCTGCCAGGGCTGGGCACAAATGCAGAGCAAGCTCCCAGCTGGCCCAGCACAGGCCGGGTGCAGGAGAGGGCAGGTCACTTTGGGATGGGACAAGAGGCTGGACGAGCTGTAGTCAACATTGGCTTGCTTCAGGAACGAGGAGTTACAGAGGGCATTAATTAAAAGCTCCCAGCGAGCAGCGATGAGATTCACGGATTTGCAGCAGGCGCTGGTCTCTGAAGTGGAAAGGACCGTGGAGCCCATTGCTGGAGGGCCGGGGGCTGCTTTCGAGAAGCTTTCTGCAGCTGGGTTGGGCCAGCTGCCCGTTCCCCCGGCTGTTGCCTCTCTGTCCTCAGAGCCCTTCCGGCGCCGGAGATCCCATGGAGGACGTGCCCGTTCCTCTCCCCTTTCCTAATCACAGCCGTCAGCGCCTTTCACCGCCAAGGGTTTTGCAAGCATTTGCTGCCATCACCGGGCTCTTCCCATCTGCAGCACCGAGACCAGCACCTTGCCCCAAAACCCTGGACCAGGACCCAGATGCACCTCCTCTCCCCGCTATGCTCCTGCTCCGCTTGAGCATCCCAAAGCGGCCCGTGCTGGGCCCACTCCTTCTGGCCGGGCAGAGATGGGAGCCCGCAGGCTGCCACCCCAGAGCCCCTGAGGGCATGGGAGAGAGGGAGCCTTGGTCTTTAGCTCGCCAGCTACTTCCCAGGTGGCAGCAAGGCCTGGCACTTGGCAGGGAGCCCAGGATCAGCTGCTTTCTCCTGTCCTGCTAAATCTTTGCAAACAGCATGATTTTCTCCTTGGAAGCGGGAGAGACCGGAGCGGTTCCAGCGGCGCAGCACAGAGAGGCACCGCTGCCCTGCTTGCACCTGCCCCAGCGTGTCCCCATCCCCACCGCAACAAGCCGCGGGCTGCCCCGGAGGGGTTGGGTCTCAACCATCAGCTGGACCCCGGGCTCTCCCCTGCCACAGAGCCCTGGGCTTGGCTCTCCTTTATGCCAGGACTGTCCCTGGCATGAGTCCGAGCACCTTCCCCCCGGACAACGGGCACGGCGAGGGGGACACTCCCCGGACACCCCCATGCAGCTCAGGTGCTCGGGGTGGGCACGTCCGGCAAGTTCCCCTGAGCACGCGTGTCTGCAGCACGGCGGCACAGGCGTGTGCCCGCGTGCGCATGTGCGCGTGGCGGAAAGCTCCAGTGCAGACGGCTTCCTCCGCTCCCCCTCACCTCTCTCCCAGCCTCCTGCTGGGACTCAGCCTGCCTCGATCACGGTGACTGGTGTTACCTGTCACCGCCTGTCACTCTGCCTCCCCTCCAACCAGCTGCCACGGCGCGGGGATGGAATAATAAGCAGGTGCTGCGAGACGCTGCAGGGGCTGGCATGTCTGTGGGGTGCTAAGTGGCAGCTTCCTCCCTCGCTGCCTCCCCCACGCCTGCTCCTTGCCTCCGCCGGTGCGGGGGGAAGCTGTCAGGCCCCTCTGCCCGGTCCAGCCACAGCACAGAGAGCCCGTGGGCTTTTGCACCATGCAGCTCGCAGCCTTGCATCGAGGGGGCCGGCTCTGGGTTTGCAATTTGGTGGAAATGTCTGGGTGATGTCTCCTCCACTCTTCCCTAAGGAAACGTTCCTGGCTGGAGCTTCCCTGCCGCTGGAAGCGTGGCTGCAGACATGGCAGAAGCCTTTGCACCCACCAGGCTCGTCTCCGGCACGTGTGGGCTGATGTGAAACCCCTCCGCCAAATGCCCGCGATTGCAGTACGGGTGCCTGGGATGCCAGCTTCCCGGGGCTGGCATTGACAAGGCAAGCCCATTTCTGCACCCATGGGAGCGACGTGGCCAGCGCCACATTATGCTGCCCCTGGTGCCCAGCTCCATGGCCAGGTGCCACGCGTGGCTGGTCGATGAGGAGTAGCCTGTGGCACGAGTCTCCAGCCAAAGTGCCGTGGGAGGCAGCAGGGAGACACAGAGGTCAGCAGACCTGCCCCGTCCTAGAGCCCCGGGCACCTCTGGGTCAAGTCTGTTCCTGCTGGAGGCTGAAACTTGTGGCAACCTTGGTGCCGAGTCCCTTTTACATGCATGCAGGGTTTGCCTCCGGCCCACGCACACCCAGACCCCCACTGTGCACACCCACGCAGACAAGCTCACTAACGAGCACGAGGCACAGCTGCAGCAGCTGGACAAGGCTACGTCACGACCGCCCAGCACCACGGTCTCCTCCCCTCGTCTTGCCTGGCTGCCGACGGCAGCAGAAAATAAAAACCTGCTTCTCATTTATGGAGCATCTGATTTTTAATCAGGCTTTTTTTTTTTTTGGGACCCTGCACTGTCATTGTCCTAATTAGATATACATATTTTGATGAAGGCTTTATGGAAAAAAAGTGGCAGGGGAGAGACTCGGTTGGCACGTGACGTTCCCAGCACCCGGCTCAGCTGCAGACAAGTCAGCCTGGGGAGGGGGGATATTACCATAATCTCCCTCTGCAGAATGACACCAATTTTGACTTGCGCTGCATCTGGTGGCTGGGAGCCAGGTGGCAAGGCAGGCTCCTCTCAGGAGCTGCGCTCCCCACGCAGAGCTGTCGGCAGGGCCCAAGCCTTTGCGAGTTAATGCAGCAAGGGGTGAGAGGGGAAACTGAGGCACAGAGCGGGCTCAGTAATGCCCCATTGCCCCATACCGGCAACCCAACCCGCCTCCGTTCTCCACACACCCATGTGTATCCCTGTGCATGTGGCTCCCTCGGAGTCAGTGTCCTTCAGACCTGGTGAGTAGACAGCAGGGGGGCGGGGAGGATATTTTCTGGGTCGGATCCTGCTAATGGGAGTCACAATTCCAGTTCCCCGCACCCCATCCTCATCCAACGGGGGCACTCGAGAAGAACAACCCAGCTGGCCCCTGGGAGCTGGTGGATCAGGCAGCTGGATTTGAACCAGCTCCGGGCAGGAGGAACTAGGCACTATTCTCTGATGGCCTATGAGTGTCACAAGTCTGTGTTACCTGCCCTGAAAGCGGTGTAAAGAAGGAGCAGACACGTGTCATCTAGCTCTACCCTGGGGTAACTTACAGCAACCGGGTGCAGAGTTACCCTGGGGCAAACAGCAGTAAAAAAGATACACTGGGATAAGTCTTCTTACCCTGGGACAGCCATTGGTGTGATGTGACAAGGCTTCCTTACAGCAGCTACCCCGCGATAGCCACATGTCTGTCCACGCCAGAGCCTGGCCTGTTTTACATCCATGTATAAAACGAGCAGACATGTTCACGTTCCCACCTGAGATCAGGCTGTATTGTATTAATTTGCGTTGATGCAAACTAAAATACATCGGGATGTGGTTTATTTTGCACTATAACGAGCACATTTAAATTGCAAAAAAAAAAACCCAAAACCCCGTGCGTGTAAAGTGCAGTGTAATTAAACTACAAAAAAGCGTAATTTTCGGCACATGTACAAGCGCCCCTAGTGATCCGGTACCCGCATCACAGGAGACAGCCTGTCCCTTCCAGCTGGGTTTGGATAATAATATAAAGAGATGGGCCGGCATAGGGATAAGTGCATTAGAGAGACAGGGGCAGACAGAGTCGGAGGCAGACGGCTGGCACAAACCAGCCCCAGTATTGGCAGGTAGCAAAGGGGCCAGGGACTGAAGGGGTCACGGAGAAGGAGCTAAACTCTCTCTTCTGCTCAATGCTGCCAGGGGAGATTTCCATGGCCTCGGCAGCTAACCAGAGGTCCCTGGAGCTATCAGATCAGCCCTGGGCTCCCAGGGCAGCGGTGAAGCAAAGGAAGGAACCAGTGGTGTTTAGGACCTGAACCCGCAACAGAGGCTGGGGATGGTGATAGGGGCCTGCAAGCAGCAGAGGCGCAGGCGGAGCTTCTCCAACCTGCTTTAGCCCGTCGATCTCTAACGAAGATGAAGCGCTCCAATTCCCTTGCCTGCCCCCAGGAGGCCGAAAGCGTGAGCGGGAGAGATTGTCGCGGCTGGGGTTTATTGGATATATGCAGGACGCCTTTGCAAGGAGAGGCCAGAAGGCACCTTCATCATGGAGCTGGAAGGAGGCATCTGTTTGTGGTGTCCTTTTGCATGCCTTGCAGATGAGACTTGCACACGTATCACATGCACCCGTGCATGCCACACTCAGAAGCACGGCCCTGCACAGAGCCCTGCCTCTCTGCAAATGTGCTTCCCTTTCTTTGCTCCTGCTCCACCAGAGCTAAGTGGCCCTTGGCAGCTCCCTTCTGAACCACAACCAGAAGCTGTGGAGGGAAGACTGAGGCAGGCAGTGGAGAGATGGGTCCTGGGTAGTCAGAGGATGAGCCACTTGCGGGGGGAGATGTGCTGCAGTTGCTCCTTAGGGTCACAGCGGTGCCCAGCTGTGCCCATCTCCAGCCCCAGGTGTGCGAAACATCTGTGCCTGATCCTGCCGCGGAAGAAAGGGCTTGCTCATGACCGAAGCCATCTCCAAATGGGCCAGGCTTAGCCCTGGGGACTTAAGCTCCAGCTTGTCAGTCTGCTAGCGAGCTGGAGACAGCAGAAAGCCTGTGTTCGGGGCAGCCCATGGGGAAATTGTTTCAGAAAGGAACAGGTCTGGGTCCCTGAAGGAAAACCCTGCTTGCTCCTGGAGTCATAGGTGGGGGGGCTCTCACATGCCCTATCCCAGCCCCCCCTTGCTCTCCTGGGGACAGCGAGGACATTCCCATGCTGAGGCCGCCTTCTTTTGCAGACCTGGCTCAAACCCCCCAGGTCCCAAAGCCTGTCTCCTCTGACAGGGGCACCATTAAAGGGCTTGAGGCCGCCTGCCTTCACGACACTCCCCGAGCCCCCAAGCCGTGGCAACGCCATCAACTATGAGCCTTGGTGCCTGTCGACGCACACAGCCATACATCACTGCACAGCCTCGGCTGCTGCCTGGGAGGTCTGCTCAGCAGGAGGAAGATGCATCTCCGCAGCCATATATCATAGCCGGGGCCCGGCTGGCAGGGAGCAGAGTCCCTTTGAGCAGAGCTGCTGGCTTTGCTGTTGAGTTGCACCGTGGGGAGGGAGACAGACACCCCCGGGCACCCCCAAGAGCTCCCTGGTCCAGGGGCAAAGCGGTGCTGACTCTAGAGCAGCATACGGGCTGCTCTACCCCAGCCCCACAAGGCAGCCTGGAGCCCGGCTGCTGGCTCTGAAGGTGCTAGACACCCCCCAGGCCCTCGAGCTCTGGTCCAGAGAGGGGTCTGCAATGCCGCGTGGATGCACGGGACCCTAAGAAAGCAAAGAGTGAGAGAGGCTGGGCTGGGCAGGAGCTCCTTTTATCTCTCCAGCTGCAGAAGGGAATCCCAGAGCCGGGCTCCGAGCAGGCCCCTCTGGGGCTGAGCAAGGCAGGCGCTGAAGAGACTTTCCCAGCTGAGCGTGCTGTAATGAAATGCAATTAAGCCGGAGCGCTCTAATCTGCCTTGTTCTCCAGCGCTCTCTCTTGACTTGAAGAGGCGCCTCTTTGGAGAGCCGGCTTTTGTCTCGGTGCCTTTGCAGATCAAGTGTTTGCAGAGCACCTGGCTCCTGATCCCACTTCACCAGCATGTTGGCGCAGGCATGCGTGCACACGCGCGCACCAGCTTGCACACTCGCGCTCCTCCTCTGCCCCGTCTCCATCCCCGCCTGGCTTCCAGCAGGCATCCATGGCCCAACAGATGGCCGGAGAGTGCCAATCGTTTGGTGAAGTGCTCTGCTAATTGCCTTTCCACCATCCCCTTTACATCCCCCCTTCCCTCCTCACCGGGGCCAGGGGGAGTTGTATCGAGGTCGGTCATTTTGCGCCTCCAGGTTGATGGGGTCATAAATCTGCCAGCCGAAGTCTTCCCATCTGGCCTGTTGCAAAGCCAATGGCTCTTGCTGGACCGCGCGTGCCTGCATGCTTCTGATCCTGCTGCTAGACCTAAGAAGAGCTGGGCCGCATCAATACCTGCCGACTTTGACACCGGTTTCCCAAGCCCTGAGCCCACCCAGGCCCTCCGCACTGCCCTGCCGGGAGCCTGGCACCCAGCAGTGCCACGAGCTATACAAAGAGCTGGCTCTTGAACCCAGGGCTTGCAAGCTCCATGCGAGAGAGTCCGGGGGAGACAGTGGAGACTCGACCATGAGACTTGAGTGGCTGGTGTAGGAAGCAGCAGCTGTTGAATTGTCCTTTGATAGCTACCAATGGAAATTTTAAGTAAGGCTTGAAGAGG
>NW_017728991.1:1821640-1822574 GCF_001723915.1 Gavialis gangeticus | reverse complement strand
CTGGGGTAGGAAGCAGCAGCTGTTGAATTGTCCTTTGATAGCTACCAATGGAAATTTTAAGTAAGGCTTGAAGAGGTTCCTTCCAGGCCTGCAGGAAGAGAGCACAAGTTGCTGGAAAATCCTGGGCGTGGGCAGCAAGCCTTATATCTTGGGATATTTCAGACCCAGGGGATGGTGGGCCGTCAAATGCCTGGACTGCTGGGTTTAGGAGGCCGTGAAATGTCTCACCACGGGCCAGATGTTACAGATGACTTTGGCCCATGCTATGGGGGTGCCGGTTCTGGGGTCCCCCCACCGCGTCCCCACGGGGCCTCCTTCCAGGAGGACGAAGTGGCTGAGCAGTTGTGCATGGCCCAGGATGGAGCTGCCACATAAAGGTGAGTCCAATCTCTTCCCACCTTCGGCTGGTGGTGTTACCCAGAAACATTCATTTCTCGGGACCAGAAAGAGCCAGGTGTGAGTGTGCGCATGAGCTCCAAGGGGCAATCAGCGGTCTTGGAGCTGTCTCCCCTTCGCTTAATGAGACTTGATTCTCACTCAGCTCATCCTGCTTCCAGCTTTGGGCCATGCAAAGAGGATGCCCCTTGCAGCCGCCGGCTCCCAGCCCCGGCTACACGGCGTGCCAGCTTCAGCTCAGCACTGGCAGCCGCAGCCTGACAGCAGCCAGCAGGACCGGGCCTGCCTCCCCTGCTTCCCGTGCTGCTGGTTTCTAAAGCAAGTCGTGCTCTGCCGCTCTCTCCGCCCTCATGCTGCGCATGCGTTTGCTAATCAGGATTCCCAGCTGAAGAGAGAGAGCTCTCTACCTGAGCCCGCCAGACCTGCGGAGCCCACTGTAGGTCTTTCTGGAGCATCTAGAGTATTAATAATCCCCTTTGAGACCCCCACACGGCTCCTCTTCTCCTCCCCTATTTTCCCTGGGTGGCAAAAACTTCCC
>NW_017728991.1:1814707-1821629 GCF_001723915.1 Gavialis gangeticus | reverse complement strand
TTCTCCTCCCCTATTTTCCCTGGGTGGCAAAAACTTCCCCAGGTAACTCAGAGCAGAGCTTTGGGTAGCACCTTTTGGCTACTGCCCAGTGCAGCGTCTTCACTACAAAGCCATCTGTCTTCTGCAAGTGGAGCCCCTCCAGGGATCCAGCCGTGGAAGCTGAATAGACCATGGAGCAAAGAGCAATAGACCGCTGAGCAAAGCAGCCAGCCCAGATGTGCCTTACATGCTCACTAGTGGTGCATGTGTGCACACGCGTGCCCACACACACACACACACGTACACATATACATGCATGTAGGCATGCAGCGATACCTGGCTACACCATCTTGATACAGAAATACAGATATTTGTACATGGTTTATAGGCACTTCCATGAGAGAGAGAGAAAGAGAGAGATGCTTTTGATTTAAAAAAATAAGATGAAAAACGAGCCTGGATTGGGTCAATTTGGTTCTAAAATAAGAAATGGAAGAGAAGAGAAGGCAATGAGACCCACAATACCCCCAGCAGACAAAGCCCCTAATAGCCAGAGATTTAGAGACAACTGTTGTCATCGTCCTACTTCTTTTCCCTGATTTGGTGGCAGTAATTTGCTAGCGACGAGGGAACCGTGATAGAAAACCTGACTCCCCTGCTCCCCCGGAGAAATGACTTCCCCATTATCTGGTGAGCTGCAGGCTTTGTTCCTGCTGCTGCTGCCTGCATCACTTTTATGCTTAAAGGGATGCTGCGGTATTGATTTTGGTCAGAAGAGGCTGGGGGGGGGGGATCACAGGGTATTAAATGCCTGTGTGGTCTCAGACAATTTCCCTGCATGGACAATGCGCTTGCATCAGGATGGGGAGAAAGGCTGGGGGGGAGGCCTCTTCCCCCCCACCTGCCCACACTTCCCCTAATCTCTAAGAAGCAACAAGCTCTTCAAAGTTTGCCTTTGCCCGGCTCCCAGCGCCTCTGTCATGTTCAGAGCAAAGCTGACCTCTAAATGCACAAGCTGGAACAAAGCCCGCGGCGTGGCACCAGTCAGCGGCAAGCCTGCTGTCCCTGGGAGATGAAGGCTGACCCAGTCCCACCCCAGTGCAGCATGCTCCCCAATTACCGCAGCCTCGGTGGCATCAATCAGTGCCGCTCTTCAGTCGTGCCCGAGGCTGTTCTCCCCTCCTGAGGTGCCATGGCCCCTGCCGTGCCTTGCGGTGGCCCTGGGGGCAGCCTGCGTCTGGCCCCCGGTGACTTTAGATCCGTCTTGACTCCAGCTGAGTGGGTCAAAGACGGTGCCTGGGAGCCTTCGACAGCTGGCAGGAGGCTGAGCAGGCGTGTCTCATGCCAGTCATCGTCTCCCAAATCCCAGCCCAAAAGCTCTGCTGGCTCCCACCAAGACGAGACCCTGGTCTCCCCCTTTCCCTTTGCCTTCCCCACCTGGGTTTCTTCCCCATGGATGGTTCTCGCTGCTGTGGACCTAGGCACACACCTAGGGCCCAGTTGTGCTTCTTGTACGTATTATAATTATTGAGTGAAAAAAGTAATATAGAAGTCTCCTCTTCAGCTGGGAGCCATGAGTTCGTTTGCCGCTAAAGGGTTAATCTGGCCCTGCATGGCCCCCCTCTCTCTACGCCCCACTATCCTGGTCCCTGCTGAGACTGGCACACTTCATAGCATGCGTGGCACACCTGCACAGCTGCCATCACCCAGGGCAGTCAGAGGAGCTGGGAGAGGCTGAGAAGCTGGTGCCACTTTCATTGGTTTTGCTTTTTTCCCTTGGCTTTTTGTCACTTAGGGGCTTTTTGTGTCTGTGTATTATTATTGGTTTTTAACACCTGCACTGACTTGGCCCAGGTGAAAAAAGCAGGCTGAGCTATTTCGTGTCTACAATAAGAGTGAGAAAGAAACCCCGCGCCCAAACATGGCCCGATAATGGAGTATCTGAGTATTAAGTGTCTTATCGGGGAGAATGACACTCCAGATGAAGCCCTCTCAATACAGGCCTCTCGGCGCTCCTGGAAATGGTTAAAAAAAATAAATTAAAAAAAGCCACTTCATGGCCAGATCCGGATCTCAGCTTCTCTGGAGATGGGGCGGGGGCTCTGCTGCCTTCAGGGACGCGATCCTCCCAGCAGAATCCAACCCGGCTCCAGCCCTAATTCAAAATAATATTCAAGTTCTTCAAACAGCTTCTGATGCCCGCGGGGAAAACTCTGAACAACGTTTATGCTCCTTTTATCATGGCAAGGGACGGATCCTGACATGCAGGCAGACCCAGGAGAGGGGAATCTGCCCCCCCCAATTTGTTCTCACTTTCGGGCCATTTGCATGAATACAGGGTCTTTGTTTCAGAGGTTTTGTCGGTTCCCCCTACCTTAGAGCTTGAATCTTCCTTTGTCCTCAGCAAATAAAGAAGAAAAGGGAAAGAGACAGAGAAAATATGGTCTAGGCTCAGAGAGTGATTTTTTTTTCTCCCCAAGTCCTCCGTGAAGCATCAGCTGCTCTTTAAGAATCTCGCTGATGAATGATAGGGCATCTGACTTGACATTAGGAATGAATTGATCGCCTCTCCGCCAGCCTTGCCTGCTAGGGCAGTTGTCTTTGGGGTGGGGGGGGGAAGAAGGCAGAAAAGAAAAGAGGAGAGAAAGAAAGAAAGACAATATCAAGCGATTGTGAATAGGTTTCAGTCTTGGTAATAATAAACACATTCAGCAAATTGCACTCTCACTTTGGAGCAACTAATCTTGATGCAAAGCCTTTCTTCTCTGCACCAGAGGGGGAAGAAGCACAGTAAACAGGGGGGAAAAATCAATTTCTAATGCACTTTGTTCATTGAATAGGGGAATCTCAATCCAAACCTGTCCTTTCATGTCTTCTATTAACTCTGTCAATTTTTCACCTCACCCACTTTGCCTTCGCTTCCTGGACGAATGCATTTACACAGCAATGAAGGGCCCATAATTTGGGAAGAACAAAACAAGGACTGCCTGGAAACGCTGGCACCAAGGCAGCCTGCTTTTCTCTCATACGGTGGGTGGCTGAATGGAGGCGCTTCCTCCATGTACGCCAGGGGGCCGTGCGTCAAAAAGACAGGAGCAATTTTGGATCGCTCCATTCACGTGCGGAGCACCTGCGCTGCAAAAATGACCCCTCTTGAAAGCGTCTCAAGTTAAGTCCCCCCGCAAAAACCAAAACCCCTGGCCACTCCGGAGCACTTAGTCTGAATCCCGGCTCGCGTGGGTTCCCAAATCAATGGCGTCGGTCGGGGAAGCATGCCTAGTGCCTGCTGAGCCCCGCCGGGGTGAGGAGACTCACCGCCACCGCAAGTGTTGGCAGAGAAACCCATTCAGACCTGTGGCACCGTTGGCAGACCATGGAGATGTGCCGAGGGAGAAGCAAAGGGAATGGGGAGACGGTACTTCCACTGCTACTCATATGGCAAATGCAACGGGCTTGGCTAAGTTGAGGGGGGCAATAACTGGAGCCCTTTGCAAAAGAAATTACTCGCGGCATTTCAAAGGCTCCTAAAATAAGCACAGGGGGAAAAAATCAAACTCCGCAACTTTTATTTTTGCAAAAGTAGGGGTTGGGGTTTGTTTTTTTTTGCCATTTCAAGGGGTTGGAAAGCAGGTGGACAAAGGCTCCAGTTCCCTTTGAGGGAACCTGATTTACAACCCCCTGAAATGGTAAAAATAAACCCCCCAAACCCAGCTGTGACCTGGGTAGGGGTCCTCGGGAATTGCCGCTCGGAGGGCGCTTGTACACATGACAAGAGAGGCAGCTTCTGGCGTGTAGAGCACCGCTCTAGTGCCAGCATTGCTGCTCGCACAGTACCACTAATACTACTAAGGAGGAAAGTGTGCTGCTGTTATCAATTGGCACCAGGAGCCTGAGTCACAGCGAGCCCGGGCTGTGCTCGGTGCTGTACAAACCCAGAGCTCTGCAGCCTAAGTCAATCTCGAGGCTGTTGAACCTGGATTAGGGAGTTGGTAGGAGCAGGGGGTAGGAGCAGTCTCCCCTGACTGCCGTCCTGCAGTCCCACCTCAAGCACGTTTCCCCCCGGCATCGAGACCGATTGAGGGCTGCGCTATGGACAGGAAGGATGGAGTGAGTTTGCACTGGCAGTGGCAAGCAAAATCTGTCCCCAAGCATTTTCCCTCCAGTGTAGCATGGCCAGAAGGATCCCAAGTCCCCTGGATGGAAAAAGAGCTTTGCTTTGGCGATAGGCACCGAGGCGGCTCTTGACAAATACGCACTCACACACGTGGACATGCGCGCAGACACACACGTAAAGGAAAGCTTTCCATGGCTTGCAGTTAATACGAAGATAAGCAGCCGTTCGCCTTTCTGTGCCATGGCCCCCTCCCACCATTGGAAAAAAAATGGCTTGCGACCACATTAAGGATAGTATAATTATGCGTAATAAAAATACGCCTGCCCTTGTGTATGTAAACACAGCTTTGACTGAGTACCCTTTTGCAAACAGCCCTTCTGGCTCACACGGCGCTACAATAAACCATGCTAAGCATATGGCCTGTTTCCAAGGAGTGAGGGTGACTCTTTCACTCGCGATGCCTAGGAGCAGAAGGCCTGGGAGGCTGCAGAGAGCCTGGCAGATTATCTCTGGCTGCTGTTTAACATTGAATCAGACCTTTGAAGAAGGGAAAAAATAATCACAGGGCCTATTTTTTTTTTTTTTTGTGGTTATTTCCCCTCTCTTGTAAAATGCCCTCGGTGCTGCTGCCTCTGATAAGGTGATATTATCTAATCACCGGGGCGACACACGCGTTGCACGGGCTGTTAACGCTGCGCTGAGGCTGGCTGTTGCAAATAAAGTCTCAAGTGATGGAGGCTTTTGGATGTCTTCTGGGTTTGCTTTGCACACGCATGCACACGCGTGTGCGCCTTCTGAACACAAGCCGCTCACGTTGGTGAGAACAGCTTTGAGGTCTAGACTTCTTAGCCAACAGGACAGCGCAGAGCTCGCACCATCAAGAAGAGGCGGGGCTTGCACTATTGGGAATGAAAGGGGAGGGGCTTGCACTATCCAGGAATTGGAGGGTGGAGCTTGCACAGGCCCCTGTAATGCAGCAAACGGGAGGAGAGCCCTGGTCAGCGTCAGCAAGAGCGGGAGGGGAGAGGGAAGCTTCCCGTGAGACGCCTCTGCCTGCTGGAGCATGAGCCCCCCCTGCCCTCCCTCATCAGTGCAGCTGCCTTGCCTGATTGTTAATTATCCCTCTTCTAACGAGCAAGAAGACCCGCACACGTGCTTGCACCAGCGATTTCCTCTGCCTGGCAATTAGAAGCCTGCTCCCTCCCCGCGACACCAGAGCTGGGGCCTTCAAGGCACCGGCAGGTTGCGCTTAGAGCTAATCAAGGAGGCCAGTCGCATGTCATGCCCCCGGGTTTCATTGCTGCTCTGCTCCGCAGTCGCCTCGGAAAGCTCATGTGTCAAGCCACAGGGAAGGCTTTTAATATGCCATTGCACTGCTGCCCTTCGCAGGCGCCGGTGTGGGGAGAAGGGGGCTTCCACCAGGCCGTTGCATGGGGCCGTCTGCTGCAAGAGGCCACTGCTGCCTTCGGCTGGATGGATGCAAGTGGCCTCTTTGCACCCTCCGAGGGTCCCTGGGCAGCCCCCGATGCAGCTTGGGCAAGGACCACGGCCCACTGTCCCCAGCCATGAGTTGGGGGCAGGCCTCTGGCAGCAGCAAGGGATGCCGCAGTCCCCTGTGCCCTGCCTCTGGGTGCCTGGCACTGGCTCCCAGGGCGCTTGTGCATGTAATGCATTGTTTAGATACACGTCACGAAACGGCGCCAGCGATTATCCACGTGGCTCTGGCTTTGGCTGGCAGGACCTTGCGGGAGCACATTGAGATTCTGCAGCTGGCTGCGTATTTATCATCATCGCCATGAAAGACATCCAGGGGTGACCAGGCGTTGGAAGGTGTTCAGCAAGTTACCCGCAAACTTAGCAAGCCGGGGAGAGCGGCAGGTTGGACCAGCCGCCGCCGTGGCTCTCTTCCCCCCCTCCAAGACCTCCATCTCTCTCCCCCAGTCTCCTTGGAGCAGAGCACGGTGTCCCAGCAAAGGCATATATGGGCTCGGGGGTGCCATGCTGCCAAGGGCTGGGTGCCCCTGGCTGGTGCAGAGGGTTGTGCTCAGCTCTGCATGGGCTGGGGCTCCAGGTGGACAGATGCCTGCGCACGGAGGCAGGAGGAGGGAGCCTGCTGCGGGCAGCGTCATGCTAATCAGAGCTCTTTGCGTGCAGGCGGTGCTAGGCAAACATTAATTAAGCCTCTGGCCCCCTGCGAGCTGGGGAAGCTTTGCAAGATATCCAGGGCCGCTGAGGATTTTGCAGCTGTCTCTGCCACGCTCCATGTATGCTAAGGGGCAGAACTGCCATCCTCCTGACCCAGAGGTGCAGGCCCCATTGATCCAGTGCCAGACTTTCAGCAGGTCCCCATTTACAACACAAAGGCAGGCAGAGGGGATAGCAGCCACAGGAGGGTGGTGGGGCCCCTCCAGCCAGTGCACTACATCATCAGGGATCATCATCCTCCAGACCCTGTGTACCAGGCAGATCTGCAGTGCAGAGACAGAGACAGTCAAGATGCTCATGGTCCCAGTGTGGATGCACCACTCCAGGCCAGTTAGAGCCCTTAAACTCAACCTTCATCGGCACCAAGGTCTCGTATCTCCTGCAGACCCACAGCCAGGCTCAGGAGACACCAGCCTTCAATCACCCCCCTGAAGATGGGTCCAAGTCTGCATGCCAAGCAGAGGGCTTGGGAAGTGTTTGTGACCCAGGGCGGAATGAATCTTGGTCCCCAGAAGCGGTTTGCAGAGGCCAAGACCCGACACGTAGGATGCATGAAGAAGACATGTAGGATGCATGAAGAAGACGTAGGATGCATGAAGAAGACATGTAGGATGCATGAAGAAG
>NW_017728991.1:1812951-1814360 GCF_001723915.1 Gavialis gangeticus | reverse complement strand
TAGGATGCATGAAGAAGACATGTAGGATGCATGAAGAAGACACGTAGGATGCATGAAGGAGACATGTAAGATTAATGAAGGACCCATTCTCCCCAAGGCAGCAGCTGGAGGGAGGAAGTGCACCGAGGTGTCCTGGCCTTGGTTGAGGTTAACAGCTCTGTGATGGCAGTGGGACCAGCGAGCCTTTGGAATAGCAACCCGGTAGCCAGGGGGTGAATTAAAGATGCTAATTGAATTGCATTAGCGAGCCGGCATCGTGGAGAGGCAGCCAGGGAATGTGTTTGATGTGTGCTAAAAGTCCCAGGCTTCCTTCTTCTCCTTTTTTTTTAAATTTAATGCTGGTCGTAAAAGAAATGCTGCCGTCTTTGAGGAGCTAACGAGTCGCGTGAATTATTTCTGCTGATTTACACACCCGCTCCAGCTATCGATACTCTCAACGAGGAGCGAACTAATCCTGCCCCGGGTGGGCGTGGGGTGCGGCCCCTCAGGGCTGATCTCAGCTCGGAGGGTGGGAAAGGAACTCCCTGCCTGGACAGAGCTCGTTGTATGGCTGGGTAACAGCGGGGTCTGTCCCCTTAAGAAGGGGCAGACGGCCCTGTTAAGGACATTCAGGGATTTTGGGAAACTTATTAAACTCCAGGGGAGAGAGCAAAGAGGAGCTTGCAGAGCAGGAGGTCAAGGGAGGGCAGGGCAGTGACCTTCACATCCCCACCTCTGTAGGGCTCAGTACCACCCCTGAAGGCAGGAGAGCACTCCCAGCAGACACTGGGCCAGGAACAGGAGCTGAATCCTTCCAAGTCCCTCCCTGCTGCTTGCCACAGGGGATGTGCAGCTGCGTCCCAGGCCCTCAGGACCCTCCGGCTGCCGCGGCTTTGGGGGCACACAAGATACAAGCCACCAGACAGCAAAGAGGGACCTGCCTCTGGAGAAGCCACAAGAAGGGGGGTGAAATCCAGCTTCAGCCTCGAGGAGGGGACCCGCTGCAGCTCAGTCATGGGCAGGAAAACTCAGGATGTGGTTGAACTGGGGCCGCGGCCAGTTCTCTGCAGACTGGGGGGTTTCGGCAAAGACCCTCCTTATCCTTCGTGTTCAGGGGCTGCAAATATCATGCTGGCTGGCTGTACACAGAGCTACACTCCCCAGGCAGGGACCCACGCACCTCCCGGAAAGGGCTCAGAGAGCGCTTGTACACGATGTATAGAGAGCAGACGTGGCTTTGGCCACCGGGCCTGAGTTTCTGAGCGTCACGGTCATCAGAGCTGCCCCCAGATCAGACGTCCTGTGCACCCAGGCTGGGGCACCAGTGACCAGGGGCTACGGACGCTTGCCATGGGGGAGTACCTCCGACCCCCAGTACCTGGGCAGCAGGGACCACAGGCGCATCTGCTGCGGGCAGTGGTGGCCTTGGG
>NW_017728991.1:1792337-1807951 GCF_001723915.1 Gavialis gangeticus | reverse complement strand
GCTACGGACGCTTGCCATGGGGGAGTACCTCCGACCCCCAGTACCTGGGCAGCAGGGACCACAGGCGCATCTGCTGCGGGCAGTGGTGGCCTTGGGGTTGTTGGGGCCCTGGGCAAGAGAGTCATTTGGGGCTCCTTAGAGGTACTCAGATAAATATTAACCCACCACAGTGGTTTCATGGATCTTTTTAATATTCTTTGGGGGAATTAGATAAATAGTTGAGTGTTCAAATGCAAATAGAGCCACTTCCTTGCAAAAACTTTACCCCCCACAAAAATTTGTTGCAAAATTTTGGAGCCCCTAAAGTGTGGGGCCCCAGGCAGTCGCCTGGTTTGCCCTCCCCTAAGGTTGTGGGGTAGAGTGGGGGCAGCTTTTAGGGCAACAGGTCCTGATCTCCATACAGGATCCCTATCCTACCAGGCTCCGGCATCGCCCATCAGCAAGCAGTGGCTTTGCCCACCCATCGCCCCTGGAGGTGCATCTCTTCCCACTGCCCCCGCAAGCCAGCAGGTTGCTGTCCTCCAGAGGCACAAGCCAAGCAGGGAGTCCTTCAGGCCCCCAGCCACATTCCTGCAGCTGCTGCAATTACAACGGCTTGATAATCAATGGCAACAGATTTTTATGCCTATGCATCAGCGCATGGGCTTGCGCGCTCTCAGCGTGCCTCCATGAGGCTAGTTATGCTCCCTCTGGACGGAGACAATCGATACCGGTTATCGCTGCCCATGCAGAAGACAGAGGGGAAGGGGAAGGGGAAGGGGAAGGGGAAGGAGCTGCCTAGGAAACTCATCCCGGTCGGCACCCCGGAGCGGGCAGCCGCCGTGACATATTACCTCTTAATAATAGGATTGCGCAAACATTGTAAAGTCCTTATTGATCCTCCATCTTTACACCATCTATCATGGGGCAAGGGAGGAGGGGGCGTTATAAATATGCAAAATAAGAGGGCGCTGACCCAAGTAGCCGCAATACGCTGCAAAGCCAAGCCTGGTGGTGCAGGCTGGGCCTGGCGGTGCCCTTATCCGGGGGGGTGTGCAGCTCAGTTTGAGCAAAGCCTGGCTTGTCAGGCTCCCAGGAGCGGTCTCCGCTGCCAGAAGACGGTCTCGTGCCATGGCCAGCTCACCAGGAGGCTCCAGCAAGCCCACAGGGCACTTGTCCCTGTGAGATTTCCACAGCAGTGAGACCAAGGGGACCATAACTGACCTGGCCCCGGCTCCCTTCACCGCTGGCGCAGCTGTGACAGCCGTGACATCCGGTGCCAGCGGCATGAACCCCACGTTGCTCTGCCCGGTGGCTGCAGGCAAGGCTCGGCCGAAGAGCCCCAGGCAGCCGCGGCCATCCCGATCCAATCTGCGGCAGCATCTGGTCCCAGCCTGCCACTCCCGCGCCTGAAAGCGAGCCCTAATTAAAAGCAATTTTGGTGTCACATCCTGTTCGCCGCCATATGCCGGAGCCAGTTGCTGCCTCTCACAACTAATAATCCTCTTAGACTGGGCTCCGTCGCACACCCCGGCTGCTCATTACCTAGCCGTGATGGGGAGCGGAGAGGGGGTCTCCAGGACCGCTCTCTTCCCTTCCCCCTCCCCACAAACTCGGGGACATTAGTATTCTGCGCCGGCTCCATAATGGGCACTGTTCATGCCGGTTTGGTTTTATGATTATGCCAAGACGCTGGCTTAATTCTCTGCTGTCTTTCTTCTGCACTGTTGATTTACACTGTTAGTGTTTTAATTATACAATTCAGCGCTCCTTAAAACATGAAAAACTGTGCAACTTTTCCAGCAATTAAAAAGCAGCGGAGGAGAGCAGCCCATTGGGGGCCAAGGGAGTAAATCAAGCAATTAAAAAAAATAAAAATCCCATTCAGGGAAGGGTGGGAGGGAGTCGTGTCCCACCACAGCAGTCTCCTCTCCGACCCGGCCCCGCTTCTCCTTCTCACTGCCTCTTGCCACCAGCAGGATTCAAAGCCTGGAGCACACCAGTGTGGCACTGCACACCTGCTTGCACGCCTGCTTGCACTTGCAGTCAGCCTTGCAGGTGAGTGCATTCATTCTTGCACACGCAGTCACGTGCGGGGCCCCTGGCTGATGCATTCACTAAGTGAAGTCACACTGCACACAGAGTCGTGCACACTTGCGGCGTGTGTTCAGCCATGTGCTCAGAGGCTCACACTTGGGTTTATAGCACCGGTGTGTCCACTATGCATCCTCACACATCCGCGTCCCCTCACCCATGCTTGCTCTCACACCCAGGCTTGCACATGCATTCCCATGCCTGTGCCTTCATGGATACTCCCTCCCTCTCATGGACACTCACGTCCTCATCACGTGGGCACGCAGCTCCGTTGAGCCCTGACACCTGTCTCACCCTCCACACCTGCCCTCTGCACTTTGCTTTGCTCGCTGGATTTATTTCCCCCCCTCTGCACTTTTGCTGATTGCTCAGGTCAGGAGCGTGCCCGCGCTCTCCCTGCCCAGCCTGGAGGAGCTGATGGATTTCCAATGAACGTCCGAGCTGGGAGGGGGGCAAGCCGGGAGCAGGGTCCCCCACCAACGCCTGCCGGGATGTGATGCTAAGAGCAGCCATCCATCATGCCGCCAGCGCGAAAGGTCGGCTGTGCCACGCGCGTCTCTGACAGGCCACGGCCAAATGAAGATCAAGTGCTTGCCCCCGCTGGGAAGGGGGAGAGCCCGGAGAGGCGGGCAGCCACCGTCAGCAGAATCGTGCCCAGGACGGTGCCGCAGCCCAGCTGACAGCATGGTAAATGGGGCGGCCGGCCTGGCGCATCTCAATGAGCAGGGCTGGGGAAGGGGTTTCTGGGGGAGGCTGGCTGGATTTGCTGGCGCTCAGCTCCAGCGTGTTGGCGACAGGGGGGAAAAGCGAGCAGGGGCTTTGCAGGCTGCATCGAGGGGCTGGGGGTCGCTCTGGGAGGCCACGTTGCACGTTTTGCTCCTCTGTGCACGATGCTGGATGCCAAGCGAACCCCCCTGCCGTTCTCCTCTGCACCACTCAATGAACCAGCCCCGTCCGGAGGGGAGGGAGAAAAACCAGCAGCTCAGCACCCCCCTGCATCCCCTGGTTCCCGAGCTGGAAGTCGGGGTGCCCCCGGAGCTGGCGGTTCGGCTGGAGGCGGTTGCTAGGCGACACCAGGTTTCCGACGCAGGCGGCCACGGCATCTCCATCACTTCACATCTTGGAGACAGAAGCCGGTGCATCTCTCTCAAAAACGTGCCCCCAGCTCAAGCCCTGGATGGGGTGTGATGGTGGGGCTCCCGCCCTATGGGACACAGGTTGGATCAGGCCATCGTGCTGGTCCTCTCCGGGTGGAGGAGGCGGCTGGGGGACCCCCGGAGACGCTGTGATGTCCCAGCTGCAAGACGCCGTGGCCCCTGCCTTCATTGAGCCTGACATCATGTGTGTCCCGTGTCCGAGAGCCAAGCGAGGCTGCGTAGCAGGGTTGGGATTTCACGGGAAGGGAAGAAGCAGCCCCAGAAGGGGTCACGGCAATGGTAACCCACGTGCCATGGCATGGTCCTTGGGGCTGGCAGCTTTGGGGGAACGCCGCAGCCACTGCAAGGTCCCGGCCTAATCTTATTAGCCGTGACGGGTCTTATTAGCATCATATAGGCCACGTTTGTGGTCACGGACCTTTCCCCCAGATGCCCAACGGTTGGGTAAGCAGGAGGAGACCGGGGGCCTGGCTGCACCCAGCACAGCACCGCGTCCTGGAGCGCTGAGGCCCTTTCCTCTCCTTCTCCCCGGGCTGAGGCCCCTGTCCCCAGGAGATATCCAGGTACGATTCAAACCATCCGAGTTCATCCCCAGCATCGGGACAGCACAGAGACAACACGGGGCATGACCCCTGCAGTCCCCACCCTTGGGTCTTCCTGCATCTCTCCATCCTCAGAGGCTCTGCCAGGGGCATCGACACGGACAGAGCTGCCCCTTGCCCTAGGGATGGGACTGGCGCCCAGCCGGACAGTCTGTTGGATGGGCATTTGTGCAGTACCTGGTGCCACGGGGTACAATCATCACCTTCATCTTCATCCTCTCCCTCTGTTTGCCTGAAGGCTGAGAAATCCTGACTTAAAGGAGACTGACCAGCTCTTGGCTGACTCGAGGCATGGAGGGACAGGCTTGCTTGTGTGCACGTGTGTGTGTGCATGTGTATATGCATCTTGCCATGCACCACGCTGGAAAGGGGGCACGAGGCCTCTCTGGTATCCACAGGACACGGCTTCCACCAAGGCTGCTCCAGCTCGGGGAGACCTGACCCCCTGACCTTCCCGCCTCTCCGCAGCCACGTTACCCAATGCCAGCCGCATCGTCCTGTCGGTGGTAATTAAAGCAGAGGATAATTAATTGTCTGTCTCCAAAACCACCATCATTGCAAGATCCGCAACCAGCAGGCAATTAATCTTGGAAGGACTGAGCGCCTGCGGGTGCAAGCACCAAGCCATCCACGGGAGCGGGTCATTCATGCACCGTGATACCCCCACAGCCACCCTGCACTGTGACAGGCCTGGGCTGGGCTGGGCTGGGCTGGGCTGGGCTGGGAGACCAAGGGATCTTCCTTTCCAGCCGATGCCGGCAGGGGCACGCGAGGGGCTGGGCATTGCCCACAGCTCGAGGTTGCAAACACCACGTGTCTGAGCTACAAGGTTGGCCGGGTGGGTCGCCCCGAAATGGGGTGGGCAGTGTGGGAGGTCACAGGCCCCTCCATTCCCAGCTGCTTGCCCCAGACAAACCAGTGGGGAGTGAGATGTCCTGGGGGCAGGGAGCTGGAGGCTGGGCACGTGGCATAGGAGGCCACGTTCCCTTTGCAGCTTCACCCAGGCTGGCTTGGAAAACAAGCAGCGACCCCCAGCCCAGCACGACAACGAACAAGCACAGCCCGAACGATGCCGCGCAGAAGCTCGTTGCATTAACCCAGGCTGGGCACAATGGCTCGTGGCCCCCAGGACTGCACAGCTGGGCCACGCACCCGGCACGGGGGCTCCTTGCAGCCTGTTGGACTCCCTGGAGGCTGGGATTCAGCCCCCACCTGCCCAGCCCTGGCTGGGTCCCCGGGGTCCAGGAAGCCACTGGCCAGGCTAGCAGCCACAGGGCCATGAGACAGCAAAGGCCCCTTGGTCTTATCCATCATGCAAGAAGTCCCGGTCCTTGCTACTGAGCTCTGTTCAATGCCAGAGCCTGAGACCCTGCCACCCCTCGCCCATCCTCCCCAGCTCCATGCATCCGCCCCACATCTGAGCTCTGCCCTGTTTTCTTAGCGGGTCCTGCCTCTCCCCAACGGGGCTGCTTGGCTGCAGGGGCCTCGTCCTAGCAGCCCCGCGGCTGGCAGAGGGACTTGTATGCATGCTGCCTGGAAGCCCGCCAGGAGCGTGGGTCATTCAGGCATGATCCGTGCCCATGCTGGGCTCTGATGCCACCTCCCTTCTGTGCAGTGAGAGCCCCAGGGTGGCTGGGAAGGTGCCAGGCAGCTCAGAAGGGCTCAGCGCATCTGGTCCTTCCCAGCCTGGCCCCGAGCGGGCTGGGAGCTGGGGCAGGAGGATATGCCTGGGAGCACACCGAGATAGCGACACATCACATCTGGGCAGGAAATCCACCCCAAATTCATCCGCCTCCACCCCAAATGCACCCGCGTACCACATCCACGCCAAGGCAGCACAGCCCTCCCCATCCACTAACACCCACTGACATCTAGCGGCCAGTCCGGCGCCAGCACAAGCCAGACCAGAGCCAGGACGTGTCCGTCTGGCCAACTCGGTCAGCGGGAGAGAAGACCCTGGGGTGTCTCATCCCCCTAACTGCCCAATCCCCTCTGCAGTGCAACCCACCCCGCTGTTCTCCCACGCGCAGTCTTCAAGCCCTGACCCCAGCACTGTCTGAGCATCCCTGCTCGGGGTCCTCCGGCCACAGCCCCTGTCCGGCTCGGACAGGGGCCCGGGGGGGAGCTGTGATCCCACCTTAGCTTTGCTCTCAGAAAGCAGCATCCAGCATGGGGCGGGGGCGGATCTCAGAGGGCCTTGCCCAGCTAAGTCAGCATCCTCCTACCAGGCACAGGTGGGGAAACTAAGGCACGGTGAGGCCGGACTCCCCAGAGGCCACAGACCCTGTCTGTAGCACCCACGGTTTTAAGGACACAAGGGCTAGGGGCAGACATTACACATAAACTGGTTTAAGTGATCAGGAACTGGTTTACGCCTGTAACAGAACAGATGTTCAGTGCACATAAACCAGTTTGAAAAGGGCTGAACCTGGTTTGAGATAAACTTGGTTGAATGTAGTATCAGGCTTAACTGATTTAAGCCAAACCAGTTTATGCAATGTCTGTCCCAGGGGGTCCCACTCCCACTTCACTGATTTTGGTCAAACTGGTTTATGCAATGTCTGTCCCAGGGGTCCCAATACCAACCCTTATGTGCTGGAGCTTTGTGATCATCACACCGCCGTTCCCCGGGCTCCTGGCCACCAGCCCCAGCCTCCTCTGCAAAGCTTCTGCACAGTCTCCCTCTCTGTTTCATGTCAGACGGGCCTTGATCAGGAGGATGCAAAGCCCCAGCCCAGTGCAAATACCGCTGTCACGGAGCCTGCCCCCAAGCCATACACGGTGCGTGGCAGAAGACAGCCCTGGGGCCTGGCTCGCCGGCTCCCATCAATCAGAAGGGCTTGCAGCAGGGAGCACGGCACGCGCGTGCGAGTATGGACGTGCAGGGCAAGCCCCTGGCACTCCTGGCGATGGAGGGCTCACCCGGCACAGCCTGCGCTAAGTGACGCACGGATCCTGCCAGGGCTGGACAGGGAATCGTTTCAGAGCTGGCAGCTCTGAGATGTCAAAGCCACAGCTGCAGCAAGACATTCGCCTGGAGCTAGAGAGGAGCCTGTGATCTCCGGGCATGGCTGGATCCTCCCAGCCAGAGCAAAAGGCCCCGCTGGCGTTTGTGCACTGGTCCCTGAAGCAGATGATTGCAAAGGGGCCGGGGCTGCGGCCAGCCCACGCCACCCGTGGCACCCAGAACCAGTGCAGGCCCACTGGGGAACTGGTTCCAGCTGCAGGACAGACCTCCAGCGCTGTGCCGCTGCAAGGTGCAGTGCCCAGCACCCCAGCCCAAGCTGCCGGCGCCAGCATGGAGACCTTTGTCTGGACCCTCTTCCTAAGCGTGCTGCCTAGACCGGCTCACGGTGTTCAGCCAAGGTGCCGTTGCGTGGATGCTCGGTCCCTTTGAGCATCAGCACGTGGATCCAAGCTCATTTCTGCCCAGAGATGAGTCCTGGGCTCTCCTGCCTCTGCTGAGGAATGACACTGGGGCAAGCCAGTACCCCCAGTGCCTCACTGCACCCTCTCACCCCCAGGGCAACAGCATCCCCAGACTGTGGGGGACAGTGCTGGGCCCCTGGGACCCACCGCTGCCTCCCATGGCAAAAGGGACCAGGCATGGGGGGGTCCTGTTCATCACCCGGGTCCTGCAGTCGTGCTACAGGAATGTGATATCCAGGGATTTCCAAGGGAACTGCTCTGTAAATTATGTCAAATTGAAACAGCAATTGTGATTTTTTAGATGGGGTGAGCGATGTCCGATACATCGGGCCGCAGCTGCAGGGAGAACCAGGGAGCCGGAGCCCCTCTGTGACCCTCCCTGATCACATGCGTGTGCAACACACTCATCAACTCCCCATGGGCATGCATTGGCCTGCCTGCAGGCCCCTGTGCACTGCAAATGAACACGCTTGCACACCCAGACACACAGCAGGCTCCCGGCCTCCCACGGCCACCTCCCCTGCCTCTGCCCAGAGGCTCCATCCCTGCAGCCTGTGCTCTGATTCAGCCCATTTTATAGCAAACCGCCCTCAGCAAGATGATCGCAGTGAGGACAGGATGGGTGCCAAAATCCAGCAAGGGTCAGTGATGGGGGTGACACGGCAAGTCCTATCCCCATCCAGCGCACGAAGGCGTCTACATGGAGCCACTTTGGGGGCTGGCAGATAGGACGGGGGGTCTCTTTGCTGTCCCTCCCCCTACCCCCAGCCCCAGGCGTGGGGATGGGAATAGCATGTTCCACCTCATCATCAGGAAATTTCCAGGCATTAAAATACAATCAGAGGGATATGGGAACCGCTCCATAAATTATGTCTAATTGAAACATCAATTATCATTTCTTATGATCCGCAGGCGGGGTGAGCAATGTCCGGTGTGCAAGGCTGCGGGTGCAGGGAGAACCAGGCAGCCAGAGCCCCTCTGCAACTCTCCTCCCCCCACAATCACACACGTGTGCAACACACGTGTCAATCCCCCACAGGCACACACTGACCTGCCTGCAGGCCCCTGTGCAGATGCAGGAACACATATGCACACCCAGACACGCACCTGGGCACACACAAGCACATGCATGGGCCTACAGAGACACACACATGCTGACACCCCAAGACCTCTCCCTACCCCAGGCTCATGGGACAGGGAGAGGTGGAGACCCAGGGGGCTCCTCCTTGGCTGGCCATAAACTGGAAGCATCTCTGTGGAGCTGTAACTCTTCACCCTCATTACATGTCATTGTTTAATTGGCTGGCAACAAAAATCCAGTTTTTGCTGGGTTATATACATCTCCCCTGTGCACATGCCCGTAATTACTGCAGTGTTGGCAATCTCTTTAATAGTGCCAATCAATCAAGGTATGTGTGTGTGTGTGTGTGTGTGTGTCTCCATACATTGTTGCTGGCATGGGTCTGTGCAGAGCTCTAGGCGTGTGCACACGTGTATATTCAGCAAGAGCACGTAGTGTGCAGGATGGCACGTCCCTGTGCTCCTCTGGCTGCATTTGTGTCTGCCTCTGCGCGTGCAATGCGCGGCAACATGCACATGTGACCTGCAGCACATCTGGGCGTGCCCACTGTTGTGAGCGTATAGGTGTCAGCATTCACAGCGCTGCATGTGCGTGTGCGCATGTGCCCACGAAGGGGCTTGCACTGTGCTCGGAGGTGAACTCCTGTCCCTTCCTGTGTGTAGCGCTGTGCATGTGAGTCCTTTCACATGCGTGTGCGGGAGCAGCCCCAGTGTGCATCTCACTCCCAGGTCCCGCTCTCAGATGCTGTCCCCTGTCGCTGGCTCCCTGTAGGACTGAACGGGCATTACCTCTTGGCCATCTCCCTGCCCCGGGCTGGGAGCTGACATTGCAGGGGTGAGCCCTCATCTCCCCTGCTCTCAGACTGCTGCTTTCAGGGTCTGGGTCTTTTTCCCAGCAGTCGGGGGCTCTGTGGGGGGATGCAGCCATTCCTGCGGGCACTGCTGGACTTGCCGTCCCTGGCACGGTTGTGAGCAGTTGCAGGGGGCTGTAGACCCAGTGCTCCAGGGGATCCTTCCCAATCCCGCATCCCCAAACCAGCTGAGCTCAGCCTGCCCTCCGCCCTTGTTCCCCACAAGCTGGCATTAGATCCCGGTTGCAATTACTGCAGGGTTTATTTATCTATTTCCAGGCTCCGTGGAGGTGGCCGGTGCACTCTTTTCTGAGAGGGGAAGCCGTTCCCTTGCAAGAGAGAGAGCCCGTCTGTAATTATCCGATAAGAAAGGTTCTGCAGAAGTAATCGATCCGTGGGAACTGGAGCGCTGCTGCGGGCAGAGATGACGTTAAAGGAATTATCCTCTCTCCTCTGCCACCCACCCCACGAGCTGCGGGAACTGGGACCCCAGGCCCAAGGCAAGAGGCCTCCAAGGATGTGGATGAGCCCACATCCTCCCAAAGCATCTGGGCTCCTTGCTCCGTAGCAGTGGAGCCTCTCCAGGGCTCGGCCCTGGTTGAAAGCCAGTGCCCGCGCCAGGGCCCAGGCCCTGGGGTAGCCCCCTCCAGCACGCCCACTCTGCAACACTCCATGCAGCAATGACCCTGGCCCCGTATTTGGGAACAGGACTAAGACATAGGGGGGTTGAGACAGACGATGCCTTGCGGACGGGTGCATGGGAGCACCTTTCTGCGGGTGCCTGTATTGTAATGGGTGTTTTTCCACTGGTGGGTTAAGGAGGTAATGAACAGTGACTAGAAGGTGTGTGTATATATATATGACCCTTATATAAATATAAAGACATATCTTTTTACAAAAAAAAATTTAAAAAAGCAAAAAAACCTTGGTTCTGCACTGCATCCCATGAGCAGCCGGCGACTTACGTTCCTCGTTAACGGGGGTGAGATGAGGGTGGCAGTGCTGCAGACACCCAGGTGGGTCCCCTACAGCCGTCCTCATCCCCACGGGCTCCTGCCTGGAGGCATAAGTGCAGGGGCCTGGGCACAGTCGGGCCGTGGCCGGGCGGAGGGGGACCAGGAGAACGAACCTTGGCACCAGACGGACACTGGCGTTGGCTGAAGCCAGCCTCCTCCCACCCCAAAGGGCTTGTCTTTGCCCCTCAGCTTGTGGGTGCAGCCAGGCAGGGCAAGGCTGGGCTGCTGCAGACCCTGCCAGGCTCAGCTCCACCCTTGCCATGTTGCAGCCATCCCGGGTGCAAACCCCGCGCCCAGCCCCATGGCCAAGCCGCCCCCGAAGCTGCATTTAAGGGACAGGCCTGTCTGCAAGGCTTTGCGCCAGCCCTCGTGATTTATGAAGTGTAATTCTCCCCCTCCTCAGCCCTGCTTCCACTTCCCCTTAGGCCTGTCAGATGTTTATCTCCCTCTTTTTTTCCCCGTCTTTTATCTGAGTCCTCCCTCTGGAGAGCCCGGGATGGGCGAGCTCGCAGCGCCGCGCGCCTGAAGGCCCTGACAGCTCCATTGATTTCCTCTCTCCGGCTGCATCATGCACAATCCCTAGCAGCAGATAGCCGGGCCCCCTGGCCCTCGGGCAGCCGCGAATAGAGCTGAGATGCTCCATCTCCTCCTTCTCCCCTGCGGGAAGACGGGCTCTGCAGCCAAACCGCCCTGCGCCCGCAGGAACACAGGTTTCATTCATCTCCTCCGCAGGGCCACATGTGGGAAGGGGCTGGGGGTCCCGGCAGGGGCTCAGGCTGAGCCTGACTTGGGGAGCAAAGATGTTATCCAGTGTCTCGGAGCAGGTCGGGGGTGGGAATGGGCAGAGTGCAGGGCTTTGCAGGGGACTCACGTCCCTCTAGCCCCGAGTGCTGGGGTCAGTCTGTGCTGGATGCCGCAGGCTCCTGGCCAGCTCCAGAGGCATCTGGCTGTTGCAGTGCCGTGGTCCAGGCCAAGGGGAGGTTGTGTTGCCAGGGTCCAATGTACCTGCCCCTGCCCAGCCCAGGACACATCGGTAGCTGGGTCCAGCATTTTGGGTGCTGCTGCCTGGGTTTGGGGGGAGGAAACTGGCTGCCTTGGCCTGGGCTCCCATCTCACCTCTCCACACATGCACACACACACACACTCCCATGCACCTCCCCCTGCACTCACACATGCACACACATACACCCCCATGCACACACATGTGCCCCTCTGCTCTCACACACACTCACATCCCCATTCACGCACACATCTCTCTGCACTCATATACACATACACACACTCCCATGCAAACACACACCTCTCTGCACTTACATACACACACTCACACCCCCATGCACACACACACCTGTCTGCACTCACATACACACACTCCCGTGCGCACACACACATCTCTGTACTCCCATGCACAACCCCCCCTCCCTGCACCCACACTCACACATGCACACGAGATGCCATGCCTCCTGCTTCTCCTCTCCATCCACCCCACTCCCCTCAGAGCCAAGGGCACCTGCTCCGGCCTGGACGCCTCTGGATTCGGACATTCCCGGACACCGAATTGGAGAGAGGGAGCTCGCCACAGCTCTCCGCCATGTGAACCCCTTGTCCCCTTGCCCAGAGGGTGCTGCCTTTCAGAGCAAGGCAGACGGGCGCCAGCAAACACCCCCCTGGCTGGCAATTCCTGACCCTGGACTCCCAGCCAAGCTAAGCCACATCCATGACCCAATTCTGCACCACTGCCTTTGGGAAATGGCCAGCTCCCCTCAAACGCCAGCTCTGCTGGAGTCCCCGCTTGTAGGCGACAGAGATGGGAATGCAGCCGCAGGAGACAGGGAGCTGTCTGGGCCGGTGCTGTCAGCGCAGGGGGACAGGTGCTAGCTTCTCCCAGGAAGACACCTGGGAGGAAAGGGAAGGACTTTGCAGGAGTTGTAGAAGCTGAGGCAAAAGCTCTCTCTTGTGGCCAAACATTTCCATTACAGCTGTAACGGGGACAGATTTATTTATTTTTTTTAATGGAAAATTTTTTCGTGTCCCAAGTCAAATCAGTTCAAAATCCATGTGAATCATTCAAGAACCATGTGTGGCCCTGCTACTGGCAAGCATTCTCCACCCCCAGCCTGGGGCTTCAGATACTTCCAAATCCTTTGGTGGGCATCCTGTGCACAGGCCCCAGCCTAACAGAGGGTCGGCCCCCCTCCCTTATTTCCTCCCCCCGGGCTCTCCCTCCCTGCCCCAGCCTTTTAAATTGTCCGGTGTCTGTACCAGGGCCCCCTGCTCAGCGTTTGTACAGTGCCTAGCACAACACAGACATATCCCCAGGTGCCCCCAGGCACCACCAGTTTATTATTTAATAACAGCATATTGGCAGCTATAACTATAAATAATCCGTTCCAACGTATTGACCTGTTGTTAAAACTGACACACTTTGTTCTTCAGATGTTCCTGCCATCCACAAGTTGAGCCCCTTCCCAGCCCCTGTGGGAAGTATCATCACCCCATTGTACAGACAGGAACACTGAGGCAGAAAAGAAGGGTGCTTTGAGCTGCTTCCAGTGATGCAAGCAGTGACTGAGGAATGGCTTCGAGCCAGGAGAGAGGTAGTTAGTTGTATTTGTCTGCTGTCAGGCAGCAGGCAAGGTAGATTTGTACCATATATACACTCAATCAGAGGTGTATAGGGTTAGCTTTTGTAAACAGAGAGCATAGCAAAGCCCTCTGCTTAGGAAACTTTATGCAATGCGGCTCTGATGCCCTTAGTCTATAAGGTGCAAATCTACCCTGGCTTCCAACCATGACTTTCCAACCACGTGTGGGTCTTTCCTCGCTGTGTCTCAGCGCTGGGACACATTGACAGGTGCTGTGCAAGCCAGCAAGTGCAACACAATGTTCCTGGAGAGCAGAAATAACCTCACCCCTCAATAGGGTTACCAACTTGATTTGAGTCTATTCCAGGAGGTTTCATCCCATGACATAATGACATTAATTAGCCATTGGGCACGTCTACATGAGACACTAATGGAGCAGTAGCCTAATAACATGGTGCAGCAGTGTGCAGGGCGAAACCCATGCTAATAAGCTACTGGGCCAGTATTAGGCTACTATGCAGTTAGTGTCCATAAAAACCCATGGGCCAGCAGCACCAGTTACTGTGCATTGGTTATGCAAGTACTAAACTTCCTGCACCATAACTATGGCAGACAAGGTTCTTTGGGTAGATGTGATCTCTTCTATTAGACCCACTAAATAGTTGAGGAAATTGTTCTTTGCAAGCTTTCAGGCACAAACGCTCTTCTTCGGCCATAGAGAGAGTCTGCTGGTGTTTGTGGGCTCTCCTAGTTACCACCTATAACTATGGCGTGTTAATGACAGTGTAGACATGCCCATTACATGAGTATTTTAAAAGCCCACTGCACAACGGTACAAATCGGAGTCAACATTGAAGATTTATTTTAATGAATGCCCTAGCATGGATCTCCCTGGTGACTCTCAGCCGCCTCCTGGAGATTCAGCTCTCACTCCTGGAGACTCCAGGGTTGGCAACTCTACCCCTAAAGGGGCCTGGGGTGCAGGGCAGCACCAGCAAAACCAGCCTCAAGGCCAACAGCAATGCCACCCCTGTCCGGCTAGGACGGGCTCCCACTTCCTCCTCTGCCTTTCTTCATCGCTGGGAACTGCCATGCTCATCACCAGGGATCCTGGTTTTCTCTGATAAAAAAACCTCCAATCTTCGATTTAAAAAAAATAACCCCAAACCTACCTCTTTCCATGATTAAAAATTAAACACCATTATGTATATATAGAGAAATATCTATATAGCTGTAACTATATATATCTATATTTATATATATCTACATACCTATATCTACAGATATAGCTATATATATATATACATATCTGTATATATAGATATATTTATAGGTATCTACATATCTATATAGATATAACTATGTATATCTATATTTATAGATATACATCTATAAAGAGAAGGTTGGATGGGCATCTGGCTGGGATTATCTGAACCCAGCACTTTCCTGCCTATGTGGGGGGTCATCTATTGAGGTCCCTTCCAACCCTAACATCTACGAATCTATGAAATCTATAAATATAGAGCTATATTAGGGGGGTTTCATTTTAATCACGGAAAGATGTGCATTTGACGTTGCTTTTCTTAAACCGAAAATTGGGGGCATTATTAATCAGACAACCCCAGCACGCCCCTCCACCTCCCGCCTTTCCCTGGGCTCCCCAAGCCCCACCTAGGACCCGCCAGTGCGCAGGCGCAGGGCTAAGAACGCCTTCCCGCGCCACGTGTCCCTTGGCGGCGCCCGTAGCGGCCTCCGGGCGAGTTAAGTGCCCGGATGCGGAAGTACGTGCTCTCTTCTACCATCTACGCTGCGGCTGCTCGTGTGAGTGCCGGTGGGAGCACGGGGCGTATCCACCGGCATCCTCGGTGGGGATGAACCGTGGAGCTGGAGGAGGGGGCGGAGGACGTGGGGCGGGCGGCGGGGAGCCGGGCGGGAGCCCTATGGAGTGGCGGCTGGAAGCGGGAGGATAGTTTGGGGGCTCGAAACACACTCCCCCCTCCCCTGGTGACGCCATCTTGGTTTCTCTTCCCCAGCAGGTCACAGCCGCCCGGAGCCCGGCCTTTCACCATGGTAACTAGTTGGGCTGGTGGGTGTCTCACGGGGGGGGGTCATGGGGTGCGCAGTGTGGGGACCACTTCCGGGTCAGGGAGTGCTGGGGTCCTGTCTGGGCATCTAGGGCCATAGAGACGTGGGAGCTGCAGGGGTCTTCTGCACGTGGGTAACAAGCGTGGAAAGCAGCCTTTCGATGGGGGGTCCTGGGCTGTAGGGTGGCCAGGAGTGGAGGGCAGTTACTGTCTTGGGGGGGCTCTTTTGTCTCGAGGAGGAACAGGTCCTGAGCACTTTTCTTCTTCACTTTCAGCCTCGTAAAATTGAAGAGATCAAAGACTTCCTGCTGACAGCCAGGAGGAAAGACGCCAAGTGTGAGTGATGCTGCAGCCCTCGAAAGGACTTGCCCCAGCAGAGGCTGTGGGGAATGAGTGCATTCCCCTGCCACCCTTGTGGGATGGCCCCCAAGGGTGCTGGCTTCAGTGTCTGGCAGGAGCCCCGGCTTTCAGGGTTTGGCCTGAATGGCGCTGCTCTGCCCACGTACAACTGCGTGGTTGCCACCCACGTGTGCAGTGCTGGCCGGGACTGCTGCACTTACACAGCAGGAGTTGTATGGAGCATCCCGTTGGCTGACAAATAGCTCCGTCCTGGTCCCAGGGGGGGAACTCAACCCTGATTTGGGTGTGAGTGTGGTTCTGTGCCTGATTTGGGTGTGAGTGTGGTTCTGTGCCAGCCCCACGTGAATGAGCCCTGGGGCATTTCTGGTGTGAGTGTG
>NW_017728991.1:1783906-1787337 GCF_001723915.1 Gavialis gangeticus | reverse complement strand
GAAGGAGTGGGGCAGGGGCTGCCCAGCCAGGGCAGTGAATGGGACCCCGGGGCACAGAACAGGACAGAGCAGTGAACAGCTGGTCCAGGGGGTGCAGGAGGGTAGGGAGCAGGGGGCCAACTCCTTGCTGATGCACACCCCCCCAGGTGAGGCATGGTGGGCATGTGCCCCTCTGGATTTGTGTGTGGGGCGATAGCACATATAGCGAAGAGATGCTGCTCCCGTATGCTCCACATAGTGATTTCATAGCAGGTCAGTTGTAAGCTCGACTGCTCGGCCTTGTCAGCAAGCTGAGAGTGCGAGTCGAGCCCGCCGCTTGCAGTGGTCTGGCTCGGATACGGCCCTCCAGGCTAACCCAAATGCTTGTTTGAAGGAGAGCCGGAGGGCTGCGAGCTCTTTGCCGAAGACACGTGTAGCCTTTAGGATGTGCGCTCGTAAAAGCAGAGTTGCTTTTATCATGTTGTTCACTTGCAGGAATCAATGCCAACAGTGTGGTGTGATTGCTGCTGCTTTCTGGTTTGGGGTTAGGCAGATAGCGAAGCATAAAAGTAATTCACAAATGTGGCTTTACCTTCCATCAAAGCTTTAAATATTGCAGGCAGGGTTTGGATTTTTTAACTGCTAACTCGATTGTACTTTGCCTGAATTTGCTGCCTTGAGTGCCACCTGTAGCTGTAAGACTATTGTAATTGGAGAAAATTTACATTTCTCCTTGTCTTACATGTGTCCAGTGCTGTGAGTGTTGTGCATCTTGGCGTAGTCAGAGGAGGGAAATGTCTTAATAGGAAGATGTAGTGTGTTTGTACCACCACTGGTGCTGGGTAGGGGGTGGGCATAGTACTTGAAATGCCTTCAAAGCTGACAGTATCTTTTGGGGGGAAAAAAGCACATCTTTGCTTTCAGCCCATTCTGGGTTTTCTGAAGCTCCACCAGACTACTGAATGGCTTGGACCATCCAGGCTCCCAGGCAGGAAGCGGAGATCTGCCGTGGTCTGAAGGAGCAATCTAGCTAAGCTGGTCACAATGTAGATTTAAAGCATCCCCCATGTCCTTGCAGGGCTCCAGGGGCCGCATGTAAAACATGCTTAAAGCTCCAGCGTTATTATTGATGTGCAGGGGAGCTCGTAACAGTAAATACGCCTTCCCAACCCAGTTGTCGTCCTCCACTGGGATTTGTGGCATCATAAATTGTGGCTGTTTGTTAGTGTAAGTTTGGCGTTGAAGAGAAAATTGCCTGAAATATATGGCTGTTGTTTCAGTGCAAGCCTCTTGTGGGTAAGCCCAGCGAGTGGCTTTGGCTGCAGCCTTTGCTGTCAGCAGGTGTCTTTGTGGTGCAGTGGGGTAGGGTCATAAGGGTGAGATGGGGTTTAAATTCTGATGTGCCCTAGTACATAGATCGTAGAAATTAAGAGCTGGAAGGGACCTCAAAAGATTGTCAAGTCCACCCCCTCTGCTCTGGACAGGAATACTGCTGAATTCAGATGATCTCAGCAAGGTGTCTGTCCAGTCTCTGAAGACTTCCAAGGTTGGGGACTTTGTCACCGCCTTGGGAAGTCTAGTCCAGATTCTGGTCACTCTTACTGTAACAAAGTTCTGCCATCCAACTTGAACCATATTCTAGCAGTTTATGGCCATTGCTCCTTGTCCTCCCCTGGGGCGCCGTAGTGAGCAGTTTTTCTCCCAGCTCCCAATATTCACCCCTTACATACAGTATTACTGTATGTAATTACACCACTTACATACTTTGTATTACTTACAGACAACCACCAAGTCCTCCCTCAGTCTCGTCTTCCCCAGGCTGAACAATCCCAGATCCCTTCTTAATCTTTCTTCATAAAGTTTGTCCTCCAGGCCCTTAATCAGTCTTGTGGCCCTTCTCTGTACCCTTTCAAGGTTCTCCAAGTCTTTTCTGAAGTGTGGCACTCAGAACTGGTCACAGTACTCCAGCTGGGGTATCACTTCCTTGCCCCTGAATGATGGGCAGGGGAGGCCTGGTTAAAGGCCGCCTCAGAGTGTGTGCGCATGTCACCCCAGTGATGCCAACCTCCAATTTCTTCTCACTACAGCTGTCAAGATCAAGAAGAATAAGGACAATGTGAAGTTCAAGGTGCGTTGCAGCCGGTACCTGTACACCCTGGTTATCACAGACAAAGAGAAGGCTGAGAAGCTCAAGCAGTCCCTGCCCCCAGGTAACTAAGGCTGAGGGAGTACCATACTCTTAAGAGGAGAATGTGGTAAGGGGTTTCCTCTGTGGCAGCTGAATCAAGGGTGTTTTTCAGTGAGGCTCTGGAGGACTTTGCTGGGGCTGGGGAGAATATGGCTTGAAGCTCTCCGTGAACAATGCTAGCACTTTCCTGGGCTGATGAAATTGCCCAGGAGCCTGGGTGGGCTGTGAGGCAGTGTTAGTGTGGAGCTTGTAACGGGTGGCTTCTTAGTCACTCCCCTGCTCTTATGCATCCATAGGTTGTGAGCATTCAAAGCACTCCCGGTCATGAAGTGTTCCCTGCCATGGTCTGTTCTCCTAGCTGCTTACTGCTGCATCATCCGGTATCCCTGACACCCTGTGAACCTGCTGCTCCAGCCCATCTCCTTCCTGGACAGTTGTCCAGGGCAAAGAGCTATGGGTCTGCAGTTAGCCAAAGAGCAGTGCTGTTGGGGGTGTCCTGGTCATGGCATCGTAGAAAAGCAGGTCTGGCAGGGCAGGGCACTGAAGAGACTATTTTATCTGGGTCCTTGCTTGGGGCAGGAGCAACCAGCATCAAACTGATCTTGAAGACCTGGGACCCTGTGTGCAGCTAGAAGCAGTACACTGAGCTGCAACCTTGCCCAGTAGGGAGCAGCAGCCTCCCCTTCCCTCTTGGAAGGAAGGAGGTCTCAAAATGATGGAGCAGGATTTGAGGAGAGGGGTGATTTCCTTCTTGACCCAGCCTGTCCTGCCCTGAGATGTTGCTTAGCAGTGGAGCTGTAGAGAGCATTGAAATACCCTTGGCTTGACAACAGGATCAGCATTGAGTGTCACAGGCCTGGGGCTGCACATTGGGCAGGGGGCAGTACGTAGACCTGTCTGTTATGGCCAGGGAGCAGAGATGGATGTGCAGTGCCCTGGAGCCAGTGCTGCTGCATTGAATGCTATTTGTGGGTGTGCATCTGCAGTCTTTGTGACCCTGAAGTCTTGAGAAGACGGAGAAACCAGCTCCTGTCCTCGCTCTGGACTGCTAATAGCCTCAGTAGCTTGCCTCCAGGGTGCAGGGTACTGTTCCTTTCACAGCCATCCAGGCAGCAGTAATGAGAGCTGAATTTGTCCCTTGAGTGTCTCACCCTTTCCCTCTCCTCCTCTGCAGGTCTGGCTGTGAAGGAGCTGAAGTGAACTGAATGCGCCCGCCCTTTTCATATGTATTAATAAATAAAAAAAAAAAAAAAAAAAAAAAAAA
>NW_017728991.1:1778008-1783743 GCF_001723915.1 Gavialis gangeticus | reverse complement strand
AAAAAAAAAAAAAAAAAAAAAAAAAAAAAGCAAACTCTTCTTGCATGTCAGGCTGGTCTTTCCTGCCAGGTGCCTGCACCATAGCTATACTCCTGTCTTCTACCCTGCTACCCATGGCACGGCACACTGGCTCCCTGGAGTCTTCCTGGCCTGCGGTTCTGCAAAGTGGCAGCAGCAGTGGAAGAGCTGGTATTGCAGGGCTGCTGACCCAAGAGGCATTGGTGAGACTGGTGTGGCCCCTCTCTCCAGTCAGATGATGTTCTCATCTGCTGCCCTGTGTCCTGGGACTTGCTGTTCAGTAGAGCAGTGGTCTCCAAAGTGGGGTGCGCAAGATGATCCATTAGGGTGCGGGAAGAAAATATTAGAACTACTATTTATACATATAAATTTTATATGAATATACATATATTGGGGGTGTATGCTCAAAAATTTTTTACTGATAGGGGTGCACGATCAAAAAAGTTTAGAGACCACTGCAATAGAGCATCCTAGTATGCCTAGCTTCTGCATCCTAGCTGGCAGGTGTGATGGAAACATAGGAATGGGGGGGAAGGTAGTTGAGCTACTGACTTGGGTTCTGCTAGGACTAGTTACACTCCCTCCTAGTCAGATTGCATCTTTACTAGCCACAGGCTCTGCATGCCTGTGTGGGGGGGAGGGAAGCGTGGCTGCCCAGGCCCCTACCATAGGTCAGTGGGAAGCATATGGCAGGCCTCTGGCCTGGCCATACAGCATTAAGGTGCCAGCCTGTAAGCTAGGTGCTGCTGCAGCAGTGCTTCAGTAGTCCCAGTTGTCTCGCCCATTTGGAGGCTAAGTACTCCTTAGAAAGCAGCATGTAGAGGACCTACAGCTCTCCGTGAAACTCAAGCCAAGGTCCTTCTGCATCACAGGCAACATTGAGCCTTAACAGGGCACTAAGCACAGAGACAAAGCCTGCAGACCCACTTACCCTGTACCTAGCTCTGTCTTAGAGCTGCAATCCTGCTTTTGGCAGTGAGAGGTGGATCTGAACAGGAGGAGCATCTGGGCACAGTCCTGCCCACCTGCCTCATCCAGACAGCCAATCTCAACATCCCTGTACAGCTGATGGCATGGCCAAGTAATGGAAGTGTCTGGGACTGGGAAGCAGAAAGCCAGCGAGAGCAAGGTGAGCAGGGATTTTCAGGGTCACAACTCAGCAGGGTGCTTCCAGTCCCCTGCTAAGCAAAGTTTAGAAAAAGAAAGCAGATATGCTAGCAAGGTCTGTGTTGAGGGTCTTTTAAACAAAGGTCCTATAAGTAGTAGCACCCACCCTGGGCTGAGCCCCACCTCTCATGGAGGGAGTACAAACATGTCCACGTTCAGCCAGCAAAGCCTCTTCATCTGTGCTGGTCTGTTTCCAGGCAAATGGGCAATGGAGCCAAGTCAAATAGCTCTGCTGCCCTGGAGAGTCCCCTGCAGCAGTGAAGTAGCTGTGCCACGCTGGTACTAGGTTTGCTCAAGCCACCGAACCTTGTGTAATGTGATCTACAGGTCAGCTTTGAGCTTCTCATCTGTCCCACCCACATGCTGCCTTGCAGCAAGGAGGATTGCAGGGTGCTTATCACAGCCAGTGCTGCAGCTGCTGGGGCTTGGACATCGTTCCTGGCCTGGAATCAGCTGGGCATCAATTGGCACCACTGGGCAAACCCTGTGTGCAGCACACAAGCGTACATGGCAGTAATGCACATAAATTAATAGCACACAACTGGGGCAGGTAATGGAGAGCTGTGCTTTCCTCTTAACAGCCCTGGTGCAAGAGTTGGGTGCATCCATGTCTGCAGAGGCCTGGCTATATCCTTCCCTACTCACAGCACATAATTAACCAGCACAGGCTGGTTTGAGAGGCCCTAAACAGGTGTGTTTCAAAGAGCAGCAAGCGAGCACGAGGGGCATGCATGCACCTGCTAGGGGCAGAAGGAGCAGAGCTCTGCCATTAGGCCTTTCTGTCCTGCTTGGCTGTTTGCTAAGTACAGAAGCTGCATCTAGATGACTGGCACAAATCGAGTGCAGATCTCATGCTGTCCCAAGCTTCTGCTCAACCTCTGCGCTAAATCTGTACGCAAGTAAAAGTCTTCTGAAAGCTTTCCTCTGTAAAGGCTGGGAGCTTTCCCAAAGAGGGCAGGGATGGGATCATTCTTTTCCTGGAAGATTTTTGTAGTGGAACAATTGCAAACCACCCCTACCCCAAAACCGGTGGCCTTTCCCCAGCTTGGATATGGACCCAGCTCCCTGCATCTCCAGCTGGAGGGGTGGGTATTAATCATGTGTGCTTGAAAGGGGAGCTATAAAGAAGCAACTCCATGAGGGAGACCAGTATTTCATGAAGGATTTACAGTGACACTAAACCACTAGAGAAGCGTCCGTCTGGTGAGCCCCTGAGAAATGATGCATGGGACGTCGTTACAGTCACTATGCAAATGCAATGCGCTGTTTGAAATAGCCTAGCCCAGGGGATGCTGCTCATCAGGGTCCCTCAATGAACCATCTCGTTAGACCGCACTGGGGGAGCAGGGGCCCTTCGGCTGGGCTGGCGCTGGCCTGCCTTCCACTGGCAGCTTTGAAGGATGGTGTTGTGGCACCGCTGATTCATTACATCAGCCCCGAGGCCATGACATCATGCGGTAAAAGCTGGGAATTTACGGGCTCTGTTAGGCAGTGGCGCAGGAAGCAATAAAAGCTGTGCAAGGCTCCGTGGTCCCCTGTGATTCATAGAGGAGGGGAAGGGGAAAGAGTTATGGGTCTGGGTTGGTTTCCTGGGAGCCGTTACAGGCTCGTTCCTGCCTGGGGGTTCTGGAGATCTTGGCCTCGCTCTGCAAACTTGCTGTGGGCCCAAGTTGCTTGAGCATCAACTCTTCCTTAAGTCCCAGCTCCTCTCCATGGGGCTATGTCCCTTCCAGGATGAGGGACAGGTGGCCTCCTATGGGGGCAGCACCTTGGCATGGTCAGCAGCAGGCGGTGGTGCGGCTGTCTTAAGTGGTGCCCTGGGGTTTTCTTACCTGGGTGAATGTCAGGTTGCAGGAAGAGGTTGAGATGTGACCCTATCGGTCAACAAACTGGAACTGGGTTGGATGGGGGGAGTGCTCAAAGTGTGTGCTCAGCGGGGAGACCCGCACGCAGCTGGGACATGGAGATGCAGTGGGGATCCCTGGCTATCCCCTGCGCTCTCAGTCCTGCGGTGCATAGAGGGGGATGTCTGCTTTTTTTCCACCCAGCTCCAGCCTCAGCTTTGGAGGAACAGGTGCTGCCTGGGGTGAAGCAGAGACAGTCTCTTCTAGCTCAAAGGCCTCCTGCAAAGCCATCCTACCTTGTGCCAAGCATGCAGCAGATGAGGGTCTGTCCCCTTAACTCTGCCCCTCTGACATGCATGACCCAAATGTTGCTTGTCATCCTTGAGCTGAACCAAAAACATGTCCTCTCCCAGTTCACTCCTCTCCCCTCGCTTCAAGGCCTGGTGCTCTAGCCACGGGGACTCTAGTCTGCAGCACCTTTTGGCCTGGTATCTGGAGCCAGTCTTTATCCTTTGGGCATGGTGTTACCTGGGGGACCCGGGGTGACTAAGCCTCCAGCCAAGCTGTTGGCAATAAGCCTGCAGCAAAGCACGTGCTTAAACCCACATCTGCAGCTGTCGCTCTAGCCAGCGAGCCAGCCCTCCCTTGTCGGGGTCTGCATCCTGCTGCGCACCCTGGGCTTTGAGCTCTGCGGATGAGCAGGGCATCACAAGCTGCAGCGGCTCCCAGCCTGGCAGGCCTCATCGGGGTGGAATTCCCCCTCCCCGAATGCCAGGATCCTGGGACCCCTTGCATGCGGTGGCTGAGCCTGGGCAGGACAATAAGGAGCTGGCTGGGTCCGATTTCACTCCTTTGCTGTATCATTGCCCTCACAGAAGACGTGTCCTTTGTTTAATCAGCCAGTCGCCTAATCAGTCCCATTCGGATCTGCAGTCTGAGGCCTTCCCCCAGGAGGGCGTTAGGTAAGTGTCCGCTGGCAGAGGACAGGATAGCAGGGAGCTCTGTCAACTGGCCAGGGGAAGCGAAGCCCCCTGCCTCTCCAGCTCCTGCTGGGTTCACACGACTTCCAGGACTAGCTGCTCCCTTGGAGAGCTGGGGGTCTGGGGGGGACTGCCCCTGCCCTAGCCTGCTCTGCAGAGCCCAGCCAGCCAGGTCAGGAGCAGGGTGTCCCTGCCCCGCGTAGCTGGAAGCTACCCCATCTGACCCTCCCGAGACAAGCTGAGGCAGAGCTTAGGAAGAGGAACTTGCTGCTGTCTGTGCACCAAGCCCGTTGGAGCAGGGGCCGAGGGCTGTGAGGCCAGACACCAGCACCGCACAGCCCACGGACGCCCTGCCCCAAGGGACCATGCAGCCAGAAAGGGGGTCTCATGGACTCCGCAGCTGTCAGTGTGGGGGAAGACTGCATCAGGGGTCCACCTGGGCAACTTCCTGCAGGAAATGCCTCTTTCCTCCTTTTTAACCCCACTTGCTCCTTGCTACAAGGCAGCATGTGGAGTTAAAAAGGTGGGGTGGGGGAGGGTGTGAGGGTCTCCACCCCCAGCATAGAAAGCAAACCCAGTGCACTTCCTCTTTCCCACATGTGCCTGTTAGTCATGGTAGCAGCAGCCTGCGGAAGCTTGGAGCAGCCTGACTCGTTTCCTCCTGCCCCACAAGGTCCGTGTCCCAGCTCCGGGTTGTCGTGGCCCCAGGAGTGCTTATCTGGCCTTGCAGCCTCCAGGCGTGTCTCCGTGCTACCTGCCTGGCCAGGCTAAGTGACTTGCCCAGGGCCACACAGAGCATCAGTGGTACAGCAGGGCTGTAAATGCAGGTCTCTCTGCTCCCAGGCTCAGCTCCTGGATCTTCCACCACAGACTCAGCTTCAGGGACAGCCTGGCCTGCCTCTCCCTGCAGTCCTCTGTGTTCCCAAGGACAGGCTGGGCTTCCCGGGGTTCACATCCTTCTAGCTGGCAGGCACAAGGAGTAGAAGCAGGCCCCGTCTGTTACCAGCTTGCAAGCTGCTGGGACGATGGAGGGGCTTCCAGATCATTTCTCACATCCCGTGCCAGCCTGAAGACAGAAGGGTCCGGGGGAGGGATAAGAAACAGCCTCTCATGGCAGCCGTCCGGCCCGCTGCCATCAGCGGGGCCCTGAGCTTGAAGGGCGCAGCTGGGCGGAGAAGGACGGCTCCGAGCTGCACGCGGAAACCCAGCAGAAGCTGGGTGGCATCAGGCAGCGGGTCTGGCTCCACGGAGGATGTGGCGCAGGATGCGCCGGGGAGGGGTAGGTCTCTGGGTTAATCACGGATGCACAGTGCTGCACTGCGCAGACAGGGATGCCGTGGTCCAGGACGGCACGGGCACTTTCTCTCGGTTGCACGGCAGCTCAGGAAGGGATCCAGAAGTCCTGGCCTGTCTGCCAGGTCTGCACCCCTGCCTAGTGCCTTGCAAATGAGGCATTGCACCCGGCCTGGGGGTGGGTGCCAGCCATGGCCAGGCCAGGAGGGTGGGGTGCGGTGGGCAGCCCCCAGGCCAGGCCTTGTAACACTGGAAGGGCACGATCCCGGCAGAGCCTGCACACAGCACATGAACCTGCCTGTTATAGCCCCTACAGAACCTGCCGGGAGAAGGGGGCTGGGCAGGAATAGCCCCTCTGGAGCCCAGGGGGATGAAGGGGGCCAGGTGGGCACGGTGCCCTCTGCAGCTGCCAGGCGCTGGCCCCTATAGAGCC
>NW_017728991.1:1762051-1777532 GCF_001723915.1 Gavialis gangeticus | reverse complement strand
GCGGCTCCCCTCCCCCGGCCCGGCGAGCACCCCGGGAGAGGCAGGCGCTTGCCCGGCTCCCGCCCGCCCCGGGGAAGCCTGGGCAGATGGGGGCCGGCGGGGCCCGGCGGCCTGCGTCGCGCGGGAGAGGAGCTGAGGGTTAGGGGCTGCCCGCGGAGCCGTTACTGTGGGGTAACGTCCCGATCCTCACCACTTCCCCCGGCTCCTCGTCCCGCCCTGCCCGGCGCTGCCGGAGGGGGTTGCGCTGGGAGAGCCGGGATGGCGACCTCGCGCCGGTGCGGGGGGCACGGGGGCTGCACGCGCCGGGCGGTGGAGGTTGCGGGAGAGCGGCTCCTTCCCGGGCCGGGGGCACGGAGCACCCGTGACGCAATCCTCTCCCCAAGTCCGCCCGGCTTGGTGCCCTCCACCCCAGAAGCAGCCGCATGCCCCTAGCGCAGCCTGGGGGATGCAGAGCCGGCTGGCAGCCGCAGACAGAATCAGTCCTTCTTCGCTCTCCCCTACGCAGGCTAGGAAGCATCTCTCTGGCCCCCGTGCCCTGCCCTTTGTGGTGCCCGTGGCACCGGCTTGGGGTCAACTCATTCGGCTTTTATCTGCCTTCGGTGTTGCCTGATAGGGCTGGGAGGAAGGAAACCCTGAAACAATTGGCCACAAAAAGCTTTCTGCGCGGCGGGTTGATCATCTTTGCTGGGGCCGGAGCCCGCCGTGGGGTTGGTGGTGCCCTCACTTCCCGGGCAGCTTTTTTCCCCACCTGTGCCACAGCCCCGCCGAAATGCGGCCACCTCTGGGCTGGTACGGAGCAACTGGAAGCAGAGGGAGTGGGACGAGCCTGGGGCCTGGTGTGTCCTTAGGGCCCCTCCGCTCTCCCCCAGTGCCCCCCAGCAGCAGGAGTCCATCCGGCCCTTGCCCCATCTAAGTCTCTACCCGGGGCAGAGGTCTCGGCCCTCCCCACTGCGCCTCCGGGGCTGTCTGAGCTCCCCAAATGGCGGAGCTGTCAGTCTCCGTGCTTAATCGTCTGCCGTGGGCCCTGGGGATGGGGGTCCTGGAGGCACTAACGAGCCTGTCTCCATGTTAGCCACAGCCCAACTTGCCCCCTCTCTGCCCCGCCAGCCGCCGAGGCCAGGCAGGTCCCGCCCAGGGGCTTGGGACAGGCAGCCGAACCCCCGGGGTTTCCTCCTTGCACATGCGCTGGACCCTGCGGTCACTGCTGCCCGCTGAGGCACCATGGCTTCGCTTTCGCACCCCCACCCACACCGCCTGGAGAGACCCCGCTTGCCGACAGCTGCCCCTCGTGCCCGGGGTGTGAGTCCCGTCACATGGGGGGCACCCGGGCTGGCGCCGCGGTGGGAGAGGGGAGCACGGGGCCCGCGGCCGTGGGGACAAAGGGGGCTTTATTGCAGTGGGGCAGCGGGCGGCTTCCTCCTCAGAGCCCTGCTGCCGGGGCCAGGGGCAAGGTACGTGACTCCCGCTGGGTTCGGCTGATCTCCTCCTCTCGCCCTTTGGTACTGCGCAGTCAGCACTCTCCTGTCCCCATCAGGGCAATAAAGGCTGGGATTGACCCTGGCAATGGGAAGTGCAAGCAAATGTCGGGAAGGAGCTGGCCCTCTGAGTCACCCTCAGCAGGCAGTCAGGCTCCCAGCCCGCAGGACCAAGGTGTTGCTGAGCCGGGTGCTCTTGGGGCACCTGGGGCTCAGGTGGGACCCCTTTGCGGTGCGAGAGCTGCAGCAGAGCAGGGAGGGGGTGCAGGAGCCTCGTACCCGCTGGTCCTGCCCGGCTCACTCATGCGTCGTCTTCGTGAGCGACGGTGCCCAGCGCCCGGGGCTCTCACCGCACTCTCTTCACCAAGGCACGCCGTGCTGCAAAGGTGGTTGGGGAATAGAGGGGCCCTGTTGTTGCAGATGCAAATCAGTGCCCTCCCTGCAGCCGGCCAGGGCGCTGCAATGGCCCCGGGCTCATTAGGATCTCCTCCCAGCAGTGGGTGGCCTGGGGCTCGTGCCATCCTGGGCTCTGCATTGTCTCTGCTCAGAGCCCCTTGGCCCTGCCTGCTCTGGGTGCAGGGCCCGCTGGTCCTCCTTCCCTGGCACGGATGGAGAGGAGGGCGCTGGGCTGCCTGTAGCCCTGCCAGGCCCTACCATTTTGGGGTCCGCCGCCAAGGGCTTGCCCCCGGGAGCCCAGATCGCTGCAGTCCCAGCCCACACCTCAGCACTGACTCGGGCCTCTCTTCCCGCACAGTCGCTGCTGTTCCTGGGCCTGGTGGCAGCCATCTGCCTCGGCCTTAACCTCCTCTTCCTCACCATCTACCTGATCTGCCTGTGCTGCTGCAAGAGGGGCGAGGGCACTGAGACCAAGCAACCCAGCTCCTGCTGCGTCACCTGGACTGCTGTCATCGCCGGCCTCATCTGCTGGTGAGTGCCCAGCCTGGACCGGGGCGTGGGAGCTGGGTGGATGTGGGGGTCGACCTGCTTCAAGGGGGCAGCGTGTGACTCGGGATGGCACTGCTTTGTACGCATGCACCTGCACTTGTGCACCCAGAGGTTTCACAACTGTCACTCACCTCGTGACAGTCGTGGGCTTGCAGGCTGCTTTGCTACAGAGGAATTGCTTTGCTCTTCCGTGGGGGCACGGCACCCTGCCTCGGATCTCTCTGATGCGTCTTGACCACCCGTGCGGCGGCAGGACCCGGTCCCCTGCTTCGCCTGCGTTAGGTTTGGGTGTTCTGCCACGCGGTCGTGCCGGGCTTGACTGTGTAGACGTCCTGCGAGCTTAGACCAGTGATTCTCAACCAGGAGCTTTAGATCCTTGCAAGGGTACCACAAGACAGTGCCAGCATGGTTCACGAGACAAACCCGGAGGTTTCAAACAGGAGCCCATAGTGGTAGGAACGCACCGCCCGGTTGTGGTCTTTGCATGGAAGAATCACTGTAGTCATCTCCCATAGTCAAAAAACGAAGGAAAGTTAAGAGCTCGCATTTTCCAAGGGGCGTCTCGAGTCTAAAGTGGTTGAGAACCACTGGCTTGGACAAAAGGAATCAAAACTCATGGAAGAGGTGATATCTTTTATTAGACTAGCTAGATATTTGCAAACACATTCTTTTAGTTATGTACAAGCTTTCGGGCACGCTCGCCCTTCATCAGGCATGGGAGAGAGCAGAGATTGCAAAAGTTCTCCTAGGTAGAAATGAAATGGGTTTGTCTGGGATGGTTTGGACAGGACTGACCCTGCCTCGGGCAGAGGGTTGGACTAGATGTGACCCCCACTTCCAGCCCCGCTGCCCTAGGAGCCTGTGTAAATAAGAAGCAAGCGCAAGCTGTATGGTCCAAGGGGCCTGGGATCTGCCCAGGGAGCCATCCTGGTTGCTTTATCAGCTCCTGGCTCGGCAAACAGGTGATGGTGGGGGCCAAAGGGCTCCTGTGCCCTGAAGCAATTGCAGCCCCTTGGACCCACTGCTGCAAGCCAGGAGCAAAGCCTGGGACTGGCACTTTTGTCCTGCACTGTTGCAATAGGCCCATGGCTGGTGCACGCGGTGCTGGCGTGGCTCGGACACCTGGGTTCATTCCTGCCTACCCAAGCCCTGCCCTGCAGCCTAGATCACTCCCTCACCCTCTCCGTGTCCACCTGGGATGTGGGGCCATGAGCTGCTGGCAGAGGCAGGCTGAAGTGTCTTTTCCAGGATAGAGGAGCAGAGCCAGGCCAGGATTTGGTACAGGCGGCCAGCCTAAGCCAGGCCTTGCTGGGCCCTGTAAGCAGGATTTGCAACCAGGCCGCACACGTGAACTGCAGCAATGAGATCCGGTGCTCTGGCAGCTTAGGCAGCAATCGCCTTTGGAGGGAGCAATCTTGGGAGCCTCCGGGCCCTTCCCCCTTCCCTCCTGCACCCTCAGCCCCCCTGCTCCACCAGTTTGCCCCCTGGGCACAGCTAATTTGGGCATTGGGGAGCTGGGATTGCTAACCCCAGGCCCTGGAGCAGATGGTGGCTGCAGCACTGCACAGCTGGCTGCTCAGGAGCCCTGGATGAGGATCCGCATGCCACGGAGAGGGGCCGGGCTATGCTCCAGGGCCTTGCTCCGTCCGGGGCATCCCACTGTGCTGGCACTGCCAGCTGGGTGGACGGGGCACTCTGGGCAGTCGGGCCATGGTCCTGCTGGGGGATGTGCCCCTGTGTTTGCCTCAGCGGGGCCCGTGCATGGGAGGTGGGGAAGGGGGCTCCCAGCCAGGACCCCTGGTGCAGCCCTGAGCTCCCTGCACCTGTCTGCTGTAGGGTTTCGGGGGGGCTGGGCAGGGCCCCCTCCTTGCAGGGGAGGTGCCGGAGCCAGTGCCATCTGCATGTCTCCCCCAAGCAGCTGGTGCTAGCCCAAGCCCTCGTAGCCAGATGCAGGGCAGCCGTCCATCCCCACACAGCTGCTCGAGGGGGCGGGGGGGACCCCAGGGGCTGCTAATGGCCTCGGCGTGATGCGGGCAGGCTAGAGCACGTCTCCTGCAGCCGAGACAGACCGCTCAGTGTCCGGTCATAAATATGCCATAATGAGGAGGCGAAGGCCTCCGATTAGCCCAGCGTGCTCTTCCCATGACTGCCCCCCCTCCCCGCATGGCCGCACGTGACTTCCCGGGCTCTGCTGCTCATCAGCAACCGCAGCTGCAATCCTGCCCCGGTGCAGGGTCCTGGAGGGAGTCCCTGCCCCTGGCGCGGGCCTAGGACCCTCCCAGGTCACGGGCAGCGCCGTGGCCTGCAGCCAGGCACCAGAGGCCACATGCAGTCACTGCACATATGGGTGGATTCTAGGCTGGGGGTGCGAACCTGGGGGGTGCCCATGCAGCTGTGCCGGGCCTGGGGTCCTGCACCAGACAGCACCGGCTGCAGAACCAAAGCTACCATTGCTGGCACCAGGATCTGAACCCACCGCCCTAGTGGGCATGATCTCCTGGCTGTGGGGACGTCTGGCTGGGCCCTGTGACTGCAGGGGGGACCGGGGGCCCCAGCAGGGGAGCACCCTGCCCCCCCACAGCATCCTGCTGCAGGGTCTCCAGGCACTGACACCACCCAGGGGAGAGGCGGAGCTTGGGGGGCAAAGGGCCTGGCAGGAGGTTGCCCAGTGCATCGGTGGCAGAGCCGGGCTGGAACCCAGGCGTCCGGGAGGGGGGCGCTTTTGGGACGGCCCCATCCCACAGACCAGGCAGCACGGAGGTCTGGAGCCCCCCGGCTGGGGTGACACGGGGGCTGGAGGGGAAACTGGGCAGAGCCCAGCTCGTTCCCCCCCACCAGGGGATTAAGCACAGAGCAGGTTTAATCGGGAGCTGCGCTGCTGCGATCCTCGTAATCTGCTTTGCCGGCCTAGCAGCCTCAGCCCCCAGCGCTCACGGGCATCGCGCACTGCGGGCATCTGGCTCCCGGCTGCCCTCGGCCCCAGCTGTTGCAGGGGTGCTGCAAGAGCTCCCCCAAACCCTGGCACAGCTGGAAGCCGCGTGCTCCCAGCAGAGACCAAGCCAGGGCTCCTGGGCACCGTGCCCAGCTCTGCTCCTGGCTGCTGCATCTGCCCAGTCTAGTCCTGAGCTGGGCAGCGGGGACCCCAGGACCTGGAGAGGGGATGGCTCTGGGGCTGGTGCCCATGGGGAAACCAGTGTGCCAGGGCAGGACTGGGCAAGGGGCTGGCGGCTGGCAGGGAGGGGTCTCCCAGGGGTGAGCCTGGCCAAACCATGGCATTTCTCTTGCCCCCAGCGCTGCCATCGGCATTGGCTTCTACGGGAACAGCGAGACCAATGATGGCGTCTCCCAGCTGCTCTATGCCCTGGATAACGCCAACCACACGCTGTCTGGCATCGACTCGCTGGTGAGAGCTCCCCACCATCACAGGGGCCCATTGCCTTGGAAGATCGGGGGCTGCCAGGACAGGGCAGAGGCATGCCTTGATCTCAAGCCTCGTGCCTGGCGGCGCCGCTGGCCAGCCGGCCTCTCTGGGGCTGGCGGCCGCAGAGCACAGAATGGGCCTTTGTGCCGCCTGCCGGGGAAGAGTCGCGGCCCCCGCCCCCAGGCCGTGGGCTCTTTCCGGGCAGCCTCCGCTGGAAGCGGTATCTCTGCGGAGGGATGGGTCTGGTGCATCGCAGCCCCCGCGCTGGACGGTGCCCGGCTCTGCAAGGAGCCTGGTGATGTGCCCAGACAGGCATTTCCTCCGCTGCCCACACGGCCGGGCCGGACAACAGCTTGCTGTGATGCCCACGCCTGTGGGGGCCGGTCCGGGCGCTGGGTGCTTTGTCACCCTCTTGGCACGGAGCAGCAGTGGCCCGTGCAATGCAGACACCTGTCCCAGGTGGAACGGCACTGCCCTGATGCTGCCTGCTGCGCAAGTCACAGGCTGTGGGTGGCTGCAGCCCCCTCCCTTCTCCGGAGCCCGTTGGAGGCGTGTTGCCAGAGCATGACGGCATTGCCTCTCTCCCTCCATCTGTTGTGGACATGCTGCTGCCTCTGGGTGCTCCTTGACCCCGGGGCCTGCTGGCTTTCTCCTCTGGGGTGCACCCAGCCTCTGCCATGAGCAGCTTGGTAGCCGTGTGGCTGCCAGAGGCATCGTTCCCCTGGGTGCTGTGGAGCCCAGCCCGGGATGGATGCCTGGAGCTCGTAGCATGAGATGGCGTAGGGCTGCAAAGCTGCCGGGCGTTGCAAGGCTAGTGGCTCATGCCCAGTCTCGGTAGATCTCGGGGACCACGCTGCAGATGAAGGTGGGGCTGGAGCAGCACCTGGCTCTTCTGCGGGAGATCTTCACCCCCCGGGGCGACTACCTGCAGACGCTGAAGTTCATGCAGCAGATGGCTGGCAACATCGTGCTGCAGCTCTCAGGGCTGCCTGTCTGGCAGGGCGCGAGCCATGACCTCTCTGCAACCGCCGGCCAGATCAGCTTCGTGGAGTACTACCGGTGAGCAGGGCTGGGGCAGCCGCAAGCTGGCTGTGACTGTGGCTGAGCGCGGGGGCTCATGGCTGCATCCTCCCTGTCCCCGTGCAGGTGGCTGTCCTACCTTTTGCTCTTCATCCTGGACCTGATCATCTGCCTCCTGGCCTGCCTGGGGCTCGCCAAGCGCTCCCGCTGCCTGCTGACCGCGTGAGTACCGCCTGCCTAGACGAGGGGTGGGCTCTGCCCGGGCGGCTTGCACCTTCCCGCCAGCAGGGCAGCACTGGCACCCCTCCCTGCCCAGGGCAGCTATTGCCTCTCTGGGCTAGGGAGCTTTGCTGGGGCACACAGACCGCTGATTTGCACCAATGCCCATGGTGATGCTTCGGGAGATGTGCCATCCCCCATGGGGCTGACCAGGGGTTCTGGGGGAGGGAAGGCAGATGAAGCCTGGTGCCGTGGTCGCCTGCTGTGCTTGACCTGCTTGGCACGGGGAACCACGTGCCCCAGGGGTGGGCTTGGACCTTGGAGCTGGTGATGGGCAGAGGGTTGGGACCCCCAGGGGTAGCCCTGTCTGGTGCCCTGGGCAGCAGCAGGTCTCAGCCCCAAGGATTTCTCCCTAGGATGCTGTGCTGTGGGCTCATGACGCTCATTCTCAGCTGGGCCTCCATGGCCGTGGACACCTCTGCAGCCGTGGTAAGTGAGTGGGGATGCAGCCGCTGTCGGTCTGTCCGTCCATCTCTGGAGAGCAGGGGCTCCCTGCTTGCTGCCAGCTCTGGAGAGGGGCAGCGGCAGAGAATGGGGGGTCTGTCCCTTGGCTTCACCGTCCTGCCCTGGCCCTTGGGTCCCTGGGGAGCAGGGCAGGTCTCAGAGCCTGCATGCATGCCCACTGCAGCCACCCGGCCTCCCTCTGCCCCTCATCTGCCCTTCCCCAGCTGTGCCCGGGCTCCCTGCCGGCACCTGGCTCCACTCTGAGCCTGCACTGTCCGGCCTTTGCAGGGCACCAGTGACTTCTGCGTGGCCCCAGACCAGTTCATCATGAACCAGACACAGAGCGAGCTGAGTGCAGGTAGGGCACCACCTGCGTCATGTTGGGAGTGTGTCCATATGGCACCATTGCAGCGGCATGGCCGTGGGTCTCATGGCCAGATAGGGTGGAGCTCTGCCCTCCATGGGGAAGCCAGACCTGCCCCGTCCACTCCCTTGTCCAAGCCACGTTGGAGATGCTGCCAGTCCCCTCCATACAGGCTTCTTGGCTGTGTCCCCTGTTCTGGGGCTGCTGTGCTCGCTTGGTGCCAGGGCTGGTCTGCTTGCACTCGCCCCCGTGGCTGCATGAGCCTGGCAGACTCTGCAGGGAGCCGCAGCCCAGCCGTGGGGGCTGGGAGCACTGGCTGCGTGGGGCAGGGCGGAGGGCCTCTGACCTGTCTTTGCCTTGCAGAAGTGGTTCACTACTACCTGTACTGCAGCCAGAGCCTCAGCAACCCCTTCCAGCAGGTACAGCCTCCCCCCATGCTGGCATCCCACAGGCTGGGCTGGAGAGAGCCCCCCCCGGGCCCTGGGAGAAGGGCAAGAGTGCATTGCCTCTGGGCGGAGGGGGTGACACAGGCTGGGGACTGGGACTAGGGGGTCTTCCCTGCCTGGAGAGGCAGAGAGTGGGAACAGAGCTGTCTGGGCTTCACTTGCAGGCTCTGACCATCTACCAGCGCTCGCTCACCACCATGCAGATCCAGGTGCAGGGGCTGCTACAGTTCGCTGTGCCCATTTTCCCCACTGCCAAGGTAAGACGAGGCACAGGGTCGCACATACAGCTGGAAACTCAGCTGTGCCGGGGCCACCTGGGGCTCGGGGGGTGAGGATGCGGGTTGAATCCTGCACCCGTGGCTGGAACAGCTGCAGAGCCCTGTATTGCCGCCAGCTGTGAGCGGTTCCCGCCGAGCCTCTGCCCTGACCCCCGCTCTCTGCTGCAGAAAGAGCTGTTGGGAATCCAGCAGCTGCTGAACTCCTCCGAGACCAGCCTGCACCAGCTGACAGCCATGCTGGACTGCCGGGGCTTGCACAAGGTGAGCTGCCCGTGTGCCTTGCTGGGCGGGGGGTGATTGCCTCCAGCTGCTGCATGAGCTGGCGCGGTCTCTCCCGGCTGCAGGACTACCTGGATGCACTGATGGGCATCTGCTATGATGGGATTGAGGGCTTGCTCTACCTGGCCCTTTTCTCCCTCCTGGCCGCCGTGTCCTTCTCTACCATCATCTGTGCCACGCCACGAGCATGGAAGCACTTCACTAGCAGGTGAGTCCCGTGGCCGGGCTGGCCAGGTCCGGCCTAGGAGGATGGGTGCTTGCAGACATGGCACAGGAAGTGCTCTGCCCTGCCATGTAACTGCTGTTAACCTCCAAGTCACCACAGAGCAGCCAGTGGTGCCAGGCACCTGGAAACATCAGGGAAAGTAGATCCCCATCCTCCCGATATCTAGCCGAGCCCCCCATGCCTGGCGAGATGGGGTGAGGGCCAGTTTCCACAGCCCTGCACCAGCCGTGGCCCTGGGGCTCCTACCCCACTGTCTGGGTGTATGTCTGGATCTTACAGCCCTTTCCCCTGTTCCCTTGCAGGGACCGGGACTATGATGACATCGATGAGGAGGACCCCTTCAACCCACAGGCCCGCCGCATCGCCACCCACCACCCCGCCCACGGGCAGCTCCGCAGCTTCTGCAGCTATAGCAGCAGCCTGGGCAGCCAAACCAGCCTGCACCCGCCCGCCCAGACCATCTCCAACGCCCCCGTCTCTGAGTACATGTAAGGCTGTGCCCTGCTGCCAGAATCCACACCTGGCCCCAGCTCAGGATCGATGCCTAGTGGCACCTGCAGCGTCTGAACCCAGCTTGGTCTCCAAGGGCCCTGATCCTGGAGGGGAGGCGGGCTGGACTCACTGCTGCTGGCCTCATGTACCCCTTTCCCATCTCCCCGCAGGAACCAGGCAGCCCTCTTCGGCGGGAACCCGCGCTACGAGAACGTCCCGCTGATCGGCAGGGGCTCTCCTCCCCCGACGGTACGGTGGGCCTCCGAGGCCAAGTCCTTCTTGTGATGGGACCTTGGGAAGCGTCTGCTCTGTCGGAGGCCAGAGCTGCTGCAAGTGGCTCAGGAGCAGCTCCTGTCCCCGCCTTGCCTGTCCTGGGACACTGGTGGGACGCAGCCCCTCCAGGCCTCCCAGCCCATCTGCAACTGGGTCTGGGTCACAGGCTCCAGGCATGAGAGAGGAGGCTCAGGACAGAGTAGGTCCCTTAGCCCCAGCTCCCACCTTCAGCAAGTCATGCCGAGACGCCGGTGGCTGCATTCAACCGGGTCAAGAGGTGCCACCATTGAAAAGGCCTAGCCTGTGCCTGTCAAGCGAGTTAATACGCTTTCTGGCTAACCAGGTGCTTCTGGGAAGGGGCCAGGGCATCCAAACCTCTGGGGCACAGTGGCCACGTGGCCTCACTTACTTTGGGGGTTTGTGGCTCTTTTGAGACACTCGCTTTGACCGTGTTTCATTCTCACCAACGCCCCCCCGCATGCCTGCATGACGTCCTCTGCACGCCTGCTGCCTGCTAACGTTTGCTTTGTTTCTTGCATCGATGAATGCGGAGCTAAGTTGCCTGTTGAGTGTAAGTCCTCTGGGGGGAAGAGGTGGTTTGTTTTCCTCTTTTCCTGTTTGTTTGGAGTCTGGTCCCCCAACACCCGTCCTCCCCGCTGTCCCTGGCTGTCTGCGCGTGAGTCCTTTTGCTTTACTTGGAGCAAAACCACGAAGCCCTCAAAGGAAAGGGCCCTGGAGCAGGGATGCTGTGTCTCTGCCCCAGCCCTGGGGTCTGACTCCCATCTGGGGTGGGGGAAAGAGACGCCAGACCCCTCGGTGCATCAGGTGTCTAGAGGTGCAGCTAGGGCAGGACTGACTCTGACAAGAGGAAGAGGCTGATGGAGCCCTTTGGCTCCCAAAGGATTTGAAGGTCCCGTCTCTGGGCAGCTGAACGTGCTGCAGAGCGAAAGGTTTAAAAGCTGATTTTTCCTTTGTTTCCCTGCCGAGGCTGGAGCTTGGGAGGATCCGATGCCCTGGGAGGCAGCTGCTATAATTGCTTGGAGACCGTTGGGGGGCTTGAGCCTTGGGTGAGGGGGTTGTCGTGGCTTAATGAAGGGAAGGAGAAGCTGCGTTCCCTAATGGGAAGGATTTGCAGCGTGCACGTCTCTCACCGCGGGCGGAATAGACCTGCGAGGTGAGGCGCGTTGACAGCAGAGGCCACAGGTGCGCACATAGGATCCAGTTCCTCTCCGGCGTGGGGTTTGGCTGGGAGGGGAGTAACTTCCAAGGGGCTCAGCACTGAGACGTGCCCACGGAGTGACTAGGCTGGGGCATCTCCACCCTCGAGCACGTGCCTAACGAGCGTGTCTCTCCTTCCCTACAGTACTCCCCCAGCATGCGTGCCACGTACCTCTCCGTCAACGACGACCATGCCCGGCGTTACACCCCCGAGTTCCCGGCGTAGCGCCCGGCCCCCCAGCGGTGCTGCGGGAGGAGAAGCGCGGGTGGCGTTCCGGTCACGGTGGCTGAGGACACGGTGACGCCTCTCCATGGCCAAGAGCAGGGACGGAGGCGCCCGGGACGGTCCCGGCAGATGGCTCCTGGGAAGATCGCTCCTGCCTCCGCTCAGTCTTCCTCTCTGAAGCGCACACGGGATCCCCCGCAGCCTCCATCTCCAGCCCAGACTTCCCTCCTGCCCTGGGCCTGATGCACACCCCCTCCCCAGAGTGAGGTGAGGCGGCAGCCGGCACGTGGATGCAGCCCCCTGCCCTCCCTGCGCTGTCGTGGGCATTGCTGCAAGCTGGAGGATGGATGCAGCTTTGCCCTCGGTTCCTCCGTGCTTCCTCCTGGTGCTGGACGGGGGCTCTCTCCGGTCCATGGGGCCTTCGGCAGTCTTCCTCCCTGCTGCCAGCGCAGCACGAATGACCAGACCGGCACACTGTCCACGTCACAGCCACTGTAGCAACACAGTACCAACCACTAGTGACCCTGACTCCATCTGGGAGCCCCCGCAGCTGGACTCTCATGATCCTGTGTCCATAGGTCCCATGCATACGACCACCCCTTCCTTGCAGTCCTTTTGCCAATGGAATAAGCCGCGAAATCACCAGCCCCAGCTGGGATGGTCTCAGGTATTACAGAGGCTGCAGACTACATTTATTTCATCCTTTCTTTTTCGCTTGCATTGATTCCCCTCTTCCCTCGGTGGTTTTAACTCCTATCCAAAGAACAGGCACAAATGGCACATGTCTTTGGCCTTTTTAGAAGGTTTTTAGTTGCGCATGTTTTACATGAGGCTGTTAGCTGGTGGGTAACTCTTGGGATTGTTGGGGGGGGGTTTTAGCACTTATTTTTGTTGCAAAGAGCTGCCTGGAGCATTAGATCTAGGGAAAAGCTGCATTCAACCCCCGAGAGGGGTTTGGGTGGGGGAGACGGCATGCAGCCAGGCACTTTTCTCCTGCCAGCAATAGCAGGGGATGGCAGCTACTTGGATATCACTGTGACCTGGCTCTCAGCTACGGTGGAAAGGAGGGGGAGATGAGCAAGCTGGCGGTGCTTTGGAGACGGGCTACTTCTCCAAGACCTGGCTAGGTGCACAGTGCTACCCATGGAGGGCTACAGGAGACGGCAGCCCCGGTGCAGGGGAGCTGTGAACAGGAGCAGGCTTGCAGCGGAGCTGCAGCTAGCAAAGATTTCAAGGCCTCGGGTGTCTCCTCTTCCAAGAGAAAGCCTCGGTTCCTCCTTTGCTGGCTTCTGCTTCTTGGCAGGGTGGGGGAGGCTCCTCACCACCCTGGCACTGGGGTGGATCGGGACCCAAAGAAGTGATTTTCCCACGGCCCAGGCTGAGCTTGGCTCTCCTCGTAGCTCCCTTCACAGCACAATGGGAGCTGGGTTGAACCCCGGTCTGCTCCCAAAATCTCCTGCAGCCATCTCCTGGGGCTGAGCGGGGGGCAAGGGCTCCCAGTACCCAAGCACAAGAAACCAGAGACTGCGCGGAGCCAGACCTGGCTTCAGTCCGCATGGCAGGGCTGATGCTAGGAGAACCCTGCCCCCTCCCCCCGCTCTTCAGACCCCCGCATTGGGCTAACAGTGCTAAAACCAGGCAGGCTCCTTCCCCGGGCACCACGGGGAGGTTTTATTACTTGACAGCCGGGACTTACCGTGGCTTTTAAAGCACTTGTACATATCTTGTACCATAGCATCATTTGTACGTCCCTGTTCGATGCCACTAGAGTTAGGAGCCGGGCAGGACGATTCCCCCTGGGTTGGGTTTTTTTGGGGTTTGTTTGTTTTTTTTGCTTTTTAATGTTCCAGTGTAACGATGCTGATAGCAGAGGTTTTTTTAACGCATGTGGACTAACCTCATCTGGAGCCCCGTCTGATTTGTATGTACCCTCTGGGACGACGACAATAAACACTTGTATTAAATCTCCACCTCCTGTTGCTCTTGTGTGGTTTTTACCCCCGGCTGAAGCCGTGGCTTGGTGGAAGGGGCCTGAGCTGCACGTTTAGGGCCTGTCGGAGCATGACCATGCCAACCCTGCTCTTGGGATTTGATCCCTCTTAAGGCTCCAAAGGTCACTTGCTACCACATCCCCTTCGTGACTGTGTGGCCCAGATTTTGAGAACTGCTCACAAATAAGGAGGGGGATTATTTCAATTTCCCCGCAGCACCTGGGCTCTGCGAGGCAGCTATGGTTCAACAGGCCTGGCCTCAGAGCCGGCTTCCTGCCAGCATGGCGTGCACCTGAAAATTGGCTTTTGCAAACTGTCCTGCTAGCAGAGGTTTTCCAAAACATCTGCAGGGAGCACAAAAAGCAGAGTGTGAACGGGTCTTGGAGACCTTTCCACACTACTTTTTCCAGCTTTCCTCTCATTAGGTGCCTCTGGGAACGAGGATCCTTGCAGGCAGCAGGATGCGGCACGCCTGTTCGGTTTACAGAGCAGTGCCACCCCCTGGCACAAGCAGTCCATGCAGTGGATGGTCTGTGCAAACGGTCCGTGCAATGGGTGCACAAGGTATTTTCACGTGCTTGAGACGGGGAAACACCCCGGCCAGCCCCTTACCACTCAGCCCCAGTTCAGATCCTGTTCAGAGTCTGCCTGCATGCTGCCATGCTAATCGCTTTCTTATTATTTTTAATTGGCTTGCCCAATAAAGCAAGGGATGCTGGTGCTAGGGTTTTTAAGGTCACAATTGCCTTCAGTGCCTGCACTTACTAGCAAAGCTGTTTGGATTTGTGAATGGCCAAGGCGCTGGCTTTTTTTATTGTGGCTGGAAGATGTGGGGCAAGCGGCGGAGCGCCCAGGATGCAGCTGGCAGCATGTTGCGGGGTGTCGAGGCCTGCTGTGTCCCTGCTCCGCGGTGCACGTGCTTGAAGTGTGCATGGTGGGAGGAAAGGGTCTCGGGGAGAAAACACCTGTGGCTGCCTTGGAAAGGAAGAGAGCACCAGCTCCTTGGGCAGGGACAGGGGAGGTTGGCCATGTGGCCTTAGCCCCCAGACTGGTGGGCAGGAGCTGGCACTAGATGCCCTGGAAGACGGCATGAGGACCCCCAATGCCCGCATCCAAAGGAAACTGCCCACGTCTTCACCGAGGACCTGAAGCAGGAATCGCCTCCTTGGCCAGAGCTCGAAAGCCTGTAGGGACGATTGGGGCTGGACGCGGGTCCGATCCTTCTTGGAGCACTGCTGCTTTGCAGCTCTGAGACCTGCTGGCACCGAAGGTCCATCTCGTGCTGGCCCCATCGGTCCATCTCACCCAGGTCCTATAGGTCTGTCTTCACGCTGGCCTTGTAGGTCCGTCTTGCCCAGGACCTGCCTTGCGCTGGAGCAGGAGGGGGAACAGAACCAGCATTTTCCACCCCTGCTCCTCTCTCCCTGCAGCTTCCAGCCATGCGTCCCCCCGCCAGTGGGTTTCCCATCTCCAGCAGGGGCCAAGAGGAGGTCCCATCCGGTACCTACCAGCCTGGACGCACCCTGCACAGGTGCCCTTGTGCGAACGGGCTGCATCCAGCAGCATCCACGTGCGAGGGGCAGGAGTTTTTTCTATTGCATAAAATGCAACGGGTTGGGGGCATTGCTCTGTCAAGGAAGTTACAGCTAGACGGAGCCCTGCTCGCGGCTGCAAAGGCTCCAGGGGCGGGTGACCCCTCCATCCCTGTCTGCCCTGGCTGGAGTTAGGGGTTTGCAGCTGGAGCTGCCCCAGGGTCCTGGGAGAGGCTGGTGCTGTGTATCCTGGGTCCCCCCGCGCCGGCCTGCTTGTGCATTCGCTCCACGCCTCAGCGGTGTCTGGAAATAGGTCGAAGGGAGATAATGGCTGTTTTGATAGTGAATGGGGCTACTTAGCCCTGCTGGCAGCGCCGGCAGCCGGGTCACTCCGCGCTGCAATAAATCATTAATATCCGCCTGCAACCGAGCCGTGTTTTCCATCTGGTTTTTTTTCCTTTTAACAGCGTGCCCTGTGTTTGCAAGGAAGAGCCGGTGGGATGAGACGGGCTCCCCGGGGAGGGCGCCTGAGCTGCTCCAGGCAGGACAGGACAGGACCCCCCAGACCTGAC